>NW_012130066.1:6316984-6359379 GCF_000143395.1 Atta cephalotes
TGGGCCATCTAAATAATTATAGACGCTCAAGCTAATTACGGGAATACCAAACTGTTTACAGTAATTAATCATGTTTGTGTATGTGTGAGCGTTTTACTTTATTATTTTGATTAAATATAATTGTTTTTAAATCTGTATTTGTGGCATAATTTTTATTTACTTTGATAAAATCGTTCTTTCCGACTGTAAATAATAATCGCGCTTTATATGTGAATAAAAATCTTTCGAGGATCGTTATTATTAATCATTTATTCGTATACACGGTCAATAAACTAGCGGTCTACTTTCCAAAGACCTTTTCACATACGATCTACACGTTTGCGACAACAAACGAGCGGTAATTAGTCGACGGCGTCGACGCTTCGTTGTGAACAAATCGCAGAGTGGGTATCATAAACCGGATGCGTATAATCTGTGAAATTAATCTATAGATTCTATATTATTACAATACAAAGATACAAAAATCCAAAAAATGTTCTTGTATATAGCATAATATATATTATTGTTTTTTATATTGACTTTTTTACTTGATTTTTAGCTGATATTTTTTTAGTTGTTGCATAACTAAAACATCCTTAAATTCTCCCTTAAAATATCTCCAAAATAGTTTTCTGACAATATGTATATATATATATATATATATATGCTAAACTATAAAATATATAGTTCACAAAGAAGTTTTTTGTTTACACATAAAAAATTATTGCTATTCTGATTATTAAGAAGAAAAATTGACTTTAAGTTAATTGAAGAATCTGCCATAATATTCGATCTTTCTGCATATTCTTCAAAGGCAAAACGATCTTTTCTGCGTATTTAGTAAAATAGAAAAAAAAAAAGGAAAAAAATAATCGACGATGCGGCTTCATGATTCCACAAAATTTCAGATTTCATGATTTTCCACGTAGAAAGGAGCGCCGGGGATTTGCGAGGAATTGCGCTGCAGAGATGCGCTGCAGGATTGCACCGCAGGATACGTTAAAGAGATGCGACGCGGGAAACCGACAACGAAGAGAAAGAGAGGAGAGTGAAGGATAGTGAAAAAGAGAAAGGAGGAAGATTCTAACGTGTCTCCCCCACCAGAGGTAGGTGGTCCACGGAACCGCCTCCACGGATGGTCTGCCATCCGCCCGACGGTTTCGGTGCGTGTGCCAGACGTGCGCTCGTCTCTCCTCAGCCTCTTCCAACTCGTGGACCAACCTGTGCAGCTGAGCCGTGCGGACGGCTTTCTTCGCCTCCCTGAATCCATCGGGTCCATCGTCGCGTCTCTCCTCTCAGCCGATCAGTCGGCCATCGGAGTTTACCTGATTCGCCAGTACCGCCGCGCCATCGCGTCTCCCGATCTTGGTTATCCATTCGATGTCTCGAAGTAGAAATTGGATAAAGGTCGACACCGCGTCCCAGTTTACACTACCTCTCGTCTTTCGATAACTGATAACAAGAAAGAGAGAGAGAAAGAAGCGATAAAGAGATCTAACTATGACACGACTCGATGATCTCGAGGTCGACCAGGACGAATCTTCTCTCGCTCGATGTGACATCCCTCAAAATAGCGTGTCCCACGACGACTCTTGAATCGTCTTGGCATCGAACGCGAGAAGGACGCAGAATCCTCGAGAAAGGATCCATTGACGAAAGATAAGTCGAGAAGCTGCAGAGGGATTCCTGAAGAGCGTGTCCCTCCTTTTCTCTCAGCGCATCGCGTTCCGTCGCATCGGTTTCCGTTTTAATATTTCTCGGAGCTGATAACGAAGTGAATCTCTGAGTGATCTACGAGTTCACGGGAATCGGTTTAATCAATCAGGATAAGAAAAAAAAAGTATATTCGATACGGATACGGTCGCGCGGGGTCGACTAAGTAGCCATAAAGAAGATTTGGCGACCTATCCGACCCGATTAATCGCGCCATGATAACCCTCGATTAATTATCGAGTTCCTCTCTCTTCCTGCAACGGAGATTTCTTACCGAGAAACTCTCTTATCTATGACTGATATCCACGAGATGCATTTTACGTCTCCTCGAAATTTGCCATTTGATTTTTCGATGATTATTTAAATTTAATTTAATTTTTGACATTTGTGTATCAAATATGTTTTTGAGTTCATAAATCTTTATTATATCTATGAAAAACATAGTTGTTGGTGATCGTGGGCATCGACAGCCATCAGTGAGAGTGTCTTCTGCGTTTAATGGAAATAAAAATGGAGTCTCATCATAATAATAATGGCTTGCCATCATTGGAATCATTGGAGAATAAAGCTAGCTCTTCCAGTAACGAGCATGGCAGCAATAATTCTTTGGACGATGCTGTAGGCAAGCTACTGCAAGGTATGCATTTTAACTTAGCATATAATCACACAACATAAAATAATAATTAATGAAAATTGAGAAAAGGAATAGAGCCCAGTAAGTTGATAATTAACAATTGTATTATTTTCAAATTAAATTATCTAAATGTTTCGGTTTACATTAAACTATCTTCAGTGCACTTTTAATACCTTACAATTAGTACAATTGTTAATTGTATTAATTATAAGATATTAATATTAATTTCCCAGACTAATTACTCTTTTTTCCAATTTTTATTAATTATTAATTGTTTGAGAGTTTAGTTACTTTTTGATAAATTAATTAATTTAGCAGATAATCATGTAACATAAATGCATTTTTTTTAATTTATAACAACAAATATAGTGACAGTTTCATAAAGAGCAATATTTTTGGAAAATGTAATAGTAATAATTAAATTACAATTATCTAAACAGAAAGAACGATTTTGCTGAAAGATCTAAAATCTTTTTACATTAGATAAAGATCTGAAAATAATTTTGCTGGATCATTAAAATAAATTATATTGGAAATTCAAATTGCTAGAATATCAAAATTTCTTGTAACATTGCTTATTATTTTTTAGTCTCTAATATAATTATTTTGATTGTTCAATAAAATTATTTCCAGATCTATATCCAGCAAAATTTGACAGTTTTAGTAACATTTTTTCTTCCGTACATATTCTAGACCAAAAGTTTGGAAACATTTTTTAAAAATTGATATTATTGAGATTACTTACTCAAATATATTTATAATAATAAAATTTTTTAACAATTCTTCAATAATAGTAATTGAATCTAAAGAATTACCGTTTAAAAAACATATTATGAATATTTGAATAAATCAAATGTTAATTTTTAAAAAATGTTTCCAAACTTTTGGTTTGGAGTGTCTTCATATTTCGTATATTTTTTGAGCAACTTACTGGATAGTTATATTGAATATCTAATCATCTAATCATTAAAAAAGTAAAACTACTTAGAATTTTAGTTAAGATTGCTGCTTTGCCTGCAGTTATTGCTCACAAAAAATACGTAAAATCTAAACCTATTTACTAAACAGAAACAGGACAATAAATGGACTACGCAGTATTTTAACTAATAATAATTTATCTTAATACTATAAACAATAATTGAGCAAATATGTAAATCGTAGGTTATTTTTAAGAGTACATTTTTAAGAAAATTGCTTTAGAGTCACTAAAATAAAATACTGATCAAAGTCTCATTTTTACACAATATTATTACAATTAATGAGAATAATATACTAAATAGTAATTGAATGAATTTCTAAGAAAAAAACTGTATACATTTCTAGATGTATATCATTTTTAAAAAGCAAACATTTAAATTCAATTACACACAAAGAAGAATTATAGCAATAAATAAAGAACAAATACTACAAAATATTTTGATAGGCACTTGATAAAAAATTGATTATTAATTTACGTAATCTGTTTAAATTAAAATATTTTTGATCTTCTTTTTATTGTGTATTTTTAAAGGGCACATACTGTCGAAAAGAATGTTAAAAAATAATAAAATATTTACAAAATATCAAAAAATAATCTATAGTATTAGTAATATTCAAATGCGATGTTAGACGATATTGGCGAAATAAAATGCAGATGAAAATTGGCAAATGAAAAAATATCAGTCATCCGAAATAGCACGTGAAATGCGCGCGTTCACTCGTCGCCTCGTTCCTTTTCGTTGCAGTCTTTATCGAGTCATTTAGGGAGGCAAGACGACTGGTAATTGGCGCTGAAAGCCCGCGTCGTCAGCCGGCATCGCTCTCTTCTCCATTTGGCCGTACGCCGATTTATCCGGACGATATTCGCGAGAGTAGAAAGCGGAAAGCAGGGGTGGAACCCGACGAACAAGGCGGAGAAAGAGCGGAGCGGAGTCGGACGAGACGGAGAAATATAGCCGAGAGGATCGTCTCCTCGCGAGAACGATCCTCAGCTATATGTACATATTTCTCCGAGGGAGGGGAAACTCGCGAGAGCACGGCAGGTGCTGCGAGCAGAGCGAGACGAGGCGTATGCGCCTGCCACCGCCGCTAATTATGTTAGTACCGAATTAAATCTGAAAGATCACTGCGGGAGGGGGCGCAGGGTCCATGATTTACGGCGCGCGACGAGACTTGAGACTCGGTCTCCGCGACGACGGAGTTTCGCCAGAGATACGGGCACAATCATCGCCAGGGAGCGGCGGAACCCCGGACGAACAGACAGGTGGAAATCGCCTGGGATGATATCTCTACCGTACTAATTCTGTCCGCGATGTCGGACAATCGCGACGCGAATAATTACGAGGATTAATGGGGTCTGGTTGATGTGAACGGATTAGGAGGAAAAAACGTGGACGCGTCGCCATCGCCCCTTTCTTGAGTCTAGCTATTCTAACAGGGTCTAGATGCAAGATACGCGACTATATTAGCCCTTCGACGCCATTCTCACTATGGCATACTCGAGGTTTCTTTTATTTTATATTCCTGGTAGAAATTTCATGCATTTTTTAGCGGTTACCCGTTACAGTTATATTAACTCCGTCTAGTAACTGAGAAGTAAAATTATAACTTAGGATTGCAATCAAAATGAACACTTTGCCTGTAGTTACTATGTATAAAAGATGTGCAAAATATGAACCTATTTATAAACAAAAAACAGGACAATAAATGAACGATTCAAAATTTTAATTAATAATAAGTTATTAATTAAAATTTTTTACTAAATAATAAATACGCAAATTGCACATATTTTTATCAAGAAAACTACTTTAGTCACTGAATAAAACTATCAAATCCTATTCATCATTCCCTACACAATATTGCTATAATTAAATACAATAATATTAATTTAATACAATAATATTAGATAGTAATCGAATGGATAAGGAAAAGTGCATACATTTCTACCAGGGATACTATTATTTTTTATTAATACAGATACATATATATATTTACTTATTATTATTATTCTTTAATATTTCACATTTGGACTGAAAATAAAATTTATTGTATAATGTATTCATTTTTATGCTATATTTTTACACAATATTCAGATAGTGAATAACAAAATAACATCAAAGAATTAGTATTTTTCGAACCACTCACTATAAAAACTTTTCTTTGCGGTCTTTACAAATTCATCCAGATACTGTACTCTTTAATTAAACGAAGAAATTTCTAGGAAAATCCTCCAAGAGGATTTTAAAGAGTGCGTTTCGACGATAACCGATCCACTCGGAGAGCTGTGCCGCGAATCATGACACGCTCCCGTTTTAAGAACAGATTTGAGATATGTTTAGTTAGATTAGACAGTGCCAGAACGACAGCAGAGTGACGGACACTTGAATCCGTCGATGGTAGAAGTTGAAAAACTGATGGCACGCGCGAGTCGTTCGTGAACATTGAGCGCACGCAGGAATGTATAATCTAAATAGTTTATCATATAACTTGAGAAGAGACAAGCCCGCGTCTGCACTACGAATAAATATTTGAATATCCACCGGTGCTAAGCGATACGTTTTGCTACAAAGTGTCCACTCGACGAAAATACAGGTGTCGAAATTACTCGATCATATGAAACGCGAACGTGTCTCGGACAGTTATGTCTCTCGGTTTTGCAACAAAGTTATGAAATTGTGCAAATTATTTCGTTTATCGCTGTTGTCTTACATGTCTTATCCATGTAGAATTTTTATTATCATAATGACAAAATATTATATAATATGATTAAATACGAAAAAGACGATATTTTACTGAAGTATAATGTAAAAAATTTAGCGAGATACAGATCTGAAAATTAATTTAATTTTGTTTGAAACATTAAAATAATTATGTAGGATGC
Source organism: Atta cephalotes (assembly GCF_000143395.1). Classification (NCBI taxonomy): domain Eukaryota; kingdom Metazoa; phylum Arthropoda; class Insecta; order Hymenoptera; family Formicidae; genus Atta; species Atta cephalotes. The sequence continues at coordinate 6,323,170 of NW_012130066.1, forward strand.
TTAAACTGGTTGAATATTAGCATTATTTTTCAGTTAGTCAACATTTAAGCGCTCTACGTAATTATTTAGATAATCCAACAAAATTATTCTCTATATCTACTTAAATTTTTAGATACTTTAGCAAAACCTTTCTTTCTATATTAAATGAGACTTCGTAGTTGTATATGTTAATTAGTACTAATTTTTTTAACTTTATATTGTTATGTAATGTTTATGGCATTCAAAATTTCATATCAGATAAATTACTTTCTACAAGCGTTTCAAAAAATTTCGATAGCACCAGTCATCAAGGATCATCAGAGCTGTTAACATAAATTGAAGATTTTTCATTTAATCTTATTTAATCTTTCATCGCCAACGTGAATTTTAACTTTTCCCTCAGGGTCTTCGAGAAATAAAGCAAATTTTTTATTGTGTATTGATATAAAAATTTTTTTTAATTCTGACATTTGTCAAAGGTTTAATTTTTATATAAGCGAATTTTTACTATTATTATAGAAGAAATAATATCCGACATCTTTTTATGCATTTGGCGTATATTTTTTTTTATTGTCTTATCTATATGTGTAATTGAAAAATTTTGTACTATAATTAAATTTTATTATTTACAAATGAGAAGAAAAATCACAAAAAGATATCCGTGGAAACAAAGTTGGAAAAAATTATAACAGTTTGAACTTTGCAAGGAGCCAAATTAGTTGTCTCAGTCCTTCTATACAAATAAAAATTCAATCATTTTATGTATATAATTGAGAATTTCTTTTATTGAAATTAAAAATATGAAAGATGATGGAAAGCCATAAAAGGATATCATGTGGAAGCAAAGTTGAAAAAAGTTATAGCAGTTTGAATTTCGCAAGGAACCAAATTGGCTATGCCTCGGTCTTTCTAGTATTAAAGATTCTAATTCGCTAATCAGCGGAGGGTTAAATTTCAATTGTCTTGTCTCACTCAATTCTAAATGTACTCATTTCGCCGATTGTTTCACATTGATATCGCGCGAATGTTTGTCGCATCACAAGATCGAACAGTGCGGCGCGATCGTCGGGCACGTGGCGACAAACCGCGTAACGATATCAAACATCGATGGACAAGGTGTCGAAGCGTTTAAGAGGGCCTCGTTAAAGGCGGTAGGATTTGTAACAAGCAGATTTGTAAAGGAGTTAATGTAGCAAGAGTCAGACGACAGGTCGCCATTGACGGCCGAGCACACCGGTTCATTCACCAGGCCGCACAACCCGCCTATTGTAGCACGGGCGCGCTAACTACGGCCCTGATCTCGCAACTCAAAAGCCATTCAGATTCTGAAAAAAAAAACGAGCGAGTTCTTGGTCACTCGGTCCGATCTGCCGATTCACAAAGTCGTTACGCTAATTAGTCGTTACGTTAAATCGAAACGAGGGTAGAGGGTGGAGGAACAGCCTAAAATTAGGTGCGATCTGGCGAACGGCTCTTTCAATTTCGCGATTTAGGATTTATCATTTAATCGCCGGATACTGTATTTGATGCCAGAGGTCGATTAATTCACCAATAACAAATATGTCAACGTCGCTTTGAAATAAAGCCTCGTTGTACTGCTAATCTCCGTTTTATCTTTTAGACGAATGTAACCATCTTTAGATGAACATAACGTTGTTTTCTAAGTTTTACTTGTAAGATATATCTTTATCTACTTTATTAAAGGGCATCGTACTGTTAAATACCTATACAAAAAATTAATAATTATGTGGAAAATTTGATTCCGAAATTAATTTCTAGGCTTTTCTTTCTAAAACAAGCTTGAAAAATAACCTATCAGAATATAAATCGCCGTTTAAAATGAAGTTAATTATATTGTAAGAGATGTATTGCCAACTATTTATATATATATATTATATATATATATATATATATATAAATGCAATTACTTTTCGACCAATCTCAATACATTATTCTTTGAGAAATGTGGTCGAGGATCCTTATAAGCTTTGTTGAATTCATGTAACTTATTAACGCTATAAAAGAAAATTTTTATGTCTTTGTTATTAAAGTGAATAAATTTTTCTAAGGTACCCGGAACAAAAGGGACAGTCAACAATAAGGATAGGCTACAAGTATTCTCTGAATATTTTTGGAATATTTTTTGAATACATATTTCAAACGATTGTAAATGATATCAAAAATAAACTCTAGCGGGTACGAGCATCATTATTGAGTAATATATTAATCAAAAATTTAAAGTTCTTTGCGTGACATTTAAGATTTTCTCAGTTTTTATCATTTATATTGTTTTTTTCCAAGGGGGTAACCACTAGTTTTGAAATAATATTCTATTGCTATTACGTTTCATAATAATTATACATTTCACAATAATTACATTTCATATGATTTCATCTGAAACATAATTTTACATGATTTCATCTGACTACAAATAATTTTTTTCACTACATATGAAACCATTTGGTAAAAAATATACGATTTTATTTAATACTAATACTTATATTTAATACTAATACTAATAATTATAATATAATGATTTCTCGTGGTTGCATATGTAATTATTGGATTATCATAGAAATTTCATAATGATTTCGAGGATTCTGTCCTACAATTATATTAAGTGGTTACCCCTTTTGTTATTTTCTACATGCGTTTAATCATGTAATTCTCAGCACATCATGAAGTCTTTGCTATGTGGTCGATCTCTTGTGGGCGATATTTTGAAAATTGATAATAACTCATCATGATCCTTCACGGCCTTCTCAATTAAGATAAAGAAGAAATGTAGATATGTATTTGCTTATGATCTGAGGAGGCACAAAACAAAAAAGAAATATGCAATCAATTTATAATTGATGACTTCAATAAATGTTTCATTTTCATAAAAAAAAGGCTTATTTGCTTAACAATTACGCCTGAATCCTGCATGTCACGATTATTTATTATTTTATTGTATAGATAAGTCATCATATATTTAACTTTTATTAATTTCATAGTTCTTTTTTAAATTTCCATATCAAAAAATTTCAATTTCGTTACAATATGTGGAATTACATGTAAAAAATAATAAATAGAAACCTAAAAAGATGGATGTTTTACATTCATGACCTTTGTGGCGGAAACCACATAAAACTTCGACAACTTTCGGTTCATTAATATTTGTAAACGCTGCTTCACTACCTTCAATATATTTCTTTTCAGTCCACAAAGTGATGTTATCTGATTTGCAAGATCATTTTTGGACTGAAAAGGAATATATTGAACAAATGCCTACACAGTTGCCGAAGCTTTGTGGTCTCCGTCACAAAGGTAACGAATGTAAAACATCTATCATCTCTCTCTTTATCCGTGTCCAAGCGTGATGTGATTTCTCTCATATCATATGTCTCTGTTGATGTGCACGCTACTGGTTGTACACAATTCATATAGAACAGTTTCATCGAACGACGATCAAGTTTTTGTTTAGAGAAGTGTTCCTTGCATAGCAAGGATACTCTCAATAGGTTGCCACTTCCTTCTGAGAAGAGAACGAGTGTATGAAGAAAATATTTTGGATTTTACCGAGAATCGAATCCAGGATTTCTAGCATAGCAACCCAGTGCGCTGACTATTTTGCCACACTCGCTCTCAAAACTTCGTCGTTCGGAATTGATGTTAAACTGTAGATCTCAAATGAACTGTGTACAACCAGCGTGCACGCCACAGACATATGAGAGAAGTATAAATTGATAATATTTACCGATTTTCATAAACTTGCCTCTTACGTGGAAACATGATGTAGTCACTTTATTTTTTCAATCAGTATTATAAGCAACATATATTCATATTTGATTAAAAATTCTCTTTTTTTCGATATTGTTATAATTTATATTTTTGCATGCGATTTTTAATTTTGTACTCACACGTAAGGATAATTCAATTATGTAATTTATTTTTAATTCTCATTATAATTTTTTTCGTATCTAAAAAATCTAAGAAACAATACACATATTCGATATGACGGTTTAAAAAATACATTTTATATTCTGACATTCTCTCATTCGCCCTTTAAACTTTCTATTTATAATTTATTTCACCGAGACTTAATTTTCCATATAAAACTTTAGTGCGAAGTCCTTTATTAAAGAGACATGGAGTGCAAAGAAAAATATTTCTTTTTGCCTTTCTATATAAGTCGCTCCAGCGACTGAGGAGGTTCACCTACAATCTACATAGTCAGTTAAGCCTCAAAAAGAGGCCGTCTTTCCTAAGGACTGATGTCTTTTGTACGCCTAATTTACCACGTACGCTCGATTCGCGCGAAATTTCTCTATTCCCGTTGCGTTCCTTGCAAAGCCCTTCCGCGTTTCCGTGTAAAATTGTATTTCGGCCGCGACTATCGGCGCAGGCGTTGACGAAGGACCTCCCCCAGATGCTGAAAGGCACCGACACAAGTGCCGCGCCAGTGGACCGTGGACCCACGGTAATTAGCTCCCACCAGCCTCTTGAACCCCGGGTTGACGCTTCGTCACGTGCACCGTCTTTCCCCTGGTCTCGCCCATACTCTCTTTCCCCCGTTCACCCTCGTTGACTCGATTCCTGCTTAATGGTGATTAAAAACATGAAAAACAGTTCAATGTAATTAAATTGAGATTTAAGCTCTTTTCTCAACCTCATATTTTTAATTCCTGCATGTGTAATGCTCTCTTCTTTCTTTTTATCTTTTTTTTGACATATAATGATATTAATTTTGTTAAAATAGATAAAAGAATATATTGGGACTAAAGAATTAATATTATATAAATTCATTCCTCATTAAGAATAAATTTTAAAATTTTTGTTAATTTTTACATAAAATAACAAGTGAGAAATAGTTCTTATTCTAAATGTATTTCTGATTTCTACTAATGTAAATTAATTTTAATCTTAGTGTAACTAATTTTTTTTATCTTTTTCTAGAATTAAGAATTTCCAAGAATTAAGAGAGAATGAAGAATAAATTAAAGATTAAAGTTAATTTACATTGATATAGATTTAAGCTCGATATTTTTCATAGTTTTCTAGATTCTTATACTTGAGATTTAAGGATAATCTTGATATATTATAAGCTAATCAAAGGGTTGGATTAACACTTTAAAACATTACTTAAGACGATCTTAGAATAAGAATGGACAATATTATGTCTATTCATGTATGAATACTATCCATAAGGGTTATTTCTATCAACAGATATTAACTTTAATCTCATTTTAATTTTAGCCTTTATCTTATTTTTTTCTAATTTTTAGAAGTAGAAATAAAAAATAAATAACCGAGATTAAAATTAATTGACATTAGAAAGGGACATAAGTAATTTTCAGTCGTGTGAAGAAATGGATACAATATGTTGTAAGACGAGAGTTTAATTGCTAGCTTTAAAGTCAATTTCATCAATCTTACACACACGGAATATTACGCAATTTCCGAACCGGCCTAATTACCGCCTTGCATCCCAAGCTCTTCCTCATTCCTCTGGATCTGCCTCCAATTTGAACCAGACTGCGCTCTTTCGGACTGGGGAATTAAGATTTAGGAGACCATGGTGAGAGCACAAGACAGATTTACATAAGTCGGTATACATTTGTTTGAAGGGAGACAAGGTTTTACGACCTCAGGCTTGTTGCGAGCTTTTTTCCCACGAAGTGAAATGTAGGAATCCACATCCGGAGCCGAATCCTTATTAAGCGGCGCGGAATTTTCGGTAATCCGGAACACTTACGTCTCTTATCATCTCGACCACATAAGTAGGATTACTTCGTAATATATAAATTTCGATCTTATCATATTTACTGATATGTTATGCTTATAATTTAATTGAACCGAATTTTCTAAATGAAAGATACGACACGAGAAATGTAAGCTATTCAAAGCGGAAAATTATTTAACGTCTTAAAAGTTAAATATTTTTTTTCTCGCTAAAATTGATCAATTCTAATTAGAAAAATAACTCGATATTTTCACAAAATCGATACAGGTTATTTTTTATTTCTTAATTTTCCTCATGTGTGCATAGATTAATGACGCTTATAATCGTCTTCCGAATAAGAGAGACTTTACTGAAAGTGGTACCGAATTCCAAGAGATCCATGCGATAATCCAAGATTTAGTTATTTGCGTTTGAGAAAAAACGATTGTCGAATAATAATAATTAATTTTTTAATGCGAAAGAATCACGAGAGAACAGTAAGAGCATATTCGTTCTCTCTCTCTCTCTCTCTCTCTCTCTCTCTCTCTCTCTCTTTCTCTGTCTCTCTCTGTACGATTTCCAGGTCGTAAAGGTCCTATCGTATAAAGAAGTTAAATAAAAAAGAGACAGAAGAAGGGAAGAGAGACCGACAGCGCTAACAAATGTTGGTCGAATCGGCCGCACGAGCCACGAGGATACAGGTGTAATTTTATCTCATATTCCTTTACAATCCGATTCCGCGGACAGAACTACTTCCGGTGCCTGTGCGACGGCAAGATACACGAGCCAAACAATTCCATTATCACTTGCCATTTATAACGTACTTTTTGTAGTTGCTTTCCTTACGATGAAATAAAATATATCAAGAACTGATTTTAATTAATTCAGATGCAGATATTATAATGATAAATCATAATATTATAGCAATGAGAAAAAAAACAAAGTCGAGTTCTTCTTCATTGACTATCGAAAGATTTAAGATTCAATACTATTGAATTTTAAATAATCTTTTGATAATCAATGGAGAAGAACTCGAATTTTATTTTTTAGTGTGTTTTTCTTCATCACTTCATATAATATTGAAGATAAATTCTAAAATTCGAATATTTATGCTAAGTTATAAATAAATTTAAGTTAAGTTATAAATAAATTTATCGAATTTGATATATAAAGTGAATTTTTTTCTAACGTGGATGATGATCTGATCGCTAAAGTCTTCTAATCTTCTTTCTTTCAAAGATTTCGGAAATTGTACATATATAGATTACGAGTCTCATTATATGCTGTATATTTGCAGGTTACGATTGGACATTACTTCCGGTAACTTCGCGCGCCGGCGGACGAAGAAGCGCCCACGTGAAGCGCCCGATGAACGCCTTCATGGTGTGGGCACAGGCGGCAAGGCGAAGATTAGCCGATCAATATCCACAATTGCATAATGCCGAGTTGTCGAAGACGCTGGGAAAATTGTGGAGGTAATCTAGATTTGACCAGACTGTAGATAGATACATGTAATTGTCAAAGAAATCAAGTCGCAGTTTGCATTTTGTTATAGAGTGACTTCAAAATCTTGGTATAGCTTTAAATTATCATAACTTTCATTCTGTGTATTTATGATAAGATTAATCTGTAAAAGGAGTAAGTGAAAGAATGTACTTCAATTTTATATATGCATTAATTTATTCTTCTCGAATTATTGCTTCTCAGTATGTACATCGTCATTGTATATAAATTGGGATATAATTTTGAAGTTCTATGAATATGTTTTACAGTTATTTACAATAATACTTTAAATCACATTATTCTAATCCATTAATTGTCTAAAGAAGGAAGCTTTTCTAAAAATAGAAGAATCAAACGAAGAAATATTGATAATCATTTTTTTTTTTTTTTAATCAAACCGATTTATCTGTTCCGCGCGGAAAGAATGATTTGATTCAAGTATTTACAAATTTAGCTATAGATATAAATTTCATATTATTTTGTTGAACTATCAAAATAATTATGTATAACAGTCTCAAGCATGATAAGTAATGTTGCAAAAAATTAAAATAATTATTTTGAGATCGGTAGCTAAATTTTATTTTATTCAGTATCATTAAAATCTTCTAAGATGCTTCTGAGCAGACTATTAAATTGTTAGTCAATTTAATTTGTAATATTATTACAGTAATTCAGTTGCATTTCAAGATCGAAAAATTATTTCAGCGCGCAGTTTAAATAACTACATATGTAGTACATAAATTCACGCCAAATTATCTTATATAAGCACCTAAGATCCAACTTGACTGTTAAAAGCTTTATTTCTTACTTGTTGTATAATCACATTTATAGTCAAGAAATTCTTTAATAGCTAAATTTTTAGATACGTATACTCTTCAGCAAAACTATCTTTTCCATACATAAAGTTCGATATGTATCTTAAGCAGGTACATATTCCTTGCATTAAGTAGCAATACCGGAGATTGCGAATTGTATTTTGTTGTAGGATCCTGAGCGACGGCGAGAAGCAGCCGTTCATCGAGGAAGCCGAGAGACTGCGGAACGCACACAAGAAACAGCATCCGCATTACAAGGTAAATGATCACCGAATTAACCGATTGACGACATATAATCGCGGCGGAATTACGCATTCGCATCTTAATCGCGCATCATTAGGAATAATATGAGGAATGTATCTCGTGCGTTACGAAATCGTACGGCCGGTTTGCGATCGAGCGGCCCGATTCGCGCGCGATGGCGGAACGAATTAGCGCATGTAAAACGCGCATTCGTCTCTCTTAGTGCTCGAGTGGTTAATCGAGGCTCGATCACTCGAGCGATTTGAATCCCACCGCGCCGCGGGTCGGCAATGATTTACGAGAAGGGGAAATGAATTCACCACGATGAAGCCATCCGTGTCGCCGCTCTATGCGAGGCGAGAAAGTCGAGCGGTGACGAGACGCGGGATGCGGAAAAACCGGAGCTTTTACCGGTTTCAAGCACAATGTTAAATTTATAGTGTCATGTTTAACCTAATTTAAGACGCCTGCTCCTACCACTCTTACCCAATCTATCATTATTTTATGCTAAAACAATTAAACTTGACATTATAGTGAATTAAACTTGACACTATAGTGTTAAATTGACACTCATATATAGTGTTAAATTTAATCATGTTTTAGTATAAAATAACGATATATTGAGCAGGCGATTTAAAGTAGATTAAAGATTGATTAACAATGTAGCTTTATTGAAAAAAGAAAAACTTATTTGTCCTAGCATTTTTATCTCAGCGGTGAAAAAAATGAATTATAACATAATGGTTTTTTAAAAAAAATTATTTTTTAAAAACGTTATATTAATTAAAAAAAAATCTTAATTTTTTTAGAATGTCATAATAAATTATTTAGCATATTTATTCTGTTTAATATTTGTTTGATTTTTTTTTAAATTATAATTTAATTTGTATCTATTTTCTCAAATACTGATAAATCCAAAAACAATTAATAATATATATTTAATGTTGTTAAAAATAATGATTTTAATTAAAATGTAAAAATACACCACAGGTGATCATTTATGTAAAAAAGATCAGATGACAATTTCCGGATTAATCTAATTCGTTTAATTTGATTATACAAGATTTATTAATAACAAGATATGTAGATATGTGCGTGAAAGACAAAATTATACGCATAAAAAGATGTCTAAAGATATCTAAATTAGAAAATATGACATTAAATGCAAAATGGAAAGAAAAACGTGATAAATAGAATACATATTATATAATAAACCGAGATGTACAGGACAAAACACAAAACAACCTTGAAATTTTTTTATGTAAATTTGTTACACGTCATTATTTTTGTGTCCATTTACTAAATTACAATATTAATTTATTTATGGATTATTTAACAGATTTCAGAGCAGGATATTAAATAAAAAAGCATTCTTTAAAATTAAATTCATTGATTCTTCACTGCAATCATATCGGGATACAACAGAAAATTACACAAAATATTTCAATATACAGTACAAAAAAAGAATTTATACAATTTTTCACTACTCGTAACGCAATATGATTCCAGCGAGACCTAATTTGAGATGACTAATTCAAACACAATATGATATCATTCGTAGTATCAACCTCGTCGCAGGAAGCCGAAATCGGACGATCAGATGGGTATTATCGTGCACAGAGGCGGACTTCCATCACCGGGGACTTCTCTCGATTCTTCGGCCAGTTCTTCGGACTGCACCTACGCCCGTTTATATCCGGACGCTGGTGTGAAGGCGTACGAGCGACCGACAGCCTATCATGAACCGAAATCTAGCGCTTACGACTTAGCTCGACCGGTCTGGGTCAACGAGACAGTCGCCAAGTATCCCGCTGTCGATCATCCTAACAAGTCGACGTACGAGACGACAACCAGAAGTTACGCTGAGGCAAAATGTCACGAAGTAGCCAAGTACCATCACGAGATGACCGGCACCAAATATCACCACGAGATGATCGGTACTAAGTACCATCATCATCATGAGTCGGCAGCGACCAAGTATCCGGATTTGCAGACCAAACCCTATGATCTGCCCAAATACCCGGAAGCCAAGGGATATCCGGATGGTCTCAAGTACTCCACGGAAATGAGCAGCAGCACGGCCGTGGCCGCAGCCGCTGCGAAGGCGTCCTACACTTGTGTACATGGACAATACTACCCTACTGCGGAGGGATACACCGTGCACAGTGAAGAGAACGATTACCAGCCGCAAAGTGTGTCGACGCATCCTTCTTTTTACCCTTATATATCAGCATCCATGGCGCAACCGCCGTATTACATGGGACCCCGATAGATTGTAAGCAGAAGATGGGAGGCGACACGAGACAATTCTTGAAGATATTCACAAGGATTTTCACAATGAGATTACGCATGTTGAATAAAATAAAATCATTGTCTTACCAATCGAATAGAAAACTATTTTTTCTATGAAATTGTTTCATGATAAATGAAAGCAAGTTCGTGTCATCCTTCCTTCTGACTGCGAATCGTGTTTCACTCGAGTCTTAATATTATGCAAAAATTTTGCAGCGATGCGTGTGTGTATGTATGTGTGTGGATATGTGTGTGCGCTTAATGAAACTCTGTAAAATACTTAAACGCGGTTGTTGTACTTAACAATAAATTGATGACATTAAATTGGTAAATTTAATTATTTTACAAAGCGAGATATATTGTTCGATCGCCTTGTAATTCTTTTTTTTTTTAATTTATTCTTTTCTGTAAACTCTGTGACACAAATAAAACAAATCTATCTAAGCACTCTTGAGTTATAAAGTTCAATATGTAATGTTTAAGTTTTTTGAGATTATTTACAAAAAAAAGAAAAATAATAGAAAACATTTTAAACACAGAATTTACGAGCAGATTCATAAATTACATAAAAAATTATAATAATGTATATATTAATGTGTATATATTAACTAAAATGTATCATCTCACAAAATTGCTAGTGACTAGGAGAAAAATTTAACCGCAATTGAGTTAAAATTATGAAAAGAAAAAAAAAGAGGAACTATGCGAGTATATGCATGTACCTCACACAAATCATGTTTACAATGTGAGCGGGCGGAAAAAAGGCAATCTAATATCACATTTGTCGAGACATTGGCGGCAAGTACCGGTGAAGAAATAACTATAATACACGCTATGTAACGATATAATTGCTAGGCTAATTATGTAATCATTAACCGAGCCAGCGGTAAATCGTCGATAATTACACCAAACGTAAATGTGTATGTGCGCGTGGGACAATTCCGCAACCAGGTACTTTTTTCGACGATAGATGGTATTCCTTAATCTTTCTCTTTAGTTCTTTTCTAAACTGGAGTCGCGTCCAATAATAGTTGCTAACTCCTGTACCACATCTCGATTCGCATGCATGAACGCCTTCGCGTTCCAGATCATATGCACCAGTATTTCGTCACTCTTCTCATCCATGGCAACTTCTGTCGACAGCTGCGGATTGAATCTGTAGTATGGTACGCCGATCATGGAGCACCAAGTGCGAGCGCGATCGACCACGCGGCCATCGCTGGCTGTAGCCTGATCGACCAGTAGCGTGCCCAGCGCAGAGATACCGAACGCGAGTTTGGCGGTGTCCCAGAGACTCTCTGGCCGGAAAACGTCAATCTCATTCAAGGTATACGTAGTCGGTATGAGTCCTGTACCAAGAGAGACCACTAACGACAGCGGTATCACCTCATTCTCGCGGTTAGTAGCCTTCAGCGCCAAATTATACTCGTGGATCTCCGTCATGGCATCTAGGGTAGGATTGTTAGCGATCAAACCGCCGTCTAGGAAACGACCAAATGCCCGGAAATACGATGGCGCCGCGCCGGTGGCCCTCGCCGCTTTCCAAAGTAACTGCTCCTGTGGCGATAATGTCGATTTGAACATTCCGTTCTCCGGTAACTTCAAAATCATACTAGGCGCCTCGTAATTGCGAAATAGATGAAGATCCACGGGCTTACGATCGGCGAGTACGCCCGTGATCATTATTTTTGGTTTCTGGATGTCCGCCATGACGGTGTGGGCGCCGAGGCATTCTTTCAACACTTTCTCTAGACCCTCGCTATTGTAAGGTCGCGAGCCCACGAAAGCGTTCTCCTTGATACGAAAATAGAGAGCTTGACATTCCCGTAGGGACTTACCCGCGGCGAGACCAAGCGCCAGGATACCGCCGGTAGACGTGCCAGCTATCCAATCAAAGCACTGCACCACGGGTTTGCGTAGCACTGATTCAATCTCCAGCAGCGTCTGTATGAGCACCAATCCTCGAATACCGCCACCATCGAGACAAAGTAACCTACCACCCTTGATCTGTTTATGGTTTCCATACTCGGCCATTTTTTCCATGCCTGATACGTGAAGCATCTGATCGAGAATCGTGCGCGGTACATACTGTGGCGGTTCCGACGGTGCGATACCAGTGTAATTCTCATCATGCTTGCAGCCGAGATGACAATTTTTCATCTCCGATAGACATCTTTGCGCGCCTACCGCATCCAGCAGATAGATTATCTTGTTACCTTCGGTAGTATCAACGTTCGCTTTGTGCCTAGGCGTTTCCGCCTTCCAATTCCGCGCATCGACATCAGAGCCGAAGCCGATAAGCGCCTGTACGATGGCCGGTGTTTCTGCCTCCACTGCAAGATGCAGCGGTGTATTGCCATCGTTATCGACAATGTTGACAGACGCCATATGACTTAGCAAGGCGACTACGCAGGGCAGTCGTTTGCGCATCACCATTACATGCAGAGCAGTACGCCCGTCGAAGTTGAGCGCGTCGATGTCGCAATTGGTGTCGATCAGCGCCGTGATCACTTCGCGACTACGTGACCAGTGCAATGGTGTGCCACCGAATTTCATGTCCTCCGCGTGAAGCACGTTCGGCTTGTTGTGTAAGAAATCGCCAACATAACCGGGACTGGAGGGCTGACCCTCGGAAGCAGATATGTTCACATCCGCACCAATCAGCAGGAGTGCTTTTACGCATTCGGGCTTATCGTTCAGACAAGCAACATGCATGGGAGTATGACCGTTGCTGTTACGACTGTTCAAACTGTTTGGAAGACCAGAGCCCAAAGCAAGAATGATCTCTTTGGTGGATGTAGCTGCATAATGATAAACTGTGTTCGCATTATGATCCAAATGTTCCAGCGAACTCTTCGCTGCTATCAGCATCTCGACGGTGCGCAAATTATTAGTTTGTACGGCGACTTGCAGAGGCGAAATACCAGTTTCTGAGTCCCCGCTGTTGAGCTGACTGTTAACGATCGCGTGCATGAATGCATCGTGGAGAGCAAAGTAGGCTGCTAAATGTGCTAGAGTCCATGTGGGGTGTTCTACCAGAGTGTCGCAGAGTTTTTGAATTTTTCCAACATGGCACATCTTTCATTCAGAGAAAAAGAATAAGATTAATTATTATCAATTATACATATAAAATTTTTTTTAATAACAAATCATTTTTAAATTGTGTATGGAAGATAAATATATAATATGGGAATATTATTTCTTTAATGTATACTTTTTGTTTATACAATATATAAATATAAACAAAATATGAATAAACATTACCTCACGTACTATCTGCACAAGTACAGGGACTTTATCTTTATATATTAAGAATCTTGTCTCTGCACCATCTAGAGTTTCTGATCGAAACAAACTGAAAAAAAAATATTGAAAAGTCAAGAAGATATCAAAGTTTTGAAAATTTAATAAAAATCAACAGAAAAATAATAGATAATATAAAGTACAAACATTCTGCTATCGGTAAATAAATTCAAGACAAATGTTTTTATGAGAATTATCAACTTAAATAGTAATGTAACTGCTTCCAAGACAGAAAATTAATACAGATTAATTAATTACAGAAAAATAATACGTAACATACTTAAATATAATTTACTTTTTCAAATTTTTTTAAAAGTTCATGTATCCACAAGTCTGTTACAAGTTCATTACAAACATCAAATTTATTCAAAATATAATATTCAAAATCTTAATAAACAATTATATATTTCAATCAAGATCACTAAAAATAAATCCAAGATTTGCTTATTATAAAATCACTTCAATAAAATTCATATTCTTCAAAAGAAAATTTCTTGTTTTGAATATAATAAATTTTTCTTTATAATGAGTATATTTTAAGATTATCAAGAAAATATTCTTTGTTAAAGATAATCATTACTTGAAAGAAAAAAAGGTAATTGATAATGAATACTTAATCATTTTTCTTAGCAGTAGTACATATAGAGAAAATTTTCCTTTAAAATTTACCCTAAAAATATAGTAGTGTGATAGTGTGTATGTGTGTAATATAATATTTGAAAGATTTTTATCATATACTTCAATAAAATTAATCAAATTTATTTTATACTTTATTGTAGTTTTATTAATGAATGAGAAAGATTTACATTAAAATTTTTCGAAATACAATGATGTCTCACACTATTACATTTTCAGGATAAACTAAGAAAAAATTCTCTCCATGTAGAATGATATTCTTCTGTGTGTAGTTATTTATATATTTCATATAATTTATAAAAAACACATATTCTTATAATTATAATATTCTTTTACGCCAAAATAATAAATCAATAATAAAATATACCTGTATGCTTGATGTAAGGTCTCCGTACATGGCCTGTGTAGGACAATCTCGTATTTGTCCTGATTCTTACCGCCAGGGCCGTAGAGAACAATGCCGTCCTCACGGGAATGTATATGCCGATTGCTGTACTGATCTGGCCGCACCTCCTGGACGACATTCGGCGGTGTGTCCGAGAAGACGATGTTCCGCAGAACATTGTTTGCGATCGTGCCAAGCCAGGCCATGGTGATACCGGTGCTGTCGATGAAAGCGAACTGAAGCGAACGGGAATGAGACGTGGATGCTTTTACCGCGCGAAAACGTTACACAACTTCCCGTTACTCATTGTGTCGCAGGAACGCAGCATGACAGTTCGCTTGTACTTTGCACTCTGCCTCGTTTTGACTCGACTCCGTTGTTCGATCGTTATTCTTTAAATGAATGATAGTAATGACAGTATAGATAATAATAGGGAACTGAGGGAACAAGATTAACAAAGTACAGGAACTGTACTCGATATAGTAAAACTAAAGCGAGCTGAGAGGCCTCGCGCGGAAAAGATACCAAGTACCCAAATCAAAAGGATTGTTCTTTTTAACTGAATTTTTTAATTGTTTTTGCACAGTTCATCTTTTATCGTTTTCTTTTTCTTTTCATACTGAAGATGAATTGTTCAATTAAAAAAAACAAATCTATCAACATAAAATATTTATGTAAATTATTTTTTAAAATATTTTGTAAACATCTGTAAAATATTTAATTATTACATTAATAATGGTTTACAAAAATACTTAAGAAATGTACAAATATCGTAAAAAAAAGATATTTAAAAAATTTCCTGGACATATTCATATTTTAGAAATAATTCACGAAAAATTTCTGAAATATTTCAAATTTTACAATGAAATATTAATTTTGGATAAATATATATTCAGATATTAAGAAGATAAAGAAAGAGAAAGCAAAGATGTTGAGTGGAAATAGTATAAGATAAGTAAAGAAAGGCTGCGTTCTGTTTCACGCATGATACGCATGATATGCATCATTTATCCTTGTTTAACATTCGGTGAATGACAAGAATAAATAATGCAGCATGCGCGTCATGCGTGAAACGAAAACACAGCACAAACTACAATCATTAATTAAATAGACTTACAATTGATTCCTTCAGAATTCTGGGGGATTCTTGTAAATAAAGTCAGCAACATTGAAAAAAAGCATAGAAATTAATCGAATTGAATATCGAAGACAATCGATCCTTCGATAGTCGATAGCAATCGATCCTTCAAAAATCCGCCCTTCCATTTTAAATTCAAAAGGTTGCCAAGGCAACGGCAGGATAAACAAACGTGACGCATTTCGCGTTTCGTGCAACAGTTTCAACTGTGAAAAGAAATTTAAAGATAAATGATAGAAAATATTATTTAAGATGTTACAAAATATTTATAATGTAAGACAATGATTGTCGCGTTCGAAGTTCCATTATTCTTTTTTGTAATGATTAGGTAAACTGTCTGCTTGTCCATGCTAATTTTAAAAATCACTTAGCGATGCCCTTATTCTTCAATAAGTTTTCCCCCAAGAAAACACCAACTAGGAAGGCGTCCGTTTTCCTGGCAAATAAAAATTTAAGCCCTAAACGAATAGAGAAGGAACTCGGCCCAGAAGTAGGTCCTATACGCCTCCGCCTTGGAGATCAGGAAGCTATTTTTGAGGCTGGCCTATGGATTCCAGGTGAATAATAACATTCATTTACTAAACAGAAACTTTTGCATTTTTATCTCAAATAATAAAAAAATGAATAATTTTGCTCTAGAGTCTGGTAAGGTGGGAAGTACTTTCAAAGAGAATGAAAAATTAAAAAAAGAAGTGAGGCGATTGGAGGAAGAGAATAATCTGTTAAAGCTAAAGTTTGACGTACTTTTAGATATGGTAATCTTTTTTATATAATACTTTTTAAAAAATTATAATAAATTTATTTTTGAAACAATATATAATATATAAGATATATAATAAAATTATAATACTGAATCTATAAAGTATATATATGCGTGCGTGTGTGTGTGTGTGGTGGTGTGTGTGTGTGTGTGTGTGTGTGTGTGTGTGTGTGTGTGCGACGCGTCGTGTCGTGCGTCGGTCGGTCGTGCGTGTGTGTGTGTGTGTGTGGTGTGTGTGTGTGTGTGTGTGTGTGTGTGTGTGTGTACACAAGAAAAAAAGTTTATCAAATTAAGAATAAAAGTAGAACGTAATAAAAACATATAATGATAAACATATAATGATATCGACAATTACATATTATGTTTTTTACAGTTAACACAAACAACTGCCGAAGTTCACTCACAAAAGGAAGAATTAGAGAAACTAAAAAATTTTTCTCTTAACAAAAGAGTTGTCGTTTGAACCATTAAACATTGTTACTTGCTTACTATATAAATAGAAACTATAAAACTAGAATATCAATAAGAATTATAAAATAACTATAAAATAACAATAATTTATTATCAAATTTCTTTCCAATAGAAGTCTTAATAGTTGTAAAAGAGTTACAAGGCAGAAATCAACTCTTACAAATAAAAAGTATTTGACACGTTTCCATTCTAATTAAGCTTTTTATAACGCTAATCATTACAATCATCACTGTATATTATTTACGTTCCTGTTTTCGAAAAATTTTATCGATGTAACTCATGAGGGAGAGATAACGTGTGTGAGTGACTACATTTGGACATTTGTATCTCATGTGACCTGTGAAAGAATATATAACGCAAAATGTAAAATATAATATGTACAATTTGAATATGATAATAGATGTAATTGAGAATAATAAAAATGTTATTTTAAAAAAATTAATAAAAGAAACAAAAAGAGAAAAGTAGAGTCCAACCGAAACTTTTGTCGAAACTGAATCAAAACACTCTACATGTCAATTTCAATCGAAACCAAAATTAAAAAATAGGAATCCTATAAAGGCCATATGTATTGGGTTGTCCGGAAAGTTCATGCCGATTTTGAAGGAAAATTGAAACGCAGAAGATTTAAATTTTTAATTTCATTTATTAAATTTAAATCTTTTGCGGCATGAACTTTCCGGACAACCCAATATAGACATTCCCTTGTATCATATTCTTTATAAATATCATAATTTACTGAAACAATAATTAAATTTGGGCCCAAATAAAAAACCGAAATTTTAGTTGTGTCAATTTTGGTCAAAAAATATAAATGCTTTTTCTTCATAAATCATCATAATTTAATTATTGAAACGCATTAATATTAAAATATTAAAATTAATATTTATAAAAAAGAGTTATGATTTCAGTCAAAATTGACATGAGTGTTCGTTTTCACTTTTGGTAAAAGTTTCGGTCGGAACTATAAAAAAAAGAAAAGATAACAAAAAAATGAATTCTTCAAACTTTCTTCTTCATTATTACCTTCTATTCCGCAAATTCCACATTTTCTCCTACGCCTGATAAGTTTGGACTTTTTGGCGTTTTCAGGAATTCGGTTATCATCCTTATCTGCCCACTTGAAAAAATGACAAGTGGAAGTTGGACCCTTGGGACATCTATAAAATAATCGTCCCTTTTTAGGGCTATTTTTGTAAACCATCATCCTAAAAAAATTCGCAAAATTATTTTTGTATTAGATACATAATGAAGCTGCTAATTAGCAACATTAAGACTTCAATTAATTAATTAATCATTAACGTCATGTGTTATTAATCGTAAAAAGTTTTGTTGTTCTTTCTGATCGAAGATTTTACTTTTGAGCGGGCTGATTACAGTTACACATAATATTTGTAGATGGATTGTCCCTAGAATTGTCCTTAGAAGTGCTAGGGCGAGAAAAGTTACTATCGCTGTTTTTGTCTGGTCTTGATACCATTGAACGTTTTCTTCCCTGCATTTCTTCCCTGCATTATCTTAAAATTTTGCACTATCCTCATTTGCCCATTTCAAAAAGTTGCAAACGTTTTCACTGCATTTATAAAATAGACGTCCTGGAATTATAAATATTATCCAAAGTAACTTACGTGACAAATTATATTTATATACGATTGCCACTTACTCTTATTTGATTCAAATTGTTCAGCTCTTAGAACAGCAGGTTTTTTACAATTACACATAATGTTGCGAGAATTACTGGACGCAACTTGAGCTGATTTGTTCGCAAAATTATTGAAAATACCGAAATTAATCGAGGAAGTATGATTTTTTTATCCTTTAATGCTGTATTGTCATTGGCAGTATTTGATCTATTTGATTCATTTAACTGAAAAATGTTCGAATTCTGATTTTGCGCATGTCTTCCCGATGAAGTGCTAGGAGTTTCTATCAAGTTAAAATCGTTATTATTTCGACCAAAGTCTGTATTAATAGAAGTAGCTGTACTTTGCAATTGGGATGTACTTGGAATAATAGGAGAGATCAATGCGTCCTTCATATTATTTTTCTTTCTCTTCTCTTGCATTACATCTTTCTCACTTTCCTCAAATTTTTCAAGCCACTCTTTCATCATCTCAATTTTCGTATTCCATACACATTCCACATCTTCTCTTTCATTATCCATCTTCGTTTTTTCTAACTGTCTTATCTCGTTTTTAATTTTATTATATTCTTCGCATGTTACTTCTAATTTCTTTATTCTTTCTTTTAATTTATTTTTTTCTCTGTCCAATCTTTTTCCCTACATCTCATTTCATCTTTTAATTTCTCCATCTCTATCTTTATTTCTCGTTGCACATTTTCAAAAGCATTCATCACATCACATATTATTTCTTTCCTATAATTACCTTGCTCTTTCACATTCATCCTCCTTTTTTAATGACTTTCGTGAAATATTTGTTAAATATGAATACAAGAATCGATTTTCTCAGAAACTTTCAAATATTTTAGATCCTTGCAATATATATACTTGCAATGATGATTCATTTGATACAACTGCATTCCTGTTATCTTATCGACCTAGTCAAGAAATCTGTCCTTCGTTGCAAAAGATATTCCTATCTTGTTTTTTACATTAATGATCTCTTCTTTTTAGTTTGCACAATTCATCTTTCTTCTTCTTCTTTCCTCAAAGACAAAGAAAATATAAGGAGAGTTGATGCAAAATATTCAGCTAAAAAAACAAGCCTTAGATAAGTTACAAGAACAAAAACTTAAAGTCTCACTACAAATGCTTTGAAGTGTCTTGAGTGCGGTCAATCGAGTCTTTTAAAGTATTTTAGCAGATGCGATATCATAAATACGATATAGACCTCAAAAAATCCGGAAGCGGTTGAATATCTCGAAAACAAAACATTTTTAAGAAAAATGTTTCAGATAAAAGTTGTAGAATTACGAATCTATTTACTAATTATATCTGTTTGACTTTAAATGGCGTCGCTAAGATTAGATCAAAGTCATATCGATTTTTTTAAACGAAACATCTTTGTATTCCAGAATTTAATAGCTGACCTTGTGAGTTTTTCAAAACATTTTAAGAGTCTTTTTTTAGTCAGTACTTATTAGAGTTATCAAGCTTGAAAGTTATAGTATTATCGATATTAGCATTATCCAAGATCGATGGCTAAAACTTCTTGAATGTTGTTCATGACTTAGGTAACATTTGTTAAAATCAAGGTCATTGGAGATGTTCCTCTCATCTTCATTTTCACGTAAAATGAATTTTTAGTGCAAAAACAAAAATAACAGAAACAATTTGCAATTAACAATCTATTAAAATTAAAATTTGATGTACTTTCAGATACAATAATTTTTTATGTTATGCCTTTCAAAAATTAGAAAATTAATCTCTGAGAAACAAAAAGTATATATTTTGAAAAAGTTTATCAATATTATAACAGAACGCTAATAGAAACATATAATGATAATTGTTAATAATGATGTTAATTTTTTATAATTAACGCAACAATCGTACTTCACTCACAGAAAGAAGAAAGTTAAAGAGAATGAAAAACAATTTTTCTTATAACAAAGGAATTGTCATTTAATTTATTAAATATTATTATTTACACTGCTTATTAGGATGATGGGATTATGAATGAAAACTATAAAATGACACTAAATGATTATCAAACTACTTCCTATCTCAACACTTGTAAAAAGCAGTAGTTGTCATAAAGCAGTAGTTAAGTCTTAGAAATAAAGTTGTATTTGATACTGCTTCATTCTAATTAAGTTTTTTACAATTCCAATCGTTATAAACTGTACATTATTTACAATACTGTATTGAAAAAAATTCATTCGTCAGTCCATCGCGTTATTCGGACATTTCTTCCTCGTATGACCTGTAAATAAGTAAAAAATGAAAAATATATAATATATAATATAAAAATATATAATTTAGATATGATAACAGATATAATTGAGGATATAAAATCTATTTTTGACACAGTTAAGAGAAAGAGAAAGAGAAAACAATATTTAAAAAGTTCTTTAAATATTACCTTCCAATCCGCAATTTCCACACTTTCTCTTGCCTCCGGTGAGTTTGGGTCTTTTAGGGGCATTGCTTTTTTGTGAAAATTTGCTACGTGCTTTATTTCCTATTCCTCTTGCAGTGGAATTGCTCCAGTCCGTGTGACTATCGTTGGTGTCATCTTCATCTGTCCATTTGAAAAAATTACAAGTGGAGTTTACACCCTTGGGACATCCATAAAATTGTCGTCCCTTATTAGGGCCATCTTTATGAACCGTTAACCTACAGAAACACGAATATTTTTACATATATTATATTAAAGATATAAGATCTGCTCTTTTTAGCTGAACTTTTTGCACGGTTCATCTTTTCTCACTTTCTCTCCAATAGAAAAGGAAGAAAGATGAACTATGCAAAAACTTTAGAACAGATCTATAGTTAATGTTAATGCAACAATAATAATTATGATTTCATCACTCATTAATTAATTATTAATTGACAATATATTAATATTAATATATTAATATTAATATATTAATATTAATATGGCCAGCCGAGAAAATTTATCGTTGGAGATTTTACTTACTTTCGAGCGGGCTGATTACAATTACACATAACATTATTCGTAGACGGATTTCCCCAATCGTTATTAGAAGTACCAGCACCAGAAAAATGAGCACTATCATTGTTTCTATTCCAGTTAGGTTCCCAAGTGGAATGTGCGCTCTCTGTGTTAGACTCGGCGCTGTCAGATCCCCACAAAAAAAAGTTACAACCGCTTCCCTGGGGTTTAGCGCATTTGTAAAACAGACGTCCTGAAATTGCA
Organism: Atta cephalotes; assembly: GCF_000143395.1. Classification (NCBI taxonomy): domain Eukaryota; kingdom Metazoa; phylum Arthropoda; class Insecta; order Hymenoptera; family Formicidae; genus Atta; species Atta cephalotes. Next base: position 6,345,240 of record NW_012130066.1, read on the forward strand.
AATGTTATTCAAAGCGACTTATGTGACAAATCATAAACTTACATACAGTTACTCACCTTTATTTGGTCCATCTTTTCTAACTGTTAACTGGATCGCAGTCTCATGACAGTGACATATAATCTCAGCATTATTGTCTGTATTACCCCATATATCTTTTACATTATTCGTATTGCGAGAATTTCTGAACGTAGATTGATTTGCTCTGTTCCCTGGATTGTTGAAATCACTTGAATTAATCCAAGAAAAATGATTTTCTCTATTGTCCGATATTGTATTTCTATTGACAGTATTTGACAGTATTGACCTATTCGAGCTATTCGGCTGAGAAATATTAGAATTCTGATTTTGTGTGTTTGGTCTGCTGGATGATACGGTAGAAGTTCCAATCAAGCCAACATTGTTGTTATTTCGTACAAATCCTGTACTATTAGAAACTGGCTGGGTATTTCGTGATTGAAATGTATTTGAGGTAGATTGAGATGTACTTGAGGTGGAATTTAATGTATTTCTCGTATTATTGTGAGCAGTATAATTCGTTCTTCCAGTTTGTTTAATGCAATCTTCTTTAATGTTTAACATTTCGTTAAATATAGTATCACAGCCTATACAAGTTGTGTGAGAGGTACCGTACATGGGTATCACATTCCTGACTAATTTGAATTTTAATTTGTGTATATTTTCTGTACACTGAAAATATTAATCGTACACAAATTTAATAACTTATGAAAACATATATACTTATGTGAAACACATAAAGTACAGCGAGCAAAGATATTTACCCGATTGCATGTTTCATTTAAAACTTCAACATCTTCTACCGTTTCTGGAAACCAGATCACGTTGGTACATTCTGGATATCCCGTACAGGTGATATATTTTCCTCTGCCTTGTCGTCTCTGTTTTAGAACCATGTCAGAGCCACATTTTGGACATTTAAATATAGTACTAATCACTGGAGTATTAAGCTGTATTTGCTCGGTTTGAAGAGGTCTCTCATTAAGATAGTGTGCTAAAGAGTCGTCTATCAAATTGGCGCGTTCTATAGCCACTTGGAACACTTCGCGATATTTATTAATTTGATTTTGTAATACTTCATTTGGGTTTTTCTTACTTTCGCATATTCTATGATAATAAAATATGATAAAAACAGATTTATACATAACCATACAGAATAATAGTGAATTTGATTGAATGCACTAGTATGCATTCGTGCATATTAAAATCGTTGTATACTAATTTATATAAAGTGAAGTGCAAATATTTTAAATAAACGTTTTAAAATCATATAGAAATAAGTTGAACTTTAATCCATTTCTATTATGGTATGGGAAAAAGTTCGTGGCGTTTTTCCCGTTAGATGTAACGGAGAAAACGCCACGAACTTGTTCTCACACCTAATATATTTCAAACAATTATAAGTGGAAATTAAATTGATAAAAATTTCAAATAATAAGAATTTGTATTAAACACATATCTTCTTTACGTCAATTTATGTAAGACATTAATTAATGTGTACTAGTGTGCATCTAATTGGCTATAAGAGATTATTTAGTGATACATTAGGTTGGCTTACAATTGTAAATCTTTTTCTAAATCCGCACGCAAATGCGGCTTGGACATTTGAAAGCCCATATTATCGTAACCCATGACCAAACCAATTCCCAATTTGCCTGGCATAAAATGTTGAGTATCCGTTAAGCCCACATATTGCCTGGATTTGATGGTATCAATATGGTCAGCATGAGTAGCGTCCGTACCGATACCGTGTTTGTCCATTAATGCGATCAACTCAGCCTCGGTTAATAAATTTGGTGCTGAAGTTTTCTCTTCTACCATATCAATGCTAGTTGGTCGAAAAACTTGCCGCTGCTCATAAGAATGAATCTGCTTGTTACTCCATTTTTCGTATATGTATACATCGAGATAATTTTTCGTTATGATTTCAAGACCGTTAGCCTTGAACTTCTCTCCCGCTATATCAATTTCCACCGTTGTTTCTCGGCCCTCCGCATTCTTTGATAAACAAGCCAAAAAATGTCGAACCACAAATTCATAGACTTTCGCTTCGTTTCCTATTGATAAATTTGCAACTGACTAACACAGTCGAGTTAATGATAAATAACTCTTACAGAAATTTAATATCAAAAGGTGATTAATTGGTTATTTTGAATATTAAAAATATTATTTATCAATGCTTTTATTCAAAATAAGTAATTCCCAGCATTAAATTGGCCAACAGATATTAGATTTCTATAAAAGAAGACTATAAGTACTATAAACGGACCATATAAATTGTCGGTATACTTTATAGGATGAATAGGAGGATGCGCTTGATCGCTTTTCTTTCCTTGTCTGGGAGTTATTCCAGATTCCAGTAAATTTTGTGCAAAGTTACCCCATTCCTGATTGTTTATTTGTTGTTCCACTAAAGATCTTAGATTCAATTCCTTCGGAAATATATTCGTTTCCGTGCGTGGGTAACTAATGAAACCTTGGGTATATAATCTCTCCGCTATCCTCATTGTCTCCTTTGCGTTTATGCGTAACTTACGAGAGCCTTGCTTCTCCAATTCCTGAATTGATAATTTTTTAAATAAAATATTAAATATCTCGCAACTTAAATACATCTTAACTTAGTTACTTACAATAGTATCCAGAGGTAAAGGTCTCCATTTGCTTTTTGGTTTGCATGTTACTTTCTCCACTGTAGCTTCCGGCTGTTCTAAACAAATGTCCAGAAATATTTGGCAAGGCATTTTTTCAAACAATCTTACTCTAACCCATTTGAATTCTACAGATATCCCTTCGCGATCGTCCATCACTTTTAGTTTCCAATATGGTTCAGATTTGAAGCGATCGATGGCAAGAAACCTCTCGACTACAAATCCAAGCGTTGGAAACTGACAGCTTCCATAACTGATGAGCAGATCTCCAAGAATGTTGGGAAATACTTTCTGTAATCTTAAGGTCTGAAACCTCGTGAACGCAGCACCTGTCAATATGTTTGTCAATTAGAAGTTTATAACAATAAAGTTATAAAGTTACAGCTCAATCATTCTAATTAATGACATTTAATGAAAGTAGTACCTATTCGTAAATCTAATTCACTTCTTACGTCTACGGCATCACTCATCGCCTTATCTGGCTGTGCCAAATTTTGCAGAGCTCTTTCAACAGACGATCTCGTAATTTCTGAGAATTTTGCTCTAAAACATTAAAAGGACATATATTACAAATCTTGTTAAAAATGTGTAACACAAAAAATAGTTGCGTTCAGCAAAGAAAACTAATCAGTGAGTGAGAACTCAGTGATTCTTTAATGATTGGTTCTTGTCTTTAATTATTCGCTGGATCTAAAGGTAGGAATCATATTAAAGAACATTAAGCGCTACTGATCAGTTTCCTCTAAACACAACCAAAGTGTTAACAATTACCTGTATACACGAATATTAGGCTTGATTGCTTGACAGACTTGAATAACCTCAAAACCTATGTTCTCTCCCTCTCTGTCACAATCTGTCCAAATAATCAATGCATTGCAGAATCGTGCTTCTCGTTCCAAGGTTTTCTTAATATTTTCATGATTCTCTTCCACGCACCGCTTAAATACTGGAGCATCGAATAAGTTTAATGGATGACAGCTGTGCCATTTACGATAAGCGTTTGTAAAATCATAGTTTAATAAATGGCCAGACACAGATGTCATCAGCATTTGGCAGTTTTGGCCCCATAGTTGTACGTTAAATTCGAAGATTTTGTTGTACTTGGAAAAACCTTCTCTCTACAAAAAATAAAATCATTAGTATCTGTTTCTATCAAAATATTTAATTTATTTTTTATCTTTCTCTTTTGTAGTTATAAGAAAATGATAGGAAGAATAAATTAAACCAAGATTAAAATTAATCTATATTAATAATGGATATAAAAAATATATTTCTCCCTCGGTTTATAAATAATATTAATATTAATATAAATATTAAATGTAAATAAAGAGATTATATATTGAATAACATGTATAAATAAAGTATAAAAATTAATTGACAAAGCAAGACAGTAGTCAACACTGATTTGATTCCTAATTTGAGTAATATATTCAACATAATAAAATTAATAAATAAATGTAAACAATAAGCAGATGTTAAAATATTTTCAAATTATGAATGTATAATAATTAAAAAATGAAAAGTTAGACTAGGTTTATCTGATTTGAGCTCTAAAGTCAAAATACAAAGCCAAAAGCAAAAAAGTAATTTAGGTAAGATTTTAGAGATTGTAAAGTATTGATACTTGTCTGATCGACACTTAGCAATACTTTACAGTCCATGAAATCTTTCTTTGTTCTTTTTCAAAGAATTTTGAACTAGTTTTGAACTAATGCAATATGTTAGAGTGAAACAAACTATACCTGTCTCACTTTAACTTACTGCATCAGTATATATCAATTCAGAACTTAATGTGGAAAAAGAACAAGCCTTATTTACATTGAACTTTTTACATCTTTTTTGGCTCTGGAGCTCAAATTGGACAGACCTAAATTAGATAGAAAAGAATACAATGCAAATGTTACATTATGATATAATTCTGACAAGTTGTAACTGTTACAAGATAAAATATGAATAGAATAGAATAGAATTTTATTGTACTTCAGCATATTTACAGCCAAGAAGGGGACTTAGTTTATATAAAATTTTTAACTCATCCATACAAGATAAAATATGATTGAATAACGAGAAGTAAGCGAATGATAATTAAGAATTATTACTGAGAAAACGCTCTATTCATATAAATAAATAAATGCTTACCTTTCTGCTGGTACCGTGCGATAAATAACCAGCAATATTTTTAGCAGCATCAGGTTTTTCAGCAACATTGAGGACCTTCATGATGCTCTTTGAACAGTATTGTTTTAATAAGCAAAATGTATAACCAAGGTTTTTGCTAAATAAGTTGCTAGCTTTGCTTTTCAGACCATAATATATCGTACAATTCAATGCGATGGTATAAGACTTAAAAAAGGCCATTACATGATTTTGGCATTGTTGACAATTTTCCGCCTTGAAGATTATAAATTTACTACTTAAACACTCAATTTTTTAATAAACAACAATAAATGATGTATCAATACGCGATTTATCTATTTTAGTTGCGTTACTGGAATGACTAAATCGATAGAAAATAAACGTCCACTTCCATGTTCTATCGCGTAATTTTTTACACAGCTCATCAATAGCGAGACCAAACCTCGCTCCAAAATTCTGTTTACATATCGATCTATGCACATGTATGACACAAGAAACCGAATATATTTTTCAACGTGCAAGAAGTGCAAAAAGTTCAACTGAAAAAAACAAAGTGAAAATTGATGGCAGAAAGTCGAAGATGATTGGCCGACGTGTCAGTCATGTTCAACATTTTCTGTTCTGATGACCAATCGACACATTCGATAACAAATCCAAAAATAATCGATTCATAGATCGCATTGCTTGAAATCCCTCAAAATTTTTTTTTTATTTAAAATGACAATTTAATAAAATTTATTTATTAAAATAACAACATAATACATAAAATAACATAATTATAATAATATAATAATATGTATAATATATTTAAGCGTGAAAAAGGGAAAAAGCGAAGAAGCTAAGTGCATAAAGTGCAAGTAACACGAACTTTATATTGCTTGCATTTTACATCCTTTCGCGCTTTTCGCTCTTTAATAATATTATTACATTACAATTATAATTATATTATTATTATATCCATCTCCCTCGAGGAGAGGTAGAAAATTTTAAATAATTAAATTAATGTACATAACACTGGTACAATTTAGTGGAAATCGATTTATGTATTTTCAGTGTATTAATAAATAATTTAATCCTTTTAATTACATATTCTGTTGTCAAGGTATCCTCATAATTTTCAAATGATTAAATTATTTTTATACTAAAAATACGTGAATTAATGCATTCAATTGCACTCAATGCGCACCAATGTTGCACTAGGTTTCTCAGTGGAAAACCGTAGTGATTTTGCATTTTGTGGGTTTTGGAAGTGAGAAATCACTAAATTGCAGAACGTAGAAAGAACTTGGGAGCAGTGGAGAGTGCGGACGTCCCTCGTTGTTTTTTGCACAATAACTTTCGATCCAATGTGGATTTTTCTCAGGACACACGCACGTGGGTATCAATTGCTGAGTGTCGCGTTACGCTATTATATCACGTTACGTCATCGTCGCGTCTCCGACGAGTAGTCGAGAGATCCGCTCGCGTAAAAGTCGAAACGCGTATACACGTACATACACGTCAGGTTTCTTGTTTTGTCACGACGGATTGTATTCTCTTCTCTCCCCCGAACGGTTCGACAATCCGGCCCAAAACGCGATGTTCCAGATATCGTAAGACGCTGATGGTTAACGGTCGTATATTATACATGTTTCTCGGAGAAAGGAAAGGTCACGGAAATCTGACGTGTCGTATCACATTAAGCGTTACGTTGTGTCGTGTCACGTCATGTCATTGAACGATCGTTTCTACGATCGTGTTTAATTTGCATAATTAATGGACACACAATTACGATTATCATGGTGAAAAACTTTTAGAAATTTTTGTACGAATTGGAACACTTCAAAAAAACAAAGTACATCTTTTTTCAGAATTATATATATATATATATATATATATATATATGTGTGTTATATATATATATATATATATATATATATATATATATATACATGTGAATTCTGAAATTCTAAGATTTCTATAAATTAAAAAAATATCATCAATATCAATATATATATATATATAAATTACATAAAATTTCTTTAGATTTTATTAGTGCATTTTGTTTCACGATTAATATACATGATGTATTATTTTATCCTTATTATTCCAAATATTAAAAAAGGTTTTACTTTCCAAGTAAAACAAGTCATTATGATATCAAAATGATTCCAAAATAATCATTAAAAGTCATTTTCCAATTATTCATGACATTTTAATGTCATTTTAACGTTATCGTGACTTGTTGTTCTGCTTAGGTCATTGTATATTATGTGAAATAAAACACATCCTAAGATTTTAAGAAATTACAGAATGAGAAATCTTAGAAATTTTAGAATATTTTAGAATTATATTAAGAATTTTAGAAGAGATCTTCGTACATTTTTTCGGTATTTCTGAAATGTTCCAATTTGTGTAAAAAAAATCTGAAAAATTTTCTAAAAGATTATAAAATTATTCAAAAATTCTGAAATCTTATTAAATTTATATAAAAATTCTAAAAAATATTGAAAATTTTCAGAAAAATATTCATCAGGACGGACAGAAACATGATCTAAAATTGGAAGAATAATCTCGTTTTGCAAACAGATCAATTTTTCATACATTTCGTTTTTTTTTTCCTTTTCATATGCACGATATGAACTTTATCGTCCACATATATTTGTTTATTAATCTGCAATCAGAATTATTTACAAATGAGAGAAGATCAAATGTTTTCTCTTTGATTTTATGTATTTAATTGTTAGATCTGATGAAAAATTCAAGAATTTTATTTGGAGGAATTTATGGAGAAATTTCACAAAAAATATTTAGTTTGCTATTTATAATCATGAATACTTAAAAAACTATGCGATAATCTTTTGCAACGTGTCATTTAATGTAGGATTAGAAAATCCAATTCTAATTGTCAAAAATCAAGTCCAATTTGATATAAGATTATAGTATATTAATTAATACAGTCTTGACTATAAGCCATAAATATATAATGCATCCAACATTTTGCATTGTTGCATTTTCTTACAAAAGAAAGTAGTAAAAGCTACAAAAGAACCAACAAAGCATTAAAAATTGTAAAAATAAATATTTTTTAATAAAATTGTTTTTTAATCTATTTTTCTTTAGATTCTTTAGATTCTCTAGAATGTTTGCGTTAATTTGTTGTGCTTCATACTTATGGCCCAGACTATATATTTGTTCTGAGTCCTCGAAATTTTCGTTTCAGCTTTTTCCAAAATTTCATAAACGTACGATCTGTTGATAATACAAATTTTGTTAAAATATATATAAGTTGAAGTGTTATAATTATATCTTTTTAAAACTTTCATATTTATTAATTATATAATATAAAATTCATAAATATTTTATGTATTTTAGCAATAGAGGACCGTTTTTGACTTCCCTTGCTTGATTCGTGGCTGTTTTTAAAATACCAAACATGACGGAGGACATGTTGGGTGCAGACATCTGTAGGGTCTGTCGATCCGAAGGCCTCGCAGACAGACCCCTGTTTCATCCTTGCATATGCACAGGCAGCATTAAATGGATACATCAGGAATGTCTAGTGCAGTGGATGCGCTATTCGCGCAAGGAATACTGCGAACTCTGTGGTTACCGTTTTTCATTCACACCTATATACAGTCCAGATATGCCACGACGTTTACCACTAAGAGATGTCATAGGCGGTTTATTCTCAAGCATTGTTACCGCCGTGAAATACTGGTTACATTACACACTGGTAGCGATCGCGTGGCTGGGAGTCGTTCCATTAACTGCGTGTCGCACATATAGAGCTCTCTTCAGCGGGCCGCTTGATTTAGTTCGGGTAAATGAAGGAAATGCAAAATTAGATTTGTCATATGATAAATTTTTCAAGCATGTTAATTGATTGCAAAATAGAGAGGTTCTTAAATCTTTTTAGCCAACAGGAAAAATTTATCATATGACAAATATATGACATATGAGACGTTAGCTGAAGCTTAGATTAGAAATTGAAATTAACTAATCAGACGAAAAGCAAATCAATATCAAGTTTAGTAAATTTTTCTTTGATTAGTTAAATTAAATCTCGCTCTCAATCTCAATCTATAATCTGATATGGGCTGATATCATAATAAATGATCTTAACTTTAATACACACGGAAAAACAAAATTAATAGCATTATTAGTAATTATAAGTAGAAATTAGACAGATAAGAATAAAACAAATAAGAGAAATAGTCCTACCTTCGCTTGAATTGGATTTTGATGTCTAATAATATTTATATGCAAATTGATAATATTTATTTTCAAAAATTGCTATGAGCTAATACTGTTAATATACCTATTTATTTTTTTCGTGCAGGAAAGTTTGCAATTTAAAAATTAATACTAACAAATTTAATATTGAAATTATGTATTTGCAGATAATGTCGTTACCGATGGATATGCTTTCCACCGAAAGTATATCGTCGGATGTGTTTCACGGTTGTTTCGTAGTTACTTGCACTTTGTTCGCGTTTATCGGCCTGGTATGGCTACGCGAGCAAATTTTACATGCGGGCGGCCCCGACTGGCTTGAAAGAGATATACAACTGCCCCCAGTTGACAATCCCCCACAAGCAAACGCACAACGACCACAACAACCTCAGGAACAACGTGCTATGCCACAAGAAGTCCAGGACAACAATAATGTTCCTCCTTTCATTGATCCACCTATTCCTCAAGAAGGGGAGTTACATGAAGGTAATTTGACAAAATGAGATAGACTTTCAGACTTTTAAAAATGATAAAGTGTTATAATAACATGACAAAATTTATATAGTTATTATAACGTAAAATGATAGTGTCTTGCCTTACAAAAATTTTAAAGGCACTGGAAAGCATTGAACTGCTTTTAATACTCAAAATAAGTAATTAATCATCTTGCAGTATTAAATTAATTAATTAGTATTAAATAGGATTTTTTTCATTCAATCAAATCATAGATCAACGTCCCATATATCGAGAAGTAGCAGAAAACTTGGCCAATAATCCACGAATTGGCGAACCCGAAGATCTGGTGAGAGATGTACAAGCACCAGCTCCTCCCATACCACCCCTTCCAATCAGGGATGAACTCGGCGTAGATGGTGGACAGGCGAATGGCGCGGGTGGCGAGCGTTGGGCGAGAGGACATGCAGTGCAGGCCCATGTAGTAGGTCAGGCGCAGGGTGAAGCCGAGGAGGCCAACTGGAATCCTATGGAGTGGGACAGACCAGCTGAAGAATTAACTTGGGAGCGTCTCTTAGGATTGGACGGATCTCTTGTCTTTCTTGAACATGTCTTCTGGGTTGTGTCCCTAAACACCTTATTTATCATGGTGAGTTTATATATAGGATATTCCAAAAATCGTGTTATAACTGAAAAGGAGGTGATTTCTTATACAGGGTATCCCAAAATTTTTTGCCAAGTGTGCAGATAGATGGATTAAACTGAGTCGAAAAATTTCTACCAATCTTTGCAATTTTCGCAATAGTTAACAAGATATCAATTATTAAAAATTGTCAAATATTGGTCTTTAATAATTTTTTTCTCAAATACTATCAACTTTACAAAAAATAATAACTTTACAAAAAAAACTGCAAGAAACAAAAATTGTTTATTTTCTTCTCATAGAACTCTAAGAACGTTTTCAATTTTTATCAACTTTTTACTGCATTTTCTTTTATTTTATATATATATATATATATATATATATATATGTGCATGTATATACACATATATTGGCAACTATTTTTACCAACATGAGAAAATATGGTATTAAAAAATTCTCAAAAAAATTCTCATAACTTTATGAAAAGAAAATAAACATTTTCTGTAAAGTTGATAGTGTTTGAATAAAAAATGATTGAAAATCAATGCTCAGCGATATTTAATAATTAATATCTTGTTAATTATTGTGAAAATTACAAAATGGTAGAGGATTTTTTAATTTAATTGAAAATTATATAAATATTATAAATAATTCAGTCTATCTACAGTTCACTCTATCTATACAAAAGCGCTTGGCAAAAAAATTGCGAGACACTCTGTATAAAAACAAGTAAAAAATATAGAACAAAAGTTTGTTCATGTAGAATTTTGTTTTTGAAAAAAATCGAGTTTGATTGTTAAGTACATGTATTGAGTAGCACTTGACAATTTTCTCGATTCACCTAATCTCATTCATCGCTAATTCGTCAGTCTGATTTTTCGTAACTTAAAATAATAAGTAATTTTAATAATATTTATTTTATTAGATAATTAAAAAATTGTTGAAATTTCGCCCTTCATGTAACAAATAAATTCTTGCTTGATGAATTAAAGACATGTGAAGTGATAGTAATGTATTCAAATTCTTCATTTTTTCGAATGGTTATATGATAATTATCTCTTAATTGAAAACGATATTCAATTTTTTTGAAAATAAAGTTCTATATGGAAAAGTTGTATTCTATATTTTTCACTTATTTTTACATGAGAAACTCACTTCTTTCTCGATTGTACACACTTTCCAGAACCTTGTATATGCATATTGACTAATTAATGTGTATTTTTTTACGAGTATTATATAGTATTATATAAAACTAATTTTTCTTTCCTTTTTTTTACCTCTTGTATTAATGTATTTTTCAGGTATTCGCTTTCTGTCCGTATCATATCGGTCAATTAACGATAGCGGGATTGGGTCTGCAAGAACATGCAGCTGCATCACATTTTGAAGGCTTAGTGACCACATTATGCGGCTACTGCGTTATCGGAGTTTGTCTGGTGGTCCTTCACACTCTCGCTGCACTATTAGGCTTTCAGCGTTCCCAGCGAATTTTAGGACTTTGCTACGTTATTGTCAAAGTCTCTTTACTCTCTGTTGTGGAGATCGGCGTACTTCCATTAGTTTGCGGTTGGTGGCTAGACATTTGCTCGTTGGCAATGTTTGATGCTACACTCAGAGATAGAGAATCCTCGTTCAGACTCGCTCCTGGCACATCCATGTTTATCCATTGGTTAGTGGGAATGGTTTACATATATTATTTCGCTTCGTTTATTCTTCTCTTACGTGAGGTCCTGCGACCTGGAGTTCTCTGGTTTCTACGAAATCTGAATGATCCTGATTTCTCCCCTATACAAGAAATGATACATCTTCCCATATTGCGGCACGTACGCCGATTAGTCGCGTCTGCAATCATATTCGGCACGGCAATTTTACTGATGCTGTGGCTGCCCGTGAAAATCCTAAGATGGGCTTGGCCGGGATTTTTACCCTACACTGTGACTGTACAAAGCGAAGCTCAGGTAAGATAAACAACAATGTTTATTTTACTCTTTTCTGTTGCGATGATTAAATAAGTTGTGTTCTCTAAATTTTAGGTCAGCGAGCTTTCGTTGGAGCTACTTTTATTGCAAGTGATCCTTCCTGCATTACTTGAGCAGTCACACACGCGAACGTGGTTGAAAGCTCTAGTAAGAGCATGGTGTCGTGTAGTAGCGTGGATGCTGGATCTGCAATCGTATCTTCTACGAGATCAGGCGGATGATCCAGGACCGGCGGTAATCGAGGAACCGCAACATCCGGATTTGGGCGCTGCGCATCAAGCGCTACTACAGAGGGAGGGGCCCACGGGATTTCAACCTTATGTCAGACCGCGATGGTTCCCCGCGAGATTAGTCGGGCTTCTATTTTGTGTTTGCATATCCCTCGTGATCGCCAGTCTAGTCGCTATGACGCTACCCGTGTGGCTGGGACGTAGAGTGATGGCGTTGTGGATGGTAGGCGCACCTGCTCCGTCGCCACCTGTATTGCCGCCTACATTAACTGGATCTGGTAAGTTGAAGTTATTCGTTTTTCTTTTTATAAAAAAGTGCAATTTTAAGAAAAAATATTACGGATCTTGCAAAATATTCATTTTCGTACTTATTTTGATGAATTTTTATACATATGTGAATTTACATATATACATATTCATACTCTATTTTGTAAACTGTGCACCGATTTCATTTTTTGAAATGCAATCTTAAACTGAAGCTGTGATAATAATATCACAAATAAAATTGACAAGTAATTTAATGATATTAATATTAATAAAAACTGTTTTAAAAAAACTAAAAAATTTATTACGAAAAATATTACTTTAACCAGAATTCGAACCTGGATATGTATAAAAATTCACAAAATATTATTTAGTACTAACTCGATATTCATAATCCGTTCTTATATTTAAGACTTTAAGATGTCATAAGTAATCACAGAGTTATATTAGCATCTTAAGATTATATTACATTACTCAAGAAGGTTTTGAAAACAGATTATGAACACCTAAGATCTACTTAACTTGAATAAGCATTTTCGTATTTAGTTTTGTATTCATATAATATTCAGTCTAATATTATATATTCATTTTGAAACTTTGTATTACTTATAATTTTTTACTTATAATTTTTTACTTTTCTTTTAGATGGTGGCGAGACTGTAGGTCCTTTATCCGGAAGAGTACACGAAGTATACACAATAGCCTGCGGGACGTATGTATGTTGGGCCGCAGCTCGAGGCTTAGCATTGGCGTTCTCCTGGTTGCCTCGCGGCCGAAGAGCCATTATAGACCGGATCAAGCACTGGGCGATCTTGGCTGTGAAAGCTTCAGTAGCGTTCGTGCTACTTGTCGGAGTTATACCGCTTCTATTCGGTCTTCTTCTTGAATTAGTAGTGGTAGTTCCATTACGTGTCCCGTTAGAGCAAAATCCCATTTTATTCATCTGGCAAGATTGGGCCTTGGGCGTATTGTATACGAAAATAGCTACCGCCGTAACGATGATGGGACCGGATTGGCGAATACGTCTCGCTATAGAGCGAGCTTACAATGAAGGAATAAGGGAAATGGATTTGAAATTTGTCATCAAGGAATTAGCAGCTCCTGTCATATGTTGTTTCGGCCTTGCTCTCGCGGTTCCTTATGCCGTGGCCTATGGAATAGTTCCACTTCTTGTGACTAATTTACAGACCCAGATCCTTATCGCCAGACGTCTATATCCTTTCCTTCTTTTAGTAAATCTGGTCTGCGCATTGATTTGCTTTCAGATACGTCAGTTTAAAAAGTTGTACGAGCATATTAAGAATGACAAGTATCTCGTGGGGCAAAGGCTCGTGAATTATGAGCATCGTAATAAATCGCAGACCCAACAGCATCAATCACCAAGATCGAGCTAACGGTGTCAATAGGCATAATATTGTTACGGGCGGAAACGGATTAGGATTAGCTTCGTGTACATTCTTTAAGATTTACTTACTGATTGATAATTTATATTATATATATATATATATATATATATATATATATATATACACACACACATATATATATATATATAGT
>NW_012130066.1:6361689-6363162 GCF_000143395.1 Atta cephalotes
AAATATAAAAATTCTTTCATTTCATTGATTTTAATTTTTTTTTTGGAGGATCACAAATTGTAAAATTTTAAGTGGTAAAAATTTATCTGAATTTGTAATTTGAAATTAAATTGTATATGTATTATACAAGTTTTTCAGTAATAATGAAATATATAATGCATTTAATATTATTATATTAAAATATAATATTAATGAAATATATATATGTCATATTATATAATCATTATTATTAATCATAATGATATAGTATGATAATTTTACATGATCATTATCATTAATAATAATGATTATGTGTAATTTTCAATGATATAATAATAATGAATATATATAATAAAATAAAATATATATAATACAAATGAAACGAATACATATAATAAAAATATCTATTGTACAGATTTTTTAAAAGTTTAACATTGATTTTATTACAGTCTCAATGCAGTGATAATCATTGCATCATGCGTTGCATTCATATTTTAACTAATTGTAATAATTGTAATCTGTAATCCTCCAAAATTTATACAATTAATACAAAGTAATTACAATTAATACAAAATAATAATAATAGGCTACAAGTTAAGCTAGGTAGTGTTATATAATTGTGTACTAATAATTATAAAATAAAATACAAAACATTTCGATCTTTATCAGGTAATCTTTAGTGACACATAAATGATTTCACACATAAACGATCAATGATTGAACATATAACAAAATTCGCATTATTGTAAGTCAGTTACTTTAAAATGTCAAAATTATTTGCAAAACTTGTAACAAATATAGTTACATATGCATTTAAATATATGTGTGTGTGTGTGTGTTGTGTGTGTGTGTGCGCGCGCGCGTGTGTGTGTGTGTGAATAAATTTCTCCAGAATGATTTCACAGCTCGAATCATTAAGTAATTCATGACCATAATAATCGAATAATAATTATCACGAATATAAAACTGAAAAAAAATTAACACCGATCCATTATTATGTTATTCTATGTAGACAGCTTTATTATTATTTTTCAAATGAACTACTTACGTGTACACTGAAAATTATAGAAATCGAAATGTTTGTATTTTATTTTATAATTATTATGTAACGTTCGGAAGCTTCTGCATTATAATTAACCGTTATATGGATGTTTAATTATTAATACCATTGAATTCTTTACGCATTAATAACTGCGTTAACTCTTGATTGTCTATGAACCTTTTGCTTATTAATTTTATTGTTTTGTTTGTACAAAAATTATTTCTTTAGTTCAACTAATTTGTCATTGCTTTTATCATTTAATAATTATTATGTATTCTATTTCATAACGATTAGTACACAATTGTGTAGGACTACAATTTGGTTTGTAGTCCTTTATTGTTATTATTGTTGTTTTTAAGCCTCTGTTTATTTTTATATACAATTAATGTTTCTTCATGCGCGCGCGCGCGCGCGCATACATACATACGCACGCGCCCACGCACACACACACA
>NW_012130066.1:6363182-6398588 GCF_000143395.1 Atta cephalotes
CGCACACACACACACACACACACACACACACACACACACACACACACACACACATATATACATCCATATATACATTGAATATTCATAAATTATTAGAAAATTCTTCGTCATACATATAATTTCGTCACAAATCATAGTCGATGACTATAAAATTAATTAGAAATCTCTCTTTCTAGATATGTCTACTGTTGTGGTGGTAAAAGAGTTGCTTTTATACGCAATTCTTCACTTTTTGTTATCCGTACATGCACCAAACTAAACAAATTGATTACCTAAAATAGATATTTGTAAGATATTAAAATAATCGTATTGATAATATATTTTGTTATTACACTATATAAATTATATTAGGATAATACCTGTACCATGGGAAGTTCCTTCCAATTAATAGTTACAGTTGGTACATGATCTGCGGAATACTTCGATGAGGCAACGTCTTCTAGGTCTTTAAATTTTACTTTTAATTTTATGCCAGTGTCACAAAGAATAACTTCTATACTGTCTGCCTTGACGCATAATACAGTAGCTATCGTAGTAAAGCCGCCTGCAAGGCCTACCATGTATGCAAAGAATACCTCCGTGCTCTGTTCGTAAGCCAGTTTCGCATTATATTTCTTTAGATTGCAATTGGCTGCAATCCTGTCACAAATTGAAAAGTTATTTATTGAAGCAAATTTTGTTATATTCTGCTTTCATTGCATCATTAACATACTTGGAACACAACTTGACCGTCCATTTTTCTGGTAAAGGTTTATTTTCAAGCGTCGCACTAAGCAAACGATGAACTGTGCAATCGACATATCTTCGAATAGGGGAGGTAAAGTGCGTATAAAGAGGCACATTTAATGCATAGTGTTTTAAATCATACGGCGAAATGGTAGATGCGCATATATATTCTGCACGCTAAAGATTGAAATTTTCAATATTACAGAATTATCAAATTACAAATTCTCCCTCGCTATTTATTTTTATCGTATAACGTTTACAAATTATATTCCACAAGAAAAATAAAAATTCTTACTGCCATAGTCTTTGAACATAGATTTATGATAACCATTGTAATATATTTTATTAATATGGAATCGACCGTGACAGAGTTATTTTCTGGTTCATAGCGATTGATGCTGGCTTGTAAGTCACCAGCTGTTTCAATATTCAAATGAATTCCATATTTTTGCAACATAACATGAAGTGAACTGAGACATTGCTTGGGCGGATCTTTATGCATACGTAATAAAGCTGTTTTGGGAATTGCAATGTACAATTGTGCGGCGACTGTTATATTTGCCAACAGCATAAATTCTTCTATAAGGCTGAAATACACACATTTAAAATAGGTAATTGATGATTAAAAACGAAATTAATTTCTTCATAATTTAAGTGATGTAATAATATGTATAAATCAGTAAACTGAATTAATAACTGAAAAATCTACCTGTGGCTATCGGTGCTTTCATATACATAATAGTCTACAGGTATCGGAATCCCGTGTTCTTGACTCAGCACGGGATCTATACGTATCTGTAACGTTGGTTTATTTAATCTCAGAGCCCCATGACCAAATCGTTTGTTTTGCAACTGAGTGGATAATTTAAATAATTTATTCACTAGGTCAGACAATAACGATACGGTGTAATCTCCTTTTATATCTAGAAAATCTTTGGGCCAAGACTTTTCTGGATCGTCGAGCATAGCTTGAGCCGAGTCATAAGACATTTGACAACACGATCTTATTACAGTTTTCGCGAAACGGTGTTTCACAATTTCGGCCTCTGGTGTCATTTCCCAGATTACAGAAAAAGCTAATTTATCTTTACCAGAAAATAAGGAACAAACTTTACACAATGCCTCTGGTAACATATGAAAAGTCATGTGTGGCAGATAAATGGTAGTAGCTCGTTTCAAAACTTCGTTATCTAATGGAGAGGAAAATTTTAAGTAGTGCGTGACATCTGATATATGTACACCAATCTGAAATTAATGATTTGTTAGATGCCTTTCATATGTTATAGCCAAATTTAATACATCGCAATTACTTCATAGTTTCCATTGTCCAAGATTTTACAAGAAAGGGCATCATCTATATCAACAGCTGTTGCAGGATCTATCGAAAAAATGCACTCGTGCCTCCAGTCTTCTCTATCTTTCATGTCAGCGTCCGTTAAAATGTAATCACTATTTGGAAGTCCTTTCAATAGGCTTTCATGATATGGAGATAAATCTAAATCATTTTCAAGTATTACTGCTGTCAATTCCGTATTTATTTCACCATGTTTACCCACTACTGAAAGAATCCGCCTGTAAATAATATAATGTATATAATATAAGGACAATCAGCAATAACAGAAGACAGAAATAGAAATTTATCATAATATATCTTTAAAATTAATGCTTTAAAATTGTAACATTATTTTATATATTAGATATGTGTATTGCACAATACAGTACATATGCCTACCCAAACGCATGTAGCTGCTCCCACAAATCAATACTAACAAAAAACATCGTGTCTTTGAAAAGTTCTGGTTGATCGCGAAATAAAGGTGGTACTGATTCAGGAAGTATCTCAACCAATGGTATTCTATGATCCCTTGGATGAAACAATAGCAGTGAATCATGTTTCTTTATAATATATCCGACTGCTCGTCTCGAATGTACTTTCTCTAATATACAAACAATTTTACCAGTCTTTTGTACTTCTCCATCAGATGAAGTACGCCACAAATTTTCAGGGTTTACACATGCCACAACTAAATCTCCTTCAAAAGCACGATTTCTATTCGATGTACCTATGATTAGCAGGTCGCGTTCTTCATTAGTCATACTTAAATAAGCGTATTTACAAGCAAAAGGATTTATACGGAGATTCCCTTTTACATATTGTGTACTATTAAATGATTGTTTTTTTAAAATATTCATCATTTTTGACACAGGTATATAACTTGAAAATATCCTCTTAAATGTTTTCCTTGTATCCTTTTTTTTCTTTGCATCGCTTTTCATTATTTTTTCGCTATATATTTTTTTTAATACATTCTCTGTATTTGATTTGTTTTCTGTTTCTACCTTATTTTTTGTATTTTCTCTTGTTAATTTCAAGTATTTTCCTTTATTACCATGTTGAGTATTGGCCTAATAGACAAATGATTACTATTAATAGAATAATAAAGTAAAATACTTTTATAAGATTTACTATACAGAGTACTCCACTTAACGTGATCATCCCCTTTTATCTTTACAGAATAAGATCGTATAAAAAATATGATCACAAAAGTTGTATAGCCTGACAGAGTACAAATAAAAAAAATCAATTTTTTAAAAATTGATTTTTCATAAGCATATGAAAGCAATAATCATTTTTTTTTAATGGAATTGTACAATTTAAAAAAATATATTTTTTTCTAATTTTATTATTTTGCTTTTAAAGTATCAAGAAATATGAAAAAATCAATAGTTTATGAGATATTTTATACTTCAATTAGGCATATTTTGACATAAAACAAAAAATATCTTGTAAACTATTTATTTTCTTATAATCATATCTTAATACTTTTATCTACAGAATAATAAGACAAATCAGTTTTCAAAAAAATTATGCTACTTGAGATATGCAACTATAAGCAACTGTGTTTTTTTTTACACTAATTAATTCATTTTAGTCTTCTATGCATAAAAGTATTAAGTACGATTATCAAAAAATGAATAATTACGAGATATTTTATATTTCATGTTAAAATATGTCAGTATAAAAAACAATTGATTTTTCGACATTTCTATACTTTAATACTTTAATATACAGAATAATTAGAGAAAAATCATAAAAAGTAACAATTCCATTAAAAAAAACTTTTATAAAAAAATCAATTTTTTCGAAAAATGATTTTATCATTATCTGTGTCCCATCAGATCTTTTGTCTGAACATATTTTTAATTTAATCTGAAAAGATAAAAGAGGTGATCAAGAGAAAATAAACATTCTGTAAACAAAGACCAATGATTGCCTATGTTGCAAAATATTTATTAAACAAGAACAATATTCCTCAGATGATAATAGATAAGATTAGAGAAAGATATGTGTTACATGTCCAACCTGATGTTTAACTAAATTCTTAGTCCTGTCTTTGCTGTTATCTGACACTGTTCTATCACCTTTTTTTTTTCTTTTACAGACTTTTTACATTTCGATGCTGTATTATGCTTCGTGTTCTTTGTTTCCAATTTAGAATTCCAGGAAACCTGAGAGCTGCTTGCAAGCTGCTTAGGATTTATCATATCATCTTGCACAGCATTTGAGAAATTTATGGCTTGTTTTTCGGTACTAACTGCTATGATTCCGTTGTATTTTGTGTTTCTTCTTTTGGACTGGAGACTCTTGGAGATTTTGAGATTAGCTGCGAACTGCGCGCTGAGCTCCGTTAATTCATCATAACGAGCAATGAATGGCTCGTTTGTCAAGAAAATCACTCTGTGCACACCACGTTTTTGATTTCTGTATGTGTTACCATAACGCTTGTAACAAAATCCACTTTTGGCCTTCTTCATGAATTTCTTAGTTCCCGAGCACTCGGGCACGACTGCGATTGAACGAGTCATCGACGCTATATGAATCACAGCCGTATCTAACGCGAAATATAATCGGGAAAAAAAGATATAGATTACAAAAGAACAGATCACAGATAAACCTTGTACTTTCTACGTATGTGTCAAGAATTAAAAATGATCTCCCTTGAATAGGAAATCCCCGACTGGAAAGCTCCGTCGAAAATTTCGTTGTATTGTTTGCTATTGTCTCAGGTCACATTGAAAGAAAAAAAACTAAATACAAAGTTCGTTAAACGATACGGATGAACGGTGAGAATTTGGATCAATTTTGGTTAGGTCGAAAACAAGTCGAACTGGAGAGTCGCACACGTGGTCACGTGAATCACGTGATCACTCGCATCGCTCATTGGACGAGCTGCGTGACGTCGGCCATGTTATTGGCTATCCGTTTGACAGAAACTAGAGCTGAACTTCGGCCTCTTGGAGTCGTTTTGGGATGTGTTGACAATCCTCAGTATTTTGAGGTTAGACACGACTGAAGCTTTCTTGTTCTGTACACATCTCTATAGAGTAGAGGAAGTGATCGCCAGGTTGTGCAATTGAATTGTATACATCGAGTTATATATTAAATCGTATTGTATTTAGCAGTTGTGTTGCAATTGCATGGAAGGATTTGAGAATGGCTGAGATAGATATTTTTGACAATGAAGAGCAATTGCCGCAAGACCCGGGCGACGATGTCGTCCAGGAAGTCCTCAAGACTGGCACCGATTTGCGCGAGTATTCCAGGCAGATCGAGAAGGAGCTCAAGGAAGTTGAGAACAAGTCGATTCAAGATTACATCAAGGAGAGCGAGAATATAGCTAGTCTGCACAATCAGATTGCTGCTTGTGATAATATCTTGGAGGTTAGGTTAGGTTAGAATTCATGTTGCATCGGACGTGTTGACGACGTGTGATTTGATGCAAAATCATATCTTATTGATAAATACTATTAAAGACCGACAATTTTCTGGAAATTCATTAAATAATTTATTTTCTAAATTTAATTTTAGTTAAGTAATTAAATTAAGTAAAATAAATTATTTAATGAATTTCCAGAAGATTGTCGGTTTATATAATTATGTATAACATAATATTAATTTTATGATTTATTATTATCCTTATATTTTATAAACATGTACATTTATTTATGATTCAATAATATTTCACTTTTATTTAAAATTATATAGTTATTTATTATTAACCTTTAGGAGAAGAAGATTGATTTATTCATGCGAGTGAATTAATTTAATTTTATGGCAATGTATATAATTAATTACGCTATAAAAAATATATTTATATATATATATATTTTTTTTTTTAAAAGCATATAATAATAAATTGTAAATTTAATACTGTTTAGATATTTATGTTGAAAAACTTATATTGATGTCAATAACTTATATTGAGGTCAATAACATTAATATTCTTCAATTCTAGAAAATTTTTTTAAGTAGATAGTCTTTAATAGTATCTCATATGTATGGAATGCATTTGTATAGTCTACTCCAATAACTTGTACTTTTTTGAAAAGTAATATTATTAATCAAGCAAAATTTTCTCAGAGAAACATTTAGATGTAGATTTCCATATTATTTTTTACAGAAAATGGAGTCAATGTTAATGAACTTCCAGTCAGTTCTAGGAAATATAAGTTCCGAGATAATATCCTTGCAACGCAAGTCTGTTGCTATGAGCCAACAACTGTCCAATAGACAAATAATACGAGGTCCACTTAGTCAATTTATTGAAGACATGACAGTGTCTGAAGTTCTGATTTCGTAAGAAGTTATCCATTTTATAAGAGAATGTTACAGAGATAAACTCATTAAATGTATATTAATTTTTATATTAAATTGAATTTTTGTATATTTAATTATATTAATTTTCTTAACAGTGGTATTATGGACTGTTCAGTGACTGAAAAGGAATTTTTGATTCACCTACAAACTCTCAATCACAAAATCAATTTTGTGAAGGAACAAAGTTTTAAGGAAGCCAAGTCTTGTTTAGATGTGAAGGATATATTAGAGAAGCTGAAAGTAAAAGCAATGGCAAAGATTAGGACATATTTGCTAGAACAAATTTACAAATTTAGGAAGCCAATGACGAATTATCAAGTACCGCAGAACAACATGTTAAAATACAAATTTTTCTTTGAATTTATTTTGGCAAATGAGAGAAATGTAGCTGAGGAAATTTGTGGAGAGTACATTGACACTATGAGTAAAATATGTTATTCATATTTCAAGTCTTATTCATCAAGGTTGATGAAATTACAAGTAGATATGGAGAAAAAATGATCTTATGTAAATAAGTTGAAACATCAAATTACAATAAAATTTCTTTTCTCAGTTTGAAGAGAGAGCGACAAAGGATGATTTAATGGGAGTCGAAGATACAGCAGGCAGAGGTCTTTTTCATAAAACAACATTAAAGCACAAAGGTACTGTCTTTTCCATAGATACAAGGGGTCAGGTTTTGACTTCTCAATTGGAAACACCTATAATTGTTCCACACACAGCTTCTAAAACACGAGTAAGTATTAATGATATATACAAGTCTAGTAAAGACCGTAACAATCCTTAAGGATAGATTGAGATTATTTTTTTTTTATACAAAAATTCATACAAAATATCGAGGCTAATAGCTTTTTAATTAAAAGCATTTAAGTTAATGAATCATATCATCTCAAATTTGTGCATTTAAGTATGGTTGAAATTTTATATTGTACCATATTTGAACGTGTAAACTTTAAGAGATATAATTTACTTATAATTCAATCTATTATATATAGCCTCGACACATTTTGATATTAGGATTTTCGTTTTAAAATGAAATCAGGTAATTCTTTAGTGTTGTTATGATCTTTACTGGACACAATATGATATTATACTAATGATATAACTATTATAACTTACGTACTATTCAATGTTTTTTAAATTAGTATTATAATCTTACAGTATCATTATGAAGCTCTATTCAGAAGTGAACAATATGCTTTGGTTGATAATGCTTGCAGAGAATATCTATTCCTAATAGAATTTTTCAAAGTCCGTAATGCACAAGCGTTAGATATTTTCAATCAGGTAAGAGAGTCATATTTAATAATTGATTTGATAGATATAAGTAAATACTAAGTAGAGAGAGTACTAAAATTAAATAATTCTTTTCTCTTGGCAGGTTATGGGGAAAACGTTAAATCTTATGATAAAGAACTTGCAATCATTTGTTGAAGATTGTTATGATACAATTGCTCTATTTCTCTGCTTACATTTAGTAATGCGTTATCAATTAATATGTCATAAAAGAGCTGTACCAGCATTGGATAAATATTGGGAAACTTTAAATGGCATAATTTGGCCTAGGTACTTGAACATATTTAAAAATAATTGCAATAATAATTATCTTATTAATTTATAACATTATAATTTGTAAAATTATATTTGCTTTTTAGATTTGAATTTGTGTTTCAATTAAATATAAATAGTGTAAAAGACTGTGACCCGTCAAAATTCAATAAAGAAACTGGTCCACATTATGTAAGTGTATAATGGATCGTTTATAATGGCATTTGATTACTGTAATATTGAAATATGTATGTGTG
Organism: Atta cephalotes; assembly: GCF_000143395.1. Lineage (NCBI taxonomy): Eukaryota > Metazoa > Arthropoda > Insecta > Hymenoptera > Formicidae > Atta > Atta cephalotes. The sequence continues at coordinate 6,371,373 of NW_012130066.1, forward strand.
TTAATCTCTTATATAATTATGAATTTTTAGATTACCAGAAGATATGCGGAGTTTAGCGCCGCAATTGTAAGTGTAGTCGAAGGTTTTCCTTGTGAAGGAACAACTCAATTATTGGCAGAACTGAGAGAAGCTGTACAATGTTTCCTGTTAAGAATGGCATCTATTTTTCCAAGTCGAACACAGCAATTAGTATTTCTTATCAATAATTATGATCTTATCCTCAGAGTATTAATGGTAAGTAGGTTTTACTAGGGAAAATAGGAAAGTGTATTAACGTATTAAGAAAAAATTAACAGATATTTAACTGCAGGAAAGGACACGAGAAACCTCGAAAGAAGCAGAGAGCTTTCGGGAACTATTAAACGCGCGTTCTTCCGAATTTATCGAAGAAGTTTTGAGTCCGCATTTTGGTAGTATAATCCAGTTGGTGAAGGAAGCAGAAGCTCTGAGCGAAAAGGGTCAAATAGACGATTTAAAACGACAGGAGGGCAAAGTGTTGGCTCTAGTGCAATCTTTTACGAACAATTGGAAGCGAGCGTTAGAAGAAATAAATCGAGAAGTGTTGCAATCGTTTCCCAGCCTGGTGCTTGGCAGTACATTAGTGCAAGGCGCAATGACGCAATTGATACAATATTATAATCGTCTTCATAAGATCTTGCCAATAAATGCACGCACGCAACTTACGAACATCCATCATATAATGGTAGAAATTAAGAAGTATAAGACGAATTATTAGGCAATTCTGAAGAAATTAATTACCCAAGACAAATCCCCAAACGGCAATCATTGATTATTTTCTATAGAAGAATCACTTCTATTATTGCATATAGAAATCAACTGTTGCAGGGACTTCAAATTCTAGTGATTACAATTATATATTAAAGACATATGTAAATTTTGTTTTATTATTAAGTATCGTTAAGGAAAGTTGGAGAACGCATTCTTGTAAATATAATCGCAAAAATATATTCTGTACATTTATTTATAAAAAGATATGAGCTATATGAGAACTAAACATGGTATTGCGTTACCATTCTATACAATAGTGATTAATATTCCATATTCTTGTGCTCATGGGTCTCATGGCACGAGTATACGAATCTCTGGTTTTTTTTTGCTTACCTTATATAAATTAATATGTATACACATACGTTACAATGGTCTCGTTACTTTTTCCTCTGATTTCGCGACACCTATGGCATAACATTTCAATTTGTCGGTGATTAAATTTAATCATGCGATGCGACGATTTGTTTATAGAGTTTATAATCACTTTGATATAATTCGATTTAATCGCCACGCATTTCGCCGCATTTACACAAGTAATTTATATTCACTTAATATATCGAGCTTTTCAGTATTTGAGAAATTATAAATACGATTCGTTTAATGTTATAAATTATCAAACGATTATCACCTGTATGATTGCAACTTGTGCATTTTAAATCGTCAATTTGCATTCATTATGATATCGTTTTATAGAACACCGTCAATAGCATGTAACACACCGTTCGTTGCTGGCACATTATGCGTTACGACATGTGCTTCGTTTATTCGTACTCGTCCTGAAACAATGTACGTTAATCATCTGAGAGATTATTTATTATTCGATTTTTATCTTTTTAATAACGCTTTTAAAATACAAATCTTTACTATTATACATCATTTAATTTACTTACCGCTATTTTTGTGGATATGAACTGGCGACTGTGGGCGAAGGGTATCTTTCTGAATGTAATATCTCATTCCGGCCGTATAAAGAGTCGTGGGAATGACGTGCCGCGAAATTATCGCCTTCGCCGCTTCCGGCCCATCCTCGTCGGTCCAAATTGGAACGCCGTTCTTTGTAGATGCATCAGTGAAAGCAGAATCGGTCGGTGCGAAGATGGTAAATGTTTTCGGCCCTAGAAAGACAGCTTTTATTAAAATACTAAAAAAGAATTCGAGATAATTCTTCGAATTTGCGTGTCAAGAATGATAGGAAAGGCGCATATGACACAAATTGAGTTCTTTAAAATTAATTTTCGTTTGGATTTTTCATGTACCTGTGAGCGTGTCCTCCAAGCCCGACACGTGTAGCATTCTGAGAAACGTAGTGAATCTCCTCTCACGATCGGCTTGCAAGGTTTGCACCAAATCACCGACCGGCAACGGGAACATGACCCTGTCGACGGCATGGGCGATACCTTGAGGAATCTCGATGTCTCGTTTGTTAGGCGCGACACGCGCCCCATTTATTGTCGTTACCTATGCAAACAATGCGAAATTACAAATGAAGAGAAACGGTCGCGTGATATAGAATCTTCTTCATCGGATCTATGGTACATATTAAGTAAGTAGAGAATTATGACGCGAGGGGGTAACCATTTGCTGAAATATTGTCCCACAGATTACATATATGATTTCATTTGATTTCATATGACTTTATCTGATGTCAAATAATTTTCTGTATATATGAAGTCATTTGATAAAATAATTGATTTTATCTAATATCACACAATTATTTCTCGTAGTCGTATATGTAATTAGTGGATTATACATCGAGATTTCATATGAATTTTATATTGATTTTGGGATTCTATCCTATTACATTAAGTGATTACCCCCTCGTTATGACATTTAGAAATAATCTAAAAAAAATTTGCAATTTCGAAAAGATCTATAAAAACATTTGAATAATATTTTTTACACGAGAAATACCGAACAATCATTATTGACTATTTCTATTTTTTACATTAATATTATATTTCTTAACTTACATTATATTTCTTGTATAAAAAATAGGATTTTGAATTTTTTTTATTTTGCAATAGTTATGTCTTTTTAATAAGTAAAAATTTTATATAACTTATATTATATTATGCAAAGTAAGATAAGAGACTAACAACGAAATAGCTTTAATATGTTCTATAACTAAATCAGTAATTTATTAATATAACAATTCTAATGATACATGATCATATAATTAATTATTTGATTATATGTCATCAAAATTTATCTCTTTATCAATCTTTTATATTGAAGAAATATTTAGTTTTTTATTACTTTATTTTTATAACTAGTTTAAATGATTGGTTTTTTAATGAGTAAAAAAACATTGGTTCTTTAACATTAAACATTTTTTGACATCTTAAGTTTCAAAGTTTAAAGACATCTTAAAAAAAAAACATTTAAGATTTAGAGACATCTGGAATTTTTGAGCGAAATTGTCGCTTGAATCATATGTCCATCGAGTGAATGGAAGATTTCTAGTATATTCGCGAAAGTCAATAAACTGAATCACGCGCGAATGCACATGAACCATATACATTGATCCATATACATATTATGAAAATAATAATCGCATTGATTCACGAGCTATTAATAATTTACACTTTACGAGCGAACGATTCTATTAAACAAAGAAAAAGCTCAATCAAAAAATTTAAAATTTAATTTAAAAAATATTTAAAAAATATTTTTTCAATATTTAATATAAAAATATTAAATAAATGTTAAAAAAATTTTTTTTAAATATTGTATGTTTTTGGGGAAGTTAGCGACTTAAGAAAAAAAGAATTTTAGTTTTAATTAAAATAAAGAAACGAAATAAATTTTAATTAAAATAAATGGACGAGATTTTATCGAAATTTGAAGAGAGATTCTAAAATATAAAATTACTTTTACATCGTTCCATTCGTGATCCTGCATCGCGTACTCGTTCACTCGCAACTGCGTTCCTGCGAGACTGACGCCGGTCATCTCGTCCTGTAGAGAATCTATTCTGAAGGCTCCCGGTATGACGTGATGAAGAAGGAGCTGTTGCAAAGGATTTTCATTAGTACATATTTCTTATTTCACTGACATCAATGCTCTCACTGAAGAAGATTTGTCGTTTTATTTTTCCAAGCTCACATTTAATTTCAAGATTATAGTTTAATTGAGTCTTCATATCTCTCTTCTATAGAGAAAAGCGGTAAATTAGTGTAATTACGATTAGCTAACTAGTGTCAGTGAAGTATATATCGTTAGGTAAATAAATTATTAATGACGCTTTTAGCACTGATGCGTACCCCACTTAGAAGTCTCGGATTGTCGTGGAACTTCTGCTCGGCTTTCTCTGGCCCTCCCAGCTGCACCAGTAACGTCCTGAAGGCTTTATCCGTAGGAACGAATATGGTATATGGACCTGAAAATTTAATATACAAAACAATATAGGAAAGTGTCTCAGAAGTATCAAATATCATAATTATTATCGAAATCTTCTCTATATAGAATTGAACTTTCCTTAAATGAAAATTCGAAATTTCGAATTCGTAATTCTAAATGATTATTATAATCCAAAACGAGAGGTTTTTGGTAAATTAAATTTCAAACAAGAAAATATAGATAAAAATGTCATATTCCGCTTGTAAACTTAAACTGAATTTTATTTTAAACTTTAATAGAGACTTGATTCAAAGTCCAATTGTTAAAAATATAACGTTAGGGCTTAGAAAAAAGCCTTTCACGTTGCCTCGTTGCATTGGCTGCATTCAACGGAAAAAGCAGTTTTGCAAATGTTGCAAGATTCCTTAATGCGATTGGTTTACATTTAGATCTCCAGTTAAAATCATATAATCATATTAGATTATCTTTTTTAGATATTTTTACACAACAGTTGTAAAGAGAGAGCTATTGTGTACAAGAACGGTTTTACTAAAGTATCTAAAAATTTATATAGATATTGATCTGAAATAATTTTGTTGAACTATTAAAATAATTATGTAGGATGTTCAAGCTTAAAATATCAACATTTTTCACAGAATTATGTTATGCTTGAGTTCCTACATAATTATTTTAATGATCCAATAAAATTATTTTCGGATTTATAAGCTAAATTTTTAGATATTTCACTAAAATTGTTTTTTTCTGTGTATTTATTAAAAATTTTAGAACAGTCACGAAGCGACTTTTTTTCTGCTAAACGCACTCATTAATTCGTATTATTCTTATGACACATTAATCGAACATCAAGAGATAACAATCGTTGCTGTGTATAAACATATATTTCGCAGCTTTGCAATCAGTATCCATATAATTGCGCTTCATTCGTCAGACATTCTCTTCCATTACAGGCGTAGCCAGACATAGCATACGCTCATGAGTTCATCTATAATCTTCGTCGAAGGAAAAACATATATATCGGTGGAGAACGTCATGATGAAATTATATAATGTTCCGATTGATAATTGAGTACGCGATCAGCAGAAACGGAATTGTTACTGAGGGGCAGGGGATCGCCGTTATAGGAAATATCACACGTGAGAAAATACGCAGCGATTTATTTTTTTTCTAACGAGCTAGCATGCGAACGCGGTCAAATAAAATTGTCAGTATGTCAAATAAGAGCGTCAATATTTTCTTCACGATGAGATTTGATTCTCTTCTTAGAATCAATGGACAGATCGAATCAGGATATATTTATCGATTGACTAGCAAAAATTATTCATAATAAGGTACGCGTGAAAGGATCGACATACATCATGTTAATCCACTGCAAAGAGAATCCAGTTCAACTTGAACTGGATTCTTCAGATATGAAATGAAAAAATATACTATCGCGTAAAAAACATTACATTACGTAATTTTCGTGTAATATTGCCGTAATTTTCTAATGCGCTTTACATGCACACAAAAAGATGTCTACTGTATTTAGATTAGTTATAATAATTATTTACTTCAAGTATTTAACTAAACTATTTCAAGTATTTAAAACTTCATATCCGCATATAAGTTTTTTATCACAAGCAAATATTATTAAAAATATTCTATTCTGAAAATTCTAAATAAATTTAATACTTTAATCAAGATTATACTAAAATAAATTTGATTTATTTATTATACCAAGTTTTTTTTAACAAAAATTTTATGATTTTATAAAATTTTATAATTATCCTTTAAAGATTTTTCAAATATTATATTCTCTTGTTTTAAGCATATAATGAATTTTTCTACATTTTAAAAATAAGAAATATATTTAAAATGATCATAAAAAAAATATTCTTTGTTAAAGATAATCATTATACTTAAAAGAAGCAAGTAAATTGAATAATCACGGTTTTTTAAAGCAGTAGAATGATATTTTTTGTATGTACGTTCAGCACAAAGCTCAATTTCTCGATTTTTCAATGAAAGAAAGTATAGATAAAGGGCTAAAGAAACAATGGGTTAAAAGCAAATCGTATATACACCCATAATTATAACTAATGAAAATTTCGCGTGTCTTCTTCTGTGAGAGCTCGCGTAATGAGGTACGCGTACTCGCCTTTGTTCTCCGTAGAAGACGGAGAGACGTCTTGTGTCGAAACGGGCAAGGAGTCGTGAGAACATTTTTCTGACGAACATTGCACGACTAAAGCGAAACGCGAGATACAAATGGTGGTGGATTGTGCAAAGAGGCACGGGTCTACCTCTAACAGGATCATTTGTACAACCGTTTGGACCTCAAGAACATTGACGCAAGTTGTCCCGCCTTGCGATGTTGTTGGATAAGACTGCAGCGGTTTTGCGTTGTTGCGCAGAAAGTTCGTAATTCGTTTATTGTAATATTTAACATTTTTACGCGTAATACTCTTCAAAGTTCGTCTGCTGCATAATATGTCATTTTTATATTTTACTAATTTATAATTTTTCTCGAAATCATTCTCGAAATATATATATATATATATATATATATATATAAAACGCTATTTCTATTTTATAAAATTTATAAACCATTCCTTTTTGTTTTAATCGGTCACGTTAACATTAAAATGGACTATATTTTAAGAATTATTTATCAAGTCATCATTAATCAGATCGTAGTGACTGTAAATTTTTTACTTTATGAAATCATGAAATCTGAAAAATAGTCACGTTAAGTTTTTATTAAGAATATATATAACAATATAAAAATTTAATTAATAGTACATATAAATTTTATTCTATTAATATTTAATAATGCAAAAATTGTGAGAAAATTCAAAGTTTCTGAAATTTTTATTTTTATTACAAAATAAGAAATTGTTTAAAGTCTACGCCTTTTCTTTTATTTTTAGAATCATTGTTAAATCACGACAGTTAATTTAATTAATTAAATTTTAACATCCCACTCACCAGTTTCATTCAATACGGAATCCAATCCCGACTGTCTCAGATACTTTGCCATAGCGTAGAGGCCTTCTCTTTTCAATAATGCAGCTAGATTTTCTTGGAAAGTTTGAGACTTAACGGTTTCTTCCGCCGAAGTCGACGAAGTCTGCGGAGACGAATGTTTGGAGAAATAGACGTAAGAATTTGGCGTATGATGCGAGTAAGACGTCGGAGTCATTGCCGTCGTCGTTACGATCTCATTCACTGGCGCCATCGTTGGAATGAATTGGCTTCTGGTGGATGACGAGTACTTGGTAGTCACCCTCGGAATATGATCCGACAAGGTCGTCTTCGTCGGACCAGGATTCAAGGCGTTATACACGTGGCCTGTGACGCTGGACGCCGAAGTCACGTATTTGTCAGTCGTGGACACCGAATTCGGCGATACCGTGACGTAAGGAACGTATTCTGTCGTTGTCGACTTACTGAAAATTTTATTCTATTCAGAATCTTTTACAGCGTTAATCCTAGAACACATAGATCTCCCACTCGATAGAAATTTCATTTTGTATATACAAGAAAAAAAACGAGAGTTCTATTTTATAACTTAACAATATAAAATTTTTTGGCATTAATTTTTGGCATAATGTAGATATTATGAAATCTCAGAGCTTTAAAATAAAAAAAAAGAGTCTAAAGATATATTAATCTGAGCCAAAGTTATAGCCTATCAAAGTTACAATAAGATTTATGATTTATGTTTTCAGAATTTTTCCGAAGATATGTGTTCTTGGATTAAACATGAATAGATGGAAAATAGGAAGAGATTAATTCGAGCTAAATGATAAATCGAAATAAAATTAATCATATTTTAATCAACGTGGTGTATAAAAATGAAATCACTTCAATAGTTTTTTTAATCGTTATAAACTCAAAAAATCATTTAGTTGAATATAAATTACATAAATGCGAATTATAGTAATAATTACTTTTCGCTATATCTTTTACTATATTAAATACAAATAGAATGAAAATGAAAAACGATCAAATTAAGCTAAACAGATGGCGAAAAATGAATTATATGCATTTAGAAATTAAATATCGCACATGAAACGAAATCTCGAAAATAATTTATTTCGATTATTATGAACTCAAAAAACTATTTAGATAAAAAATAAACTGTATGAATGCGAATCACTATAAGTAATCACCTTTCGCTATATCTGGTCGAGGTAGATCTGACGGTAGTGGGTCTGAAGGTCGCCGCCGTCGTGCTGACGGAATGAATAGATGATACCGGTGTTCTAGACGTACCAGTGGACACTATCAGATTTGGATCGAGGTTGGATTCGAGATGTTCTAACGTGGAAGATTGCGTGGTCGAGCTACCAAGCGAGCTGGGTGGTAGCTTCAGTTCACCCTTCTTGATTTTCTCGACGATGGATTCGACATCACCGCCGCTTTCCTTGTCATTAGCATTACCCTTGACACCTTGCACTTTGTAACTACCATCCGGCTGCTCCTCTAGCAAAACGAACGTGACCTTTTTCGCCGGTAGATTTTGGATGATCGGTGTTTTGCCGACCTCCTCGAGCTTGCCATCGCTTTTCTGTCGGATGACTTCAAAATCAGCGCCCGGTGGCAGCACGCCATCCTTCGTCAACTCTTCAAAGAGCGCTTTAGGTGGCTTGATAGTGGTCGTCGTCGACGGCACAGCCGATGTTAGAACGGTGGAACTTCCACTAGGTGAAATGGAAGACAAGCCATTTGGCGCGTGAATGACCTGAATTTTCTTGCCGTTCGGCAATATCAGATCCCTGGTAGTAACATTCCTAGCAACATCATCGTCATCGCCGGACTGGGCTAGAGCGAGTTTGAGTTGCTTTAACAACAATTCTCGCTCGGATAATTGGGAGCTCCTGCTTTTGCCGCCAGAATTCTGTCTCATCGTACTAGGTTTTTCGGTCTGATAGATTATCTTGATTTGCGGCTTTGATTTACCTTGTTGCAATAATTGACTTTCTTGTTCTTGGACCAGGCTGAGCAGGTTCTCCGGTATATCTGTCTCTCGATGAGTATTAGAAGTAATCAAACGTCTGACTGGCGGAGGTGGCTGTGTAGTAGTGGTGGTAGTAGCCGTTGCAGTTGTGCTTGCTGCTGTCGTTGTGTATTTCTTCTGATGGTTAGCAATTGCTTTAAGAAAAAGTTCCGCTTCCGACGGCGTGATACGTCGCGCCGTTGGCGAGGACAGCAACAAAGGCACAGAAGTGGTGCTGATGGTGATCGGGGTTGATGTCGTGGTCGGTGGAGATGGCGTAGTGGAGGTGAGCTTCTGAAGTTGCTGAAGCCGCAGCAATTCCTGCTGCCTACGCAGTTCCTGCTGCTCGTACAGCAGCTGTTGCCGCTGCTTCTGGAGCAATTCCAGCTCACGCTGCTTCTCAAGATACTCCTGCAACTGTATCGTCTGCTGATCGCTGAACAAAGGCTGCGACAAGTCTTGCTGAAGATTCTGGAAGCCGTTCTGATTGTACTGATTGTATCGTTGCTGTTGCAGATATTGTTGCCGTTGGAATTGCGGCGATTGTATACCGCCCTCACCACCGTTTACGAAATTCGAGGTACCAAGTTGTTGGGCGATCTTCTGTTGTTGTTGTTGTAGAAGCTGCTGCACTTGTTGTTGCTGCTGTTGCAACTGTTGCAACTGTTGCTTCGCTCGATCAACTTTGTATTTGGCCAGGGAGGAGAATGGCGTGCTGGATTGTGCTTGTTCGAATGTAGGAAAATTTACCCGCGGATTCTTGAAGTCCTGAGCGGGACGTTGCCGGTATCGTTGCTGATGTTGCTGCACATCACTCAGTATCTGGACTTGTTGAGAAGCCGAGAGACGAGGTCGCGGATCATTCACGATGCGGCCCTTGAAGCAGACATTTAACGAATATATCACCTATTTCTTTTCAGAAAGAAATAAAACATAAAAATTTTTTGAAGACGATCTTAAACGATCTATTTAAAGTTAATATAATTATCTCTATTTTATTCTTTTTCAGTTAGAATGATTGATTTTTGTAAAGATTTTTGAGGTGTTAAAATGTTGCGGTCATTGCTCTTTATTTCCTTTGCGCGATGGTGCAATATCTTATGCAATATATTTTTGCACACATTCTAAACATCATGAGCACGTTAATACAAGATTATATAATACTACCATTTCTCTCTCTAGTGACATTTATCATTAATTTCAAAAAGAATTAATGACAACACGTTCCTAAAGTTCAATTATCGACAGTCAATGTTTTCTTCTAATTTTTTAATGTTGTAGCAAGAAGTTTACACGAGATCAATAAGATATGATAAAAGGATCATCAACTTTATAAATAGTAATCTTTAATAAACTTAAAAATATATAGTATTATCACAGACATGGAAGTAAAAATTTGACAGTAAATGCAATAAATCTTTCGTATATTACAGAGAAAGTATAACTAATACGAAGGGTGATGAGAGTATGAAATCGTTAGTTTCGTTCGACAGTTTTCATAAATTATCCTAATTAATTACTTTGCGAATTACGTTTTGCATTTTCACTCTATTAAGATTCTCCGTTGGTTAACGTTCTGTATGACAGCAAGATAAAAGATGATAAAAGCGAAAGCAAATCGAATTCATGCAATTGACGGCAGTTTGGTGTATGTCACAAGATTTATAAATTATCATAAATTTATACTTCTACTTGGAAACTAAGTGGAAAATCGATGAGAAGATTTATTTTCGCTTATTTAGTAAAAGTTGCTGAACATGCCGTTTATTGAGTTTATTCACCTTCACGAACATTCAATTTAAATCAAATGTATCAATATGTATTTCATAATATACCTATAATATTTTATTATTTTTTAGATAAATAATTTAAATATAAAATATTTTAAATAGTATTCTTTTATAGTGTTCTTTTACAGTTTTTATTTCATTTTTTATGTTCAATATAGCAAAGAATGCATTAAAATATTATTTAAAAAATCTTTATAGAAAATAATTATATTTTGTAATTAATTATATTATAATTATATTATAATTATATGCATATAATTTATGAGAAACAATATATATAGGTTTAGTTTTAGGCCGATATATAGGTTTAGTTTTATTCCTTACGAAAAGAGCCTAGATCTTATTATACTTTTATTTATATAATTCCATTAATTATTTCACAAAATTGACAATATTAGTAAAGAATGTAATTAATTCCCAAATTTTAAATAACAATTAATTATTTGTAGAGAGAGAAAGAATTCGTAATTATGAAAAATGTTCGAATTAGCTAGCTTAACGTTTTAACATAATATATATATATATATTTTATTTTATATTATATAATATTAAAAAATATATGTCTAATATGCAAGAAGTTTCAAATTTACTTTAACAACAGTTAACACGTTTTCAAAGAGATTTGAATTAATAATTTTTTACAATTATAGCTTGTGCTGTAACAAACTAAAAACATTCAGATTTTACTTTTCTCCAATTATACTGCGTATCGTTAATTCCTGCTTATTGATTCCATTATCACCGCTTTTATTATTACGATATAATACTGCGTACGGCGCGCTCTCAAATTCATTGTTGCTTTTATTGTGCGCGCGAGAAAGATGTGAGAAAGACGAATAATTAACGTGGGCGTAATTAAGAGGGGCATTGTTCGATCTTCCTTTCTCCTGGGTGCCTTCTGCCATCGTCAGGCCCGCTGTGAGACAAGTCTTCTCGCGTCCTCCTGTAGAAAGTACGACCTACTGCAGTTTCCATTTCGCACACATAACGACTTACATATCATGTTCGAGTGGAGATCGACGTGTGTACTGGTTCTTTATATAACACAACCCTGCGGCTAATATCCGCGTTTTGCATGATTACGCGTCTTCTCGCATGCGGTTCACAGCTGTCGCATTTTTACGAGACGTTTCACAATATTATTCAATGGGGAAACTGTTAAAATTTTTTTTTTCTATAACTTTACGAGACAGTATTTGAATTATACTTCCTGCATTTTACGGTGAAACCGTCGCTCAATGTTTAAAACAGATTGTGCTCTTTCTTAGAAATTTTTATTATTACTTGTAGACAAGATTTAGAATAGACACTGACGATTAAAATAGCTATTTAAATAGTGAAAAGTGAGATGATGCAAACGACTCGTTCGTCGGGAATTTCAATGTATGTCAACAATGTTCCGCTTCGTGTTTCAAGTCAATTACATGTATTCGATTTCATTGACACTGACATTAAAGAATCTGTCTAATAATCGTCCCTTGCAATTACGTCATAATTCTTCACGTCAATATTAAATAACAAATTTGTGATTGTTTTTATTAAATAAATAATCTATCTAATTTCTATTAATTTAATCATTTCTTTTCAAAATTTTTTCTATTATCAGATAAGATAAGATGTTGAGCCAAGATTTGTATATGAAAGTTTAATGAATTTGCGAATGCATAATATTTTGACAAAAAATTAAAATCAGAATAATTATTTTATATAATAATGTGTACCAAAAATTTCTTATTGATATACTTTTTAATGAATCATGTAGTAAGTATGTACTAAATAGTTTTTGTTGGATTGACAAGTGCAAGGTGATTAATACTGGTTTGTCAATATCATAGTCATACTAGTTTACAATACGTCACGTAGCGTGACAAAATAATTTCACACGCAAGGAGCAGTCTCTAAAATTATTCGCAACTACATTTCATGAATTACATCTTTCTCACACACCTAGCTAATCTTCTAAATTTAGTCGATGGTCGCAAATTGATCGATTAAGAGCAATTAGGAATTGCACATTTCTTTCTCACAGCAGACTGTGACACTTTGTTAAGCTCTCACGAGCTGAGATGTAACGATAACGCATCTGTTTCAAACTTTCTACTTTAGCACGTGCGAATGAAAATAATAAATTCCATATGTTTTGTAAGCGGCTATACTTAAAAAGTAGCAACCTTCGAGTGCTGATCGTTCGTTCGCTAAGCGATCGAATTAAGTTGCGTGTCGATGAGTTACACAGATTCCTACGCATAATTACACTTTCTGCAACAACGTTGCAGGCAGCTTGAAATGCGGCAATATCCTGAAGCAAGAATTAATAAGATCAAACCGGATGTTTGAATGTCATAAGAGGTGCATAAAATGATAAAAATAATATTAAGATTGTGAAAATGTAACATAAAATGTCATAGACTTCTAAAAATGAGAAGTTATAGTTGCTAGGCAGCGATAAGTAGTAGCGTTAAGATTGATAAAGATTTATAAATATTATAGATTTATAATAAAATTCAATTTAAAAAAATTCTAATTAATTTAATGTAAAGTTATCTTGCTTTTTACTTTACGAATTTTCAATTTTATTTATAATTTTTAATCAAGTTCTAATGGGTCTTTATACTTAACGAACGAGAACGAGCAAATGTATTTCGCGGAAAACGCGCACATTCCAAATTGCGGTGCAAAGAACTTTTTAAAGCCTTTTCTGGAATTGGAGCTCCGTCATAGCCGCGAAAATGAGTTATCTGGCAATTTGCGCGATTGCCTCGAGAAATGGTCTGCTTCTGTCAGAGGATAATTGAGGCCTAGAAAGCGACGGAGTTCAGAGAAACTTTGGAGCACTGTAGCAGGTATGACGGGGCTGTCCTGTTCGACGATTCATCACGCGTATTCAGATTTTGTGGAAATTCGGCTCGGATCAAACTGGAAATTGTGTCAAGTTTGAAATTTGATGAGTAAATAAAATCTTGATATAAAAGAAAGGTGTAAATGCTAAATATAAAAAAATTTTAGGATATTCGTAAAAAAATTCTTTTGCAGAGACAAACTTGAGGATCAGAAATTAAATGTAAATAATATACATATAATATCTGTTACATATAAATAAAAATTTTAAGGATGATTTTTAAGGATAATAGGACATAATTTTTTTCTTTCATGTCTTCAATTAACGTTTCTTTAAACTCCTACATGCTAAACTCTTACATTTTAAAGATCTTCGAGCATCTCGAAAACAGGTCGTTGCTAAGAGTCTTTCACGAAGAGGACGAATGCAATCGCTGTAATGCCTCGCAGCTCATAGTTAATCACTCTCTGTTACACACACTGGCTCTTAGCAAATATATAAAAAATGTGAAGTGGAGCGAACAGTCAGGCGTGTGAATAAATACCTTTCAATATGCTCTACCTACGCGTGGATAAATAAATGTTAGAGAACCGCGAGAACGAGTTTTGATAGAAATAATTTTGATATGAAATAATCGTTATCACGTTTATCAAAAAATATTATCGCTGGAATTATAACAATTTCCGCGTCCGATTAGAGATAGAGCTCTGACCAGTGCGGTTCGTGAAAGACAATCCTCTCACTTTCATGCCGTAAGTTCGACCGCAATTCGTGACCGGTCACTACTATCCGACTCTCAAGAATCAGTAAACAAAAAGGATAATTAATAAATTTGTACCAATATAAATCATGGGATATAAATACAAAATTTAGCCGCTAAATTTTGCTGAAAGTTTAGCTTCTTAGTTTTCAATGTTTAATTAGATTACATCAAAGTGGTAATTACTCAATTAGATAAAAACGTTGCAGTTACTTAAATAAAAATTTGCTCTGCTCACTTGCAATTATTAAAATTTCTCTTTTGTTGCAATAAAACAAAAAGAAATTTTTAATATAAAGTATAAAATAATTCCTAGTCTTGCCATTAAACCTGTTCACTTTTCTATAATGTGTAATCCATTGCAAAGAAATTGACTACGGTGAGAACGGCGGAAGGAGGGGATTAAAATAAGTCATTACAAACATATAACGCCACAGAATCCTCTTACTTGCTATACTGAGGCGATTATCGTTTCTCCTAATAGTCCAAAGATCAAGGAATAGATCGAGGACGTTTATAATGCCCAGAAGGAGCTAAGAAACCGCACACTTCGGTTAAACATCGATCTCCCTTTTTTTTCTCTTCCGCTTGTGGGAAACTCGCGGCCACTGGACCGCGCATAGCTTTTACGACGATCGTGCGCCGCTTAATTACGCGAGTAGACATGAATTGTGTATAGCCAGACATGGCGTGAGATCATACATGAATTTCTAACTTATATACCATTTCTGACGTATCTCTAAATGCAAATTTATATTCTCACTCGTTAAAGTATACGAAGATCAATCAAAATCGTTTAAAAACTAAAAATTATAAATAAAATGGAAAATTTGGCAAAGAAAAAAAGATAAATCTAACTGAACTAATTCAAATTTGCTTTTGAAATTAAATTTTATTCAAATCTTCAAATATTTATAACCTTTCCTGCTATGACAGATTATACTTTACTTTTTTACGAATTTTATAACTATTCTTATGTTTCTAAAATTTTCAATCTTGATTTCATTTTTAATAATACATGGGAAAAATATCTAAAAATTTAGTTATAGATACAAATCTGAAAATAATTTTGTTGAACTATCAAAATAAAATAAAATAATTATCAAAATAAAATAATTATATAAGGCTGTAAGCTGATTGAAGCTAAAACATAAAATTGTTTGCAACATTATTCATTACGCTTGAATTTCCATAATTATTTTTGATTCAACATAAAATTGATAAAAAATATTCCTACAAAAAACAAGATATAAGTTTCACACAAATATTATCTCATCGTGTTCTATAAAGTTGTTCAAGCGCGCGCGTGCACAAATTTAGCGAAAATCAGGACATTATAAGTAGATAATATTAGATCTTATTACACTACTCTTATTTTATACTCATGATTGCATAATTTGTTGGCATGCACGATCAAACGTGTGCATTCACTGACACGCAGTACCGCATACTTAGCTTGTGCAACAAGTGTTCCTTCACTTTTTGAGCCGAAAGAAAATGTTTCCTCATAAGAGGATTCTTTCGGCGATTACGTTAATAGCAGACTAGTTTTCGTAATATCTTCGATTAATAAAAATATCACACATTATATAACTGAAATTATATTTAGCATTTACGGGACTAATTATAATTAATATACATTATCGACAAGTTTTCTCTCATATCACTGACTTACATTAATTGAGTGAAAATGGTTGCCGGAAACTAATGTACTTCTGACAAAATAATGCAATGTTACGCGCCAATAGAACCGTATTTATTTTATAATACCCCAAGATAAACTTCCAGAATAACTTTTAGCCAATAAACTGCATCACTTTATCCAGTTAAGAATCAATGGTATCTACTTTCATATCCTGCTTTGGAAGGCGCTGCCTTTGAGCTAAGTATTAACTTTCCGCATGAAGCAAAGCCAATTCCGCAGTAACATTCCTACTTTCATTTAAAATGTGTTTCACACGTCCTTTGTGAATACCCACGAGCAATGGTGTATTGAATTGTACTGTCAGACTGTGTTTGAAGAACTAACAATCAAGATGTGGCAACAATAAAGATAGAATTAGGTTTAATCAGATATATTTAAAAAATACTTGAAATCTTTGTTCATGTTTTTTCTCAAAATTTTGAAATATTTTCACAGCGTGACATTCAATGCGACTCAATTCACGTTCACAATGCTCGGGCATTATTTTTTCTTGTTTATAACATTTAATCAACTACTATAATAATGAACTATATAAGATGAAATAATTTTTAAACGTGAATTAGATGCCAATATTCTTGCGTAATTTTAATGGTATTCAAAATGTTTTTCTTACAGCTTACTTTGTTAAGAAAACAATAACAACTCATTTTTATTTGGCGTACATAATGAAAAAATACTTTGTATTTGTGTTAAAATACCAAGTGTTAATTTAACACTACATATTAATTTTTATTTGAATATCTTGTGTTAAATAGATATTCAACGTTTTTGTGTTTTAAAAAACACAATTTATAAATAAGTTAACAAATAACATAAAATTTATATATTTAAAATGTAAATTCTAATAATAAAATATAAATGAATAAAATGTATTAACTTAACATATTATAAATATTAATTTTACTAAAAAAACATTTTTGTAATAATTCATTACGTAATACATACTTGTATTACTATCTAATATCTTATATTAAATTAACACAAAAATTTAGGTGAACCATTTAGGACACATGAAATGTATTAAATTTAACACAATTTTCTGTAAACATTCCAAGAAGATGATAGGTTCTCTCGTCAAGGATTCAACTTATTTCTATTGTGTGATTATTGCTGAAGATGACTCGAATGTGAGTTGAAATATCCAAATTAAATAAATTACAGATTTACAAATACAAATTTGCGTAATGTTTACAGCGCTTCACTCTCATTACTTTTAATTTTTTGACATTTTCGAGAATGCGTACAATTTTAAATTACTATTTAAGATTGTCTTATTTTTTTAACTCAAAGAAGACTTCTTACATTAGACAAGCGCAACGATATTCCGATTATTTTATAGCATAACGTTAAGAAGTTTCTTCGCTATCCTACTCAGCTTTTAATAGGCAGATGAAAATTTCTCTCGTAACAACAAGCGGCGTGTCCTCTTACCAAGGAGGATCGACAAGAGAAATTTCACCCCGGGGTCATTCGGAATTCACACTTTCCGTTTCACCGTTATTACCAGATGCCGACACGGTGCAACTTTTTATGCGGGGGAGAATGAATCAGAAGCGGTTCCCAAGGTGGTATCGCGCACGAACGAGAAGAAAAGAAGAATCGCACGGGGAAAATTGTCCGATTGAAACCAGAAATGTTTCATCTGGAAAATTTTGCACGCGAGGAGCCACGCTTTCGAAACTTGTAGCCGACTTCCTGCGACTCTTTTATTACAGCTGGATCATTAAGTATGATTGAATGCACCTGCGATACATTTCCTATGTAATTAATAAGTTCTGTACGGTTAGCTTACTGAAGTAACGCTGAAGTTACATTGTGAGTTATGTCATTAAAAGTACGTTATTTTAATAATTTTATGGATTAAAAAAATCTTTAATTCAATTAAATATCTAGTTTTGTTCTTAACTAAATTATCTTAATTAAATTAATTAATTTTTTTGGACATAGATTAGTTTCCTACTCTTTTCTGTATAAAAAATATTTTGCGAGATAAAAATAAGTCATAGAATTTCACTTTTTAAGTAAAAAGATATTGCAAAAATAGCACAAAATTGGAATTCGAGATAAATATGTGTATAATAAATATGTGTATAATATGTGTATAATAAATAGATTCTGTCACGCTATTAAATATATATATATATCAACACTATAATTGTCGTCGGAACTGGTTTTTTCCTTTGCGGAAGTTGTTTACCAGTAGCGATATACGGATTGTGCAGTAAAAGTGGGTAAGGAGAGAAAAAGACGAAACAAAAAAAAATTTAATCTTCGTTTCGTGTCCACCGAAGAGAAATTGATTAATGGGATAATCGAGACGACGTATCGCCTTGTGTCTCCATTTACAGGAAGTCCGAAACATTCCAATTCCGCCTCTTATTCAAATTTCGAGAAAGCTCATCGATGGATGAAGGATCACAGTTATTTGGAACCAAAACCGTAACTTCATCAAACAGACAAAACTTCCGATTGAATATTCTCGTCAATTTTCTTATCATCTTCGTCAATTTTCAACTTGGGTAAGAAGACAAGAGAAAGTACGATTAAGAACATAATAAAAAAGGTCACGTATTATTTCAAGACTGCTGCAAGAAACGTCGAGGAAAAAGATGCAATATTATAACTGAAACTCTTTTACATAAAAGAAAATGGTGTTGTATTAACAATATTAGCTAATAGTAGTTTAATTGAAAATAATGTTATGATTCAATGACAAAATAATAATGTTATGATTTAATGAAATATTATAATAAATAACATTTTATTAAAACAAGAGCATAGAATATTTCTTTCATCAATGTTATTGATTACGTTCAGCAGAAAAAGTACTTTACAACTATTGCAAGGTTCTTTAATATGCATTTGGTAAAACATTTAAATCCAATAAGCGACTAAAAGCAAGAACCACACGAAAGAACAATTTTATTAAAATATTTAAAATTTAGATGCAAATTTAAAAATAATTTTGTTGGATTATTAAAATAATTATGTGTGAAACTCAAGCATAATGAGAAATGCTGCAATTGATATTCTAGTAATTAGCTTAAGTCTTATATACATAATTATTTTGATAGTTTAATAAAATTATTTTCAGATCTAAATTTTTAGATACTTCAGTAAAACCATTTTTTTCATGCAATCATATAAATAATTTCGCAGTTATAAAGGTACTTTTTTTTGTTAAATACAGCCAATAAATAAACAAGATTATTTTCAATTAAATTGCTATTGATTATGCTGTTAATTGAACAACCATTTATCGCGTCTTATTGCAAAATTGATCGATGAACATTTTCCGATACAGATATCGTGTTCTGTTACGCGGCGTGTTACTCGTCACGCTCTCTTCGATCGCTCATAATTTGTCTTAAGCAGTATTTGATCTATTCCTGTTATTAATGTTTGATCAATTATTAACGATCGAGCGACTTCATGTTGCTGGAGTTCGGAAAGTGAAACGATGCGGTAACAATCTCTGATAGTTCTCCCTCGCGATATCGAAACGAGCGAAATTCCTCGAGGCTCACTGGAGAAAAGGCAAGAAATTAATTGCGCCAAAATGATGGTCTACGATAGGAGAATATTCTTTGCAGCCGCGTCTTTCTCGTAAACTCCGTGATAAACTGTTGTGATAAAATTAATTACAACCGCGAGCCGGATTTTTCATAGGCGAGCGTTTTACAGGCTGGTTTTACAAAGGAAACGCTCGATAATTCCGATTGTAAAATATAATAAATATTTCCGAAAGCGTATACCGTCCACACATTACCGTAAATGATTATTTTTTTGCAGCAATTTAGTTCTGAAGAAGTAACCGAGTGTGGACGTTTGCATAAGATCGTGGAGATGATGAACTCGCGTGTAAGATTTGTCCGGTGCGACGTGTCGAAATCATAGTGGACTGTTCTCGCGGCGGGATATTTCGTTAAATAGCGTTTGCGCAAAATAAAATGGATCGTTCGTTGGCCAATTGACTTCGGATAATTTGTCCATATCGTTACTTCGAGATTATATTGCGCGAAAATTGATCTTAGTGAGATGAGTGATTCGTAGAAATTAGAGACACATCTATGTGTTCGCAGTTAATTTTCTGCAATTATAGACCCGATTACTCGATTGCACCACTTAATCGAGTTGAGAATAATACAGCTGTACGTTTACATCAATTACGAGATACACCGAAGGCTTGTTTCATTATAACCAGTTAATGTTTTCAAAATTTGTGGAATTATCGCGTATGTTTTATCAATGAAAAGAATCGCTTGATATAAAACGTAAATGTTTTCAACTTGAAAACTTTCTTCTCGGAACAATCTGAAATCTTATTTAATTAGACTTCTTTCTTACTTTAGATGTTGTATTATAGCTTCACTTTTACCGAGATAACATTAAACAATGTAGACAAACAAGAACTATACGAAAAAAACAGTTTTTTTAGAAATCTATTGATGAACTAATTGATTAAAAGAGAGTCTTTCGTTATCGTCTGGCTGTGTTATAAAACTGGACTATATAAGCAAATATTCATCTTAATGAATATTTTATTGCCAATAATGCAAACTAGTAGAATTTCTTTTAATTCTTAATTTTTTTTAATCTTTTCGAAACAAAACTTTTTTATGAATACAGAATTTTATCTATAACACATATTAGTGAAAGAATTTTATTCCAAAAATCTTCCATTTGTTTAACATAATAAATATTATAAGATTTTTTTTAATATTAGAGAGATCCAAATTTATTTTTTTAAAATGAAATTTATCATATTAAATATTTTATTATAATTTTTAGTTTTCTCAAATTTTATAAAGGCTCAATTTAAAATCGGCATTCAGAAGAAATCGCGAGATTTCAAGTCTCGACAATAATTAAATAAATTAAATTATTAAATAAGAAAATATCTGTAATATTCGATTCAAATTCCTAATATGTTACATAATATTTATTTTATTAATATTCCAATTAAATTTTTCTTTATTGTCACTTCATGTCTCGCACGATTTCTTCTGAATGAAGGTTTTAAATTAATAAAGCTTTGTAAAATTCAAGAACTTAAAATTTAATAAAATATGATAAATTCTACATTAAAAAAAAGATTAAGATTAGATTTCTGTAATATTTGTAAAACTTAATATTACGTTAAACAGATGCAAGAGTTCTTATAGAAATCGATTCTCTACGTTCATAAAAGAGTTTCATTAATATTTTTATAATATCTTTGCAATCTGATTTAATTAAATTTTTTTACATGCAATTTCGTTTATCATCTATAAACACAGCCTTTTATACTTTACGATCTCGTTATTGTTTCATCATTATATCAATTTAATCATATCATTAATTGCTTTCATAATATTCGATGCTTAGATATTTCTTACACATATACATCTACATCGGATTACACATATATATCGGAAAATTAAAGGCCAACCTTTCTTCCGCATTTACGTTATCGAGATCTCATCATGCGATTTGGACAAAATCTAATTGGACAACAATAGCGCACTGCGATTTAGTTGATATAATCGATGATTATTCCACGATGCGCGCGTTCATGTGTCATGTAATTAATTTCATTAGAATGAATACGCTTTCACAACGAGATAGTTGCTGTTACCAATTTCCTTCCGATGTACGCTTCACAATTCGTTCCACTCTGCGCAGAACATTCACGAGATTCCCGATTAATCTTGGATTGCGTAATTTCCTCGCCCGAGAAATTAATTATACCTGTCCTATTAGCCTTCCTACAAAATAATGAAATTGTTGTCATACGTATCCGCTCCCGCTATTTGCAGAGGTTGATTTCTGGAGAAAGTAAGAGAGCACGTAGCATCCTTCACCTTCACCCATTGTCCTGTATATTTACCTCGATCTCACCTCGTATCGCTTGGTAAGATTCATAGCGCGAAGATCCGATATTTCCCCATCGTATCAATCTATCTGCAAACGAATTACTGTTCCGCGACACGAAAATGAATTATTATTATAATTAAATATTGAAGACAGAGAAATGAAGAATATTTATTATGAGAATTATCCAGAAAGTAAGTTCCGATGGCCTATTAAAAAAAAACAAGTATACTTATAGAAAATTTTTATTGCTTTTTAAAGCATACACCTTACATTATTTTTTAATTCCTACCGTTATTAATGCATTTATTATAGCGGGATACCAAACATATCCCTTCGTCATAGAAAATTGCTGTCTGTGAGACGAATCACGTGGTAACAGCTTCTTTGACCTCGTCATCGTGGAATCGCCAGCAAGAGAGAATTTCAAACGGTGGAACAGATGATAATTACTATATGTGGAAGATACGGATTGTAAGAAGAATGATCGAATTGTTCCCATTTGAAAGTCGTGAAGAAATGTTGCGGCAGCAGAGTGTGAGCGGACATTGTTATGAATCAACACAAGAGGGAAAACATACTACGTCGCTTATTCTGGATCGCACGACGCAATTTCTTAAGCGTTTCGCAATAATAGACACCTGCGTTAATTGTCGAGCCTCGAGGTCCACAATTAAGGCAAGAAGTTTACAAGTAAAACAAAATCCTTTTTCTGTCCCAAAACACTATGCATATGATATTTTTCGAGGGAAAAATGTCTGCTTGAATTTTTTTTTACTGCCTCCTCTCCATGGACTGTTTCGATTCAAGGATTGTATGCGACATTCATATGAAACATTCCCAGTGATAATACGACTCAAGAAGTCGTCGCTTTGTTCTTCGTATCGCGACAAAAAGGTCAACGCACTGTTTTGCTGTTTCATTTTATATTCTGCCGTAAGCATCTTTGGCATCCAGCATGCACACAATATACATATATTTCCGATAATTTCGTGAAGAAGTGAAATGTCTGGAAAATGCAGAGAAAGAGACGTAATGATGAATCGTCTATTCTCTCTAATTTTCTCTTTAACTGCATGCATCAAATCGTTAACCGGAGATAGTCGTCCGCTCCGTTCATCGTAGTGCACATTTTCGCGTCCTTCATTGAAAAGTCGTATTCATCTCCATTAAATTATTTATTACATGTTCTCTATATATTTCAAAAATTTGACGGTGAATTTCAACAGCATTAATGTGTTCCTTGCATTTAAGAAACGGACCATATTTCACAAGCGGCGGTCGTCGCAATTTGTTTAAATATTTGTTTAAATATTATAAACACGTACTAATGCTTATGCACTGAACAGATAATTGAAATTCGCGATTCTTTGAACCAATAAACTCGACATGTATGCGCATTCCTGATCGTGATAACTGCAGCGGTAAAATTAAAAAACGCAATTTACTTTCTGAATAGCCCCTCGTATTGCACATTAATTGATATGCAATAATTCTGAGGATAGCAAAAATTAATAGCGAATTAATATACAGCGAATGCAAAAAATATTCGTACAGAAGAAATTTTTATTAAAAAAACTTTATTTGTAAAAAATAAACATTAATTAGTAATTTATTAACAATGAATACATTCTAATTTAACATAAACAAAAGAGTTTCGTGAAAATAATCTTATTCATGATCTTAGAAGCTGAATTTTTTAACTATAATACCTTTCGTGCATCCATAATATACACAGAAAAAACGATTTTGCTGAAGTATCTAAAAATTTAACTCGATACAGTAAAAATTTCGAGCATGGGCAAGATTATAAGAAGTTTTGACATTATAGCATTCTAGTTTGAACGTTCTATATAATTATTTTGATGATTCAACAAAATTATTTTCTTGAATGATGTACGTTGAGTACAATGCGTAAACACGTCTCGTAAAGATAGGAACTTTCTAGTATGTGAACAACAAGGAAATGTTCATTTTTAACAAAGAAGATACATCCTTAACTGACTATAGATTTGATATTTAAAACAGCGCAACGCATTCAACAAAATTATTTTCATATCTATCTAAATTTTTAGATGCTTAACAAAATCATTCTTTCTGTGCAATTTTTCGCTTATTATTAAAATAATATATTTCAAAATTATTTTTTTCGATAACACAATTTTTAGAAATATATAATCTGTTTCATTCTTTGTTAAATTACTAATTAACTTCTAAAAGTTCACTTTCTAAAAATAAGATTTTTTAAAAGATATCTCCCCCCGTATGAATTTTTTCATTGTACACAATTTCCCAGAGTTGTAATGTTTTAAAATAATACTTAAGTAGATACGTACTTTTCGCTTATACGGTATCTCAGAAATATTTTAAGAAAAGCGCGTCTTTTTCACAATATGTATTGTATAAATAAAAAAAATCCTTTATTCTCTGAATTTAATCTAGATACGCTCTAAATAAATTATTTCTTATCAAGAGAAAGAAATATAAGAAGAACATTGTGCAGCAGCCAGCACAGTTTCAACGACAAAGGAAAATCGTTTTAGCAAGCGTACCAGGTCACACGTCTGCAATTTAAAGACGATTTCTAACGCGTGCCAGAAAATCATTATGACACGACGATACGTATGTCCGCATTTGTGTCTATAATTACACGCGCGTAAAATTGTGCTTCTTAATTTTGCGCAATATTTATCTCGTGGAATGGCCGGTGTGATATTGCTTTACGTTCATGCGAAGGATTATGAGTAAATCGAAGTGGAACGGTGAAAACCGTATGCCTCTTATATAAATTGCGGAAAAGTCACGTAGAAACGTTAACGCTCTTTACTGATTACCGTTAACTGGTTACACGAAATATATTTAATGAGCGATACATTTTATTGATTGCATAAAAAAAATTAGTACTTTCTAGGCATCACTTTACAATATATCTGCAAATAATTATTAATTTTGGAACTATGTTTAGAGCTAGCTATGTCCTTTTCTTTAATTATAAGATGTCTGAATTCACAAAAGAAAGCTCACAAAATTTATATCATTTAAAAAAAATTTCTATTTAGAAATATTAAAATTTATTGAAAATAAAATCTTTACTTCACTGACTCACAAAAACATATTTTCTACATAAAGAATATTTGTAAATAAACGAAAAAAGTTTGTTTAAACTCCAAATATGTTTTAAACATAGAGTCTTATTACATGCATATGAATATAATAAGAAACATATAAAAAATTAATTAAATAATAACAAAGAAAACAAACATTATCTTTCTAGATTAATTTTAAAACGATTATTAATAAAAAAAATCTCTTAGGACTTATTCTACTCTTAAACATTACAACTATTTTTAATTAGGTCTATAATTAATCTTTTAATTATTGGAAATTTCTAGCAATTTGAATGTAATTTTAGTTTCCTAAAAATTAATAGCATTGAAAATTGTCCTCTGACGTAAGTCTGACATATAACAAAAAAAACCAATTATCATAATAATCATATAAATAATTCTTATTCAATAGGAGTTTATAGTTTTTAAAAAAATGTACTTATTTAAAAAAATCGATTCATTTGTTATTTTTTCATAGCTAGGAAGTTGAATATTACAATATATTATAAAATAATATGTACTTAGTATAAACATTGCAGCAAATTGTTATAAAAATGACTCATACACATTTTGTCACAAATTTCGTTGAATTAAACAAACATGTTACTGATTCTAATTCCCTTTTAATCTCTCTCTAGTTCCTATGATATATCTTTTAAAACTGTACTTTAAAGAATTAAAGCATGTTTTTAAGTAATAAATTTAAAAGTGATCCTTATTTAATGCTGGGCTTTAAACGAGACTTAAAACTCTTTCTATTTTCTTTCTTTGAAAGAAATCAAAAGAGGGAGAGATAGAGAGAGTTTTAAACCTCGCAAATCGAAGTAACATTGGTGCAATCGAGTTTTAGATACTTTATCTTTTTATAGAAAGATATATAAGATTATTTTATATATGAGTAATATATAATAAAATAAATTTATATTTTATCATCTGTTATTTACATAATAATAGATTATTTTATATTATTATATTTTTATTATTTTATATTATTTACATAATAATAGGTTATTTTAATATTTAAACTTCAACAATGATAGTGAAAACGAGTATAAACGTGTTGCAAAATATTACGCGAGAATAATCATTATGCTACTGATAAAATCCACCACATTGTTCTGAATATCAAATGTAAATATCTAATTAGTTATATCTTCTCTGATAAAGATGAATATTTTCTCATTATTCGCATATTAGAAAGTTCCTGCCTATACACAACATGTATTTATGCATTGTACCCAGCATACATCGTTCAAGAAGCTTCCGGAAGAAGAGACGCTTGAACCGGAAGCCACTTCAATGGATGTCCCTCGTATTTCCTTTTACATGCGCACGAGATACTTTTCATACTGTGCATGGAAACTTGAATGTTTTCTCAGTGGCCTGAGTGAAAGGCCCGCAATCGAATACGTTCCACATCGTTTGAATCCATACGTATCTACTCCTGATGTATCCTCAATTAACAACAATTACTTTTCAAGAGTATGCTTTTCTCCATTTAGATTACATTATATAATATGAAGAGAGATTATTCACAAAACATTATTTATTTTTTATTAATATATAAAGCTATCGAATAATTACTCATATAAAAAAATTGTTTATTCTTTTTCAAAGAAAATAAATAACCTTTTTTATTTATAGAGAAAATAATTAAATTTTAAGATTAATCTAAGATCTTTCTTTCAAGAAAGATAACAAATTTATTTATAAATTTGATAGGTGACAATATTATTGTTTATAAGAATTGGCACTTCTTCAATATTACAGTGTTCGTTTTTAAGTTATGAATTTTTCATTAGCATAAGACTTCATAAATTTTGACTTATAAATTCTCAATTCATACGGGGAATCGATTCCAGAGAGAAACTTAGCAATTAGAATATGTTGAGGATACGCGGAATGGATAACATGGTCCAGATATAAAACACGTAAAGCGAAAGAAGATATGAAAAAGAGAAAGAAGGTAGAGAGAGAGAGAGAGAGAGAGAAAGAGAGAGAGAGAGAGAGAGAGAGAGAAGGAGGGAGAGAG
>NW_012130066.1:6399327-6399939 GCF_000143395.1 Atta cephalotes
GAGAGAGAGAGAGAGAGAGAGAGAGAAAGAAGGGGGGGGTCAAGAGTCACTCTGTTAGTGGGTGAGCACTCGTGCGGTTCTACTTTCGTGCAGCCTCTGTTGTTTTATGATCTTGCGCTTCAGAATTCTTTCATCGTAACTACTGAACGAATCGATCTAAGAGAAAGATAGAAGAATATTCAAATAGTGAATACGAACATACGCCATATCTTTCTCTTTCTGTGAAAGCATGCATTAAATAGAAGTAGGTTAAATAAAATATTAGGATGATATACAGAAAATTTGATGACAATATTTCACAATCATTAGTTACTGAATTGCCAATTTTACAAAATAGCTACAATATTTATCATGCGTTAATTAATTTCATATTTATCATGTGTTAATTAATTTGTTTTTTTTTCATATGTCATAATTGATATCATCATATCAATTTGAATGCTTTGTCCGTATTTTATAAGAATTATTATTTTTTGTATTTTTTATTCATTTATATATATATATATATATATTATTTTTTTTTATTAATTTATATTTATTAATATATAGTGCCAATTTAATTTTGAACAAATACTTCGTATTTTTCTAAAAGTGAAGCTCTCTCTCTCTCTC
>NW_012130066.1:6402467-6406555 GCF_000143395.1 Atta cephalotes
TTTTTCTGCGTAATTTTTTAAATATAGTAAATAAAATTTAAATTTTATTAATTATAATTAAATATATACATCAAATTAAAAAAATTTCTTTTCTATTAAAAAATATTTCTTTTCTATTAAATGTCTTTTCTATTAAAAAAATTAGGACATTTAATGTATATTAATTTGAAAGAAAAAAAAAAAATTGATTTTTGCGTTAATTTTGCTTTAAGATAGGAGAGAGCACATATATAATATCACATTATCATAAAAATTAAGGTAACAGTTCATTTCCATAACGTAAATGCTTGAATAGTAATCTGTGATATTGTTGAATTATCATATCTATAAGTCGATGCTGTAAATTAAACAGATAAATTATATCGCTTTCTAGGCCTTGCTCGCCTTCTGCGCCTTCTATTTCAATTAAAAACGTAGAGAAGAGTGTTTGATAAATATATGAGCGTGAGATGCGAATATAATATAGATTCCATATTTATCTTTATGAGAAGACGAATGGAGAGCGTAATTAACGCAAAATGCGATTCTTTTTTTCTTCATTGCTCACGGTTACTATCTCACTAGTGAAATTTCATTGCGATCGTTGAAATAGATAGCCGGAGGATTCACGATGCAACGAGCGCACTGGCAACGGCCTGATTACGTCAGGCGCAGCAATTTCATCAAATCTGCATATTCGTCTGCACTCGAGTAATCTACATGCCCGAAGCAATACATTAAATCGAGTCTCTGGAGAAATTTCGAAACAAATCCAATCAAAGGATTCATTGCGGAAATGGGAGTAAGATTGATAGTGAATCTTTAAAATTGTCTAAATACGAGGCTTCAATTTGAGTAAAAAACTTTTCCATTACTGTTAAATTCACGGTTCAATTGACTATTCAATCTTTTCTGCTCGAGTAAATGGATATGTTAATAACGAAGTTAAGTATGTTTCTGATTAATTGATCATTCAATTATATTTCTAGAGATTAATTCATCTTGTTACTAAAAACTTAATAACTATTCATCTTTTATATTATTTTTTATTATACTTTTAATATTTCATTTAAATGTTTTATTGTTTATAATAATTCAATCTTTCCTAATCACGTAAATGGATGTGTAACACGATTAATAACAAATTTAAGTATGTTATGTTGATGACATAACTGATTGTTTAAATAATCATATTTCTAAAAAATAATGCATCTTATTATTAAAAATAATATCTGTTTATCTTAATATTTTATATTATTCTTTTATTATGTTATTAATGTTATTTATATATCTTTTAATGTTTATAATAATGCAAAGATTCTTACGCACAACGTTTAACAGGAAAATCGACTTTTTATAAGAATGCAACTCTGACTTTTCCACGGACAAAATTTTCATGGCAATAAAATGTAAGAATAATGAAGCAATTACTTTCGCCACAGAGCATTCTGCAGTTTGTACAATTCATTTAGGTGTAAGTACTGTTTCAACGATAATTGCAGGCGCATTTAAATTTTTGTTCGCGCTTATAGGATTTTATCGCCATGGATTGCTGCGCTTATAAAATAGTAAGGAAACTGATCTTATCACCGAGCGATTTTTGAGCCGAGATACGCAAATTATGTACTACGAGATGCCAAGAATAATTTCCATTCGAGAATGTTATTTTTGTTGAGTTGTTTTGAAAGTAATTAAAATGCAAAGAATTCCGTAAATATTTTATTTTTTCCGTACACAGAAAAAGCGATTTTGCTGAAGTATTTAAAAATTTAGCTAGATGTGTACAGATTTGAAAATAATTTTGTTGGACTATCAAAACAATTACGTAGAAATCTCGAGCATAATGAGCAATGTTCCAAAAAATTTTGACATTCTAATAATCAGTTTGAACGTCTTACGTTATTTTGATAGTCCAATAAAATTATTTTCAGATCTGTTTCTAGCTAAATTTTTATATACTTTAGCAAAACCATTTTTTCCGTATAAACATTTTATTATTTTTGTTTCTGAAATTTAAGAAAAAAGTTTGATATAGATATAGATATAGATATAGATTAATGGACATTATTACATCGATTGAAACAATAAGGTGGAACTGAATTAAGATTAAACGCGTGAAAAATCGCATTTACAACATTGCTTTTAGCAAACATTAATCTATGACAAATTTTGCGTCGTTATACTTCCATTACGCAAATATTTTGTCGGATGCAAATATTTTATCGAAGAAAGTTTTTTGACGTGAGAGAAAGTTGGAGTTAATTAAGGAAAATGAAAGTAATTTTGACGAAAATTATCGCTCGATATTTTTACATATTTAAATAAAATGAGATTAGAGAACGAAGAAATTTTTAAATTCTTTTCAAAAACTTTAATCGGATCATTTGTGTATTTGGATCATGTGCGATAATATTAAATGTATTTTCATAATTTAATATGTTCGTGTGATAGTGAAATATACAAGATGAATTATTCCTCACTCACCTGTTGAAGATGGGGCAAGTCAGCACCATTTAAAATTGCTGGATCGGCCTCAGCTGCCACAAGGATGTCTTCCCGCAGTAACAATGCGGTCCACAGAAAGCACAAGAAATATCTCTGCTTCATCACGGAAGGATGGACTTCGTTCGCGGCTCTAAATCGACGTCCACACTATGATGAAACACCTGTTGTATTCTTCTATCAAATTTCACCACCGGTACATTAAAAAAATCTTCTTCTTGCCTATATTAATTTACAGTTACTCTCTTGGCAGCTTTCCTAGCCGACGATCCTTATAAATAAAGATGAACTCTGCCTTCCCCTTAAAAAAATCTCTCTCGTGAGATCAGACGCGAGGTATCCCTTATTGTATTGTTTTTAGCGTTTGTTCTTTGCTTTTTTGATCTTATCGGTGTTCTGACTTAATCACGCGGACAAGCGTTTCTCGTGTCCAGGGAATATCAGGCATTGAATTCACAGTGGCGTCTTCCTTTCTTCCTGTGTCGAGGAAGAGACAAGATCAGGAAGTGGCTGTGCCAGCTACCAGTTGCGGGACCTAACGAGTTCGCACGTCGACGGGGACAAGTTCGGGACTGTTGGAGATCGGAAAACGTCCGAGAGTTTTACTTCTCTGCGATGCGGGAAGAGTTCTCGCGGTCCGTCAAGTGGGAGACAACCACCAGGTAGGCTGGTGAACGTCAACAAAGAAGGAACCCACTTCTTCTCTTGGTATTTTCTTACGACGGGATAGGGTGAAGAACCGTATTGTTGGCAATGTCCATGTCACCGTTAAATAAAATTTATATAAATGCTTTTTAAAATATAAAAATGATATATTATATTATTTTATTAAATTTGAATGGAATTTTTTGCTTGTTTATCGATGTAATAAAAAATAAGAGTCATTAAAATATAAATGTCTTTTAGAATATAAAAGTTATATCTTATTTTATTAAATTTTGAAAGAATTTTTTATTTAATTATAAACTAATAACTACGAGAAAATATAAGCTCCAATTATAAATCAAAATTATTAGAAAATAATTTAAAATTAAATTTGTTTTTCTAATCACGTTCATTTTTATTAACAGAATGAATAAAAAAACTAAATAATCAAAATTTAAATAGCAGCTAAACATTAAAACTCGTTTTTCTTCTAATGTGTAATAAGTAAAAAATAATAAAAAAATTATCTTTTATGATATAATTATGAATACTAGTAATATATTCACTTTTTTGTGCTTTTCCTAGTAATATCAATAGTATTACAGATATCAATCATTAAATGAACAGTGACATCTTAATGTCATGGCAATGAAATGTAATAGTATAGTTATGGAATCTTATCTTATAGCTTGTATTTTTTATTTTAAAAGGAAAGAATAAAAAAGAGATTTTTTTAACTTTTTTCGAGATACTTTTTTCTAATACTAATCAGTGAAGCAAATGACTTATTCCTAAATCTATTTGAACTCCATTTTTTAATTGACGTTCTCTGTTTTTAATTTTCCTAGATTTTTTTCGAAAAACTCCTTCAATAATCAAAATTTTTTTTAGGACGTATAGTGTATTGTCTAAATTTAGTATAAACTTTCAAAAGTTTTCTCTCTTTCTCTCTCTCTCTCTCT
>NW_012130066.1:6408337-6414251 GCF_000143395.1 Atta cephalotes
TTACTAATTTACTTCTCTTCTCTCTCTCTCTCTCTCTCTCTCTCTCTCTCTCTCTCTCTCTCTCTTTTTCTCTCATTCTCAATAAAGATTTGTAAAAAGCATTTATTTTAAGCGGAATCATTAAATCTTGATCGAGAAAATATAAAGAAATATAAAGAAATTATGTTTCTCCCCTTTAGTTCTTCTTCCTTATCACGAATAAAAAATCGGAAAAGGAACGTTACGTGAATGATTCTATTCATCTATTAACTATTACTTAACGATAATCGAGATCGAACGGACGCTTGAATGAACATCGATCCATTCCATTTCTGTTCAAGCATCGATGTTCCAGAGAACGAACAAATGCGCGACGTACCATTTTACTGTTACCTTTTTCATACGCCGCTTCCGATAACACGTCACTGTTTTCTTTGCAACTCAGCAACGCGCGTTTGCGGAAATGCTGCTCGTTAAACCTTCGCACGCCCGTTTTCTTATATTATGCAATTTCTAATAAAATTATAATTATGTAAACCAACTTGCACATTGTATCTACGTTTTCTATTTTATGTGTTCTTGTTACCAATTTATATTTCGTTGCAAATTTTAAGATTTTTCTCGTAATACTTCACATGAATATGCTATCGTGATGAATCAATTAATATGAGAGTAATATCAATGACTCTTATTGGATCATAAGTATGGAAGCCTTACGAAAGGCCTCTATCATTACAAGCAAAGAAAAAAATAAATCTTAGGATCATAGTTGGGGCACGGAGGCGTGTGAAGCAACCGAATCGTGCTCGAGAGCAACGAGAAGAAATCAGTTCGTGCAACGACTGCGATGACTAATGATATATACACGTAATGCAATGACGTTATTAGAGAATCAAGACCATACAGTATGTAAGATATTTGTTCAATCGATGTCGATATTTCGTGGTCCAGTACTTTCTGATCGAGTAGCATAAACTTTCGGGTTCGCCCCAGGCGATAAAAACTCGACCGTCCAGCGAATCTTCCTTTCTCCATTCTGGATTGTATGACTCACATGGCAAGACTCACATTTTTTATCAAGAGCTTCTTTCAAAGAATTAAGAATTTACAATATGGACGTGTTGAAGTATCTAAAAATGTATAATGTAATTTGTGATATTATTATAGTTTTGTTAGGATTTTCAAGATTGAAAATTAAATTTGGCGCGCAGGATTGATTATCTATATAAGTTCACACCGAATTATTTATAAGTATTAAAGATTCTTTACCGTTTAAGATTTTTAGTTTCTAATAGTTGCTAAAAATGTACGCTATGTACAAATCTAAAAATAATCTTATTAAAGCAAAATAATTATGTAGGATATCAAAATAATATGTAGATTATTAAAATAATTATATAGAATATCAAAATAATTATATAGGATATTCAAGCTGAAATTTTTTGCCTCATCATGCTTAAATTTCTTACAT
Organism: Atta cephalotes; assembly: GCF_000143395.1. Lineage (NCBI taxonomy): Eukaryota > Metazoa > Arthropoda > Insecta > Hymenoptera > Formicidae > Atta > Atta cephalotes. The sequence continues at coordinate 6,409,788 of NW_012130066.1, forward strand.
TACTTTAATGATGATTATTTTAATATTCAGCAAAATTATTTTTAGATCTATGTCTAGCTAAATTTTTAGATAATTTAAAAATTCTTGCCGTACATCTGTTATGTATACATCTTTTAAATTAATTAAAATTTTATATTATACATTCCTAAAAAATATTAAAATTAAGTTTGTTCATGAATGTGGATCTGATAATTAACTTTAAAATTATAACTCGCAATTTTTAATTTTAAATTATAATTGACCCTGTATTTTAGCAAAAACATTGCAATTTCAATGTGAACTTAGAGTATTCATAGTTCGTTTTTATTTTAATATAAGATCGTCTTAAGTAATGTCTTACGCTAATACGACTGATTGATTCATGACATTTTTATATTTTTACCGAAATATTAAAAAATTTTAGTAGATATAAAAATAATTTTGTTAAACTAATAGTTAAACTAATAGTTAAAATAATAGATCAAGACACTTAAAGAGGTTGCTAAAATATTAAAATTTTTTTTTGTAGCTTATGATCAGCTTGAGAGTCCCATAACTATTTTAATGGATCAACAAAATTATTTTCAGATTTATATCTAGATAAAGCTTTAAATACTTTAGCAAAACCATTCTTTCCATGTAGCATCATGAAAATAAAATATTCACACATATATACATATAGTTATCATGTATTTAGTAATATATAGTTCCTATATATAATAATATTACTAGATAAACATTTATTTCTTGCCTTACGATTTTGAAAGGGGATATATAGTTATTACATTTAGTATAAATAATTATTATATTTTATATATAAGAAAATACTTTATTATATATTATTATATATTATTCATTCTTGAAAAATTAATATAATAGTATAATATGATGTTTATATAATTATCACAAAGAACTATTTAGTGTAAAAGACTGACATATTAATATCTAGAGTCTTTTATAATTTGTATTCTAAGTATCGCGTGCTAAGTAATCGCGTGTAGTTTACAAACCGCATTATGAAATCTGGAAGTATAAATAATTAAACAGAAACAAGAATTTTCACAAGATTATTATCTGCGAGATCTCAGGCTCATCTATTATTTGACCTCATATTTTATCATACTATTTTGTAGACACCAATGCATATGCATATAACGCAATGTGCATATATATATTTCCATATTATAACATAAAATCATGCATGCTATTCTGTTTATTATTTGTTTTTTATGTTATCTCAAAGCTATTTTGCACTCTTCAATTGCAGAGTATCTTGTAATTATTGAATAATTTCAATTTTCTCGAGAAATAAGTTCTGTTCTCTGATGTATACATAGATATATATGTATGTGTGTGTAAACTTTCTTTCTTCTCACGGCTATTACTTTCTTCGAGGTATACAACATCCGCAAAATTAACTGCCCCTAAATCTCGCGGATAAAATGAAGATGACGAAATTTTCACAAATCGCTACACATTTTATAATATTAATGATAAAGAAGAATACATAGTAAAATATATTACGAGATCGAAGAAGAAAATTCTCCGTTATCCAAGTTATGTTCTTTAAAGAAGTAAATGAAACAATTACGCAAACGCTCTGGAGTTGCCACATGATTTTTCGATTAGTAATGAATTTAATATTGCGAAATAATAGCGTTATAATGTTTTTCAATCGGAGGATGTCAATTAAGACATTAAGACGGTCGCATGTTACGTAAAACGACATAATCTTCATAAGTTTATCACGAGCAAGACATCTGCCGTGTCGCCACATGAAAAGTATTATGTGAATGTACAAGTATCATGTATGGGAAAAAGAATCTTTTCTCTTCATATACACGTATGAATCCTCGTTAAAAAGCGTTTCACTCGAATGAAAGGGAGCGGAAGTGATCTTAATGAAACAAGAATTATGCGATTTCTTGTATAACAACCCAGCAAATGAGAATGGATTGAAATGGATTAAAATGAATTCAGATTTTCAGAAATGGATTCATGAATATTAAAATGAATCCTTTTCAATCCTGAATGCATTTTTATTTATTTATAGAAATTAGTTAGCATAAAGTAAATGTCCATGCTTTTTCAATTCTGACTGCATTTTTTATTCATTTATGAGAATTGCATAGAACTCTATGCCTTTCAATTAAAAAATAATATTAGCATTTTCTGTGCATCATGAATACTACTCAATTCAGAATTGTAATAGGATGTATAGTTGTTTTTATTGAGTTAAATTTAAAAATAATATCAGCTATTTCTGTGCAATGTGAATACTGCTCAATTCAATATTATGAATATGAAATGCAGTTTTTCAATCTAATTGAATAAAAAAAATTTTTATTTTAAAATGGACTATAAATGCTATTTAAATTATTCAAAATTATAAGTAGGAAATTTTTCATTTTAGTCCAATTAAGTTCAAAAAAGTTATAATGTAAAAATAATTGAGCTATGTTTTATTTCTCTTTGATTAGAAGTAAAATGAATGATCAATGTGAACACTCGCAAACTAAGTCGAACACAGCCGAATATTATGCTGATCACGGCGCGCGACGTCGGCTAGCGAGATTAGGTTATCTGATGTCTCATAATAAATATAAATTGTTTATATTTTATTATATCTGTTAAATAATGATATTTTTATTATATCTATATAATTTTGTGCACTAGTTTAACTGGTTGTAATTGAAGTACAGAATGAATAACACATTTATCAATTGAAGAAGTGTTGTAGCAGGTAACGTAGAAGATTCACATAATCCATGAGAGATCTCATTGAGGAGCGTTTTTTAATACCAATCTGAAATAGTTAATTTTAGGTATAATTATTATAAATGTCTTAGAAAATTTGTAACCCTTAAGTATGAATGTTTTTTTTGCGAAATTAAAGTGTTATTAAAGTGTTAACTCGGATCCAATCCATTTCAATCCATTTTTTTATGAATTTAAAGTACACATTAAAAATATTTAATCCATTTTAATCCATTCTCATTTACTAGGAAGATCTCTTTCTAATTACAAAATTGTAAAAAGATATCATAGATAAAAATACAATAAAAATCATGTAATAACTGAAACAACTTCGCGAAATAAATGAATTTAACTGAAATTCAAATATATATATTTTGGAAGAATTATTAGAAGAAAAATATTCTGTTTTAATTAAATTATATAAATAATTAAAATGTAAATATTATTAAATAATATTATTATATAATTAAAATATATATATTAAAATGTATATATTATTATATATTATAAAAAAAGATTTTAAGTTTATAGAAAAATTTCTTTATAGATATAATCCTGTAATTTTATAATTAATTTAACATATTATATGCTATTTATAAATGATTTTAAAACAAAATTTTATATATAATATTATATAAAATCAGTATAATAATTAAATATAAATATATATATAAATAAATATAATAATTAAACTAATATAATAATATAATAATTAAGTATAATTTTATAATAATTATTTAAATACTGGAAGAATAAGAAATGATTTTTACTTATATCTTTGTTTTTATCTTTATGTCTCTGTAAAGATATCTATACTTTAATATGTAGCAGAATTTGCAAATCTTTTTTTCAACAACAATAAATGCTTTGTCAATAAGATTAGATGAAAGAATATCATTATTATTTGACATTACTATCTCTACATTCTTAACTTTACAAAATAAAAATAATAATTTGTTTATAATCCAAATTGCTAATCTCAAAACGCTATACAATCCACAATACCTCGATTAAGTTTTACAGCTAAATAGTTTATTTATTGTAATACCCGCAATCGAACAGATAACGTATTCATAATAATATATTAACTATAAGAAAGAACAACAAAATAATTCAATAATTATTATCTGTTATTGAACCACGACTGTACTGCGCAATTAATATCCGTGGCATTGCATAAAAGTGAGTGACAGGCAATTTTCACCAATAGTAAAAAAAAGTACTCGCCATAATCGCAATATGGCCTGATGACACACTAATAATGTATTAGACAGAGATTATGTGCACGCATATTTCGCTTCAAAGTTTCTGTTCAAATCATCTAATGGAATTATCAACGAAATTCCAATACAGCTTTCTTTCCTCAACTCTTTCCACGAGTCTTTTTATCATTAATTTTTTAATTTCCGTATTGACTGCAATGCTGTCAGTGCCAGTATCGTAGTCATTACGTTGGCAAAAAAAGAATCTAATCTAGCTAGCAATTCAGCAGGAAAACAAGTATTGTATACCGCAGGCTTCAATCGTGATACGGTTGTCACTTGATCGAAATTCAGTGAAGAATTCCAAATCGCTTAGTCAAGCTCCCCCTGAGTCCAATCATTCAGCTATCTACAATCACTAAGATCGGATTCCAACGATCATCTCTAAAAGTCAAAACTCACTGAGTAGCAGTAAATCCCCTTTAAATATATATATATATATATATATATATATATATATATATAT
>NW_012130066.1:6422097-6426971 GCF_000143395.1 Atta cephalotes
CGGAAAAAAACGGTGGAAGCAAAATTGTATATCTAATACTATCGATGTTACTCATAATTCAAAAATTAAATAAAAAGATGATATTTAATTGATTATTTCTGAAAAAAGTGATTCTGTCAAATTCCTTTACATTTAGATTCATATATTTTTTCAAAACCTCTGTGGAAAAGTAAAAAAAATTTTTTTTCATTTATTATGATATATTTCTTATTATGTTATCTCCAAATTAATATAAAAATTAAACTCCAAATGAACGATGAACGAATATGCATAATCAAAAAGAGATGTCAAAGATGAGCATACTATTCATAATTAATTTTGCTTTATTTGAAAAAGAAGTCAATGGAAATATATATTTTTACTTATTTTTCTTTAACAAATTAGAATAATATAGTAAATAAATAATATTTTAGAAAAATTTTGATATCGTCTGTACAAAATTGTTAACCAAATGTATCATCCCATTTAGAAGGTAACATCACTTTATCATTTAATCTCGTAATAAAGATCGTACAAAATTATTTTGATAGTACCACTATGCGTTTTGGTCTTCACATAAAACAAATTCTATCTGAAATATTTTTTTTTAATATTTCAGATAATATTTCAGATAAAATACTTATCTAGAAAAAGAATTTTGAGGTGAAAATATGAAAATAGCCCATCCTGCATAAAATTTTTCAGTTGCAGTTAGATAAGTAACATTCTTGAAAAGCAAATCATTCGAATAATGGATTATAAACATGCAAAACGGATGCATGAGTATTCTACTAGCCATATTCTAAACAAGCTTTACTCAAGTTTGATTCATACTGTATTCATAATAAAAATGATATTAGATAAATACATATGTATTTATCTAATATCATCTTTATTATATTATATATCAAAATAAATTTTTGTATTTTCTATTTTGTGAATTATCCCGTGAATTATCCTAAACTTTCGCTTGTCTATATATCTGTATATATATCTGTAACCATGATTTGTTATATAAACTCTAATATTACGTAGATATCTGTCGAAGTGTAAAACTTAAACTTTCTTTAGAGATTCATGGATGAATTCCATGATTGAATTAACAAAAAATATATGCTGTCCCAAGTTATTTGCATTGTCCTAAGTTATCTGCAAGTCATATCTACATTTATGGTACAATAAGCTTTTTGGCTAAACTTTTGCACCAGTTTATATTTCTTCCTTTTGTATCTGGGAGGAAAGAAGAGGAACAAAGATGAACTGGTTCAAAAATTCAGCCAAAAAGAATAGACCTATTGACATAATTTGTGCAAGATATAATTCAACATATGCTACTAACCAAAATATAATAGCAATCGATTATATTATATACAAGATGACCAAACTTCGGAAGCATGCAGAGGATCGATAAACTAAGAAAAAGCATCCTTTAGGTTTACGCTAATTTTTGTTTCATTTAAGAAAAAACTGCAAAAAGGATAAAACATAGTTTCTATTTTTGTATTTTTTTATTATGGTACATATTCATTCATACCTATTTATTTACGTTGTCGTTTACTTAATACAGATTTTCAAAATGTTCCGGTACTCTGGAAATTGGCGCGCATATTATTGTCGCACTATTTTTGATCGAAGTATTATTGCTAAATCGTACACAAAAATAATAATATTCCGCTACAAAACAATAATATTCCAAAAATTACATTTTATCTTTTTTTACAATTTTTTTTTAAATGAAGCAAAAACAAGAATATCTCTAAGAATTTTTTTTACTTAATTTATCCTATATGTTCTCGAAGTTTGGCCATTTAAATTCGGGATACCTTGTATATGTAATAACAATATAAATTTTTATTATTCATTATTAATTTTATTATATTGTTTTATTCTAATTTGATATATTTTATTACAAGAAAAATAGAAGATATTATATTTTAAAATCTGGCATATTATATTGTAGAATCTGTGTTTTTACATCTGTCAACTTTCCAATAAAGTCTTCGAGAAACATAAGACAGATTTAATTACATTAGGGGTGTTATCATTATATGACATTTCTGACCATCATTGGATCCCTGATTTTAAAAATTTCTATTGCTCTAAACAAAAAGAAATCGAAAAAACGAACTTGAAAGGCATAACATCAGGAGGACCGCGGTCCGATTTATGCTCACAACGCTTAAAAATTATATCTCTTTGTTGTTTGTCAAATATTAAACGAAGACAAGTATTCATGAGCGTTGTCAGTATGAATCGGATCACTTCGGTCTAACTTTGTTTTACGAGGCAATAATTTTTATTTATCTCATGTTCTATGTCTTGCATTGTTTGTCATAATACGTTTTGAAAGCAAAAAAGTAAAAGCAGACTACATAAATATATAATAAAACACTACATAATATATAATAAAATCGTATTTATTCTCTTTTTTGACAAAATAATCTTAAATTCACAGTAAAATGAGAAATTAATATTACTATTATACTCACTATTATATTCACTATTATATTCACTACTATATACTATTATATATACACTATTATATTCACTTACTATTCACTCACTATTATATTCACTTACTAAACTTTGAATAATTTAAACTGATCCTTTTGTCATACATTATCAATTTTATTAAATACACAATTAAATATCAAAATACAGACGAGAAATTTAATATGCTATATGTAAAATAATAAAAATTTAAAATATAAATTGCATTGGCGGATCTAGAAATTTGTCAATGTATGGAAGAGGATTATTGGCGCAAGTAAAATTTGTTATTATAAGATTTCAACACTAAGGCATATTGAATCGTGATGTCAGAAGCGAGAAATGACAATTAAGTTATTTTTATTACATGCCATTGAAAATAAATACAATTTGGATAAAACGAATATAATGAAATTGCTTTAAAACAATTATAATAATGGACGCAAATTAAGTTTATTCCCCTCTGATAGTTAAATAATCATAAAAAATGATAAAAGGCCCGTAAGTGCTTTTACTCAATGCACATGCGTATTTACATTTTCATGTACCTTAATTTCATCATTATTTATTACTGACTGTTAAGTGAAATAAGAATAACCTTCGCATCCATTTTAACAAGTAATCTCATCATTTCGATTTATCCAAATTGTCTTTAACTTCAACACAAGAGTTGAAGTTAACAAGTTATTATTTGAAGTTAAGAAAAACATGTCATTTTTCGCTTATGACGTCACGACTTAATGTAAAGAGTATTCAAAAGTGTTAAAGACAAATATTACAAATATAACATATAGATATAAAGATAGAACATAAAATTATTATTTAAATTATTACATTAGTATTATTTAAATGCAAAGTTAGATAATGCTTAAGAATCTAAAATGTAACTGAAAAAAATGTAAATGAAGTTAAAATTAATTAACTTTTTAATTTTATATAGTTATATAATATTACCAGGTATATAAGCTTAAATCCGCTGTTTTTAGTCAGAAAAACACTTTTTTTTTCCTAGGGAGCAAAAATTTATTCAAAGTACTTGCCCTCGCTAACTATACATTTTTTTCATCTTTCGGGCAATTTGTGTATACCGCGCCAAAAAAATTCCTCATCTTTGGAGGCAAACCATTTATCAAGCCATTTTCGGACATCTTCGTAAGAATCGAAGTGCCGCTCAGCGAGCGCGTGGCCCATCGACAAAAACAGGTGATAATCAGAAAGTGCCAGGTCTGGTGAGTAAGCGGGATGGAGTAGCATTTCCCAGTTGAGTGTCTCCAAGTAGTTTTGGACCATTGTTGACGTGGTGCATTGTAATGGAGGAAAATCAGCTTGTCATGTCTTTTCCGATAATGCGGCCTTTTTTCACGCAGAGCACAGTGCAATTTGATCAGTTGTTGGTGGTAGCGGTGAGCAGTTAACAATTTCACCACATTTTAACAGCTCGTAGATGACACCCTCCTGATCCCACCAAACGCACAGCATCGTCTTCCGTCCGAAGTGATTTGGTCTTGAGGAAGATATTGATGGTTGGGCGGGATCAACTCAAGATTTCTTGCGTTTAGGATTCTGAAAATGGATCCACTTTTCATTGCCTGTCACCATCCAATGCAGGAACGACTTTCTTTTTTGTCTGGCAAGCAGAATTTGGCATGTGTTTTGGCGTCGCTCCATCTGCCTATCATTCAGTTCATGCGGCACCCATTTTCCGATCTTTTGAACCTTCCCCATGGCATGTAGCCGCATGGAAATGGCTGCTTGAGAAATACCCAATTGCTCGGCAAGCATTTTTTGCAATTGGGTATCGTCTTCGTCCAAAAGAGCCTGCAATTGACAAACCTCAACCTTCCTGGGCCGATTTTTACGCTTCTTGTCATTCAGGTCAAAATTGTTGTCATTGAACCGGCGGAACCAATCTCTGCACGTTGTTTCCGATAAAGCATTGTCGCCATAGGCCTCCACAAGCATTCGATGTGATTCGGCAGCTGATTTCTTCAAATTGAAACAGAAAAGCAAAGCTTCCCGCATATGCTTTTTTTTAGCAAAAAACTAGACATGATTATGAAAGAAAAAAATGTATGTTGTTGTATGAAATTGCTGATGATGTACACTGGTTAATATTGACAGATGTCAAACACATAAAAAAAAGTGTGTTGTGTGCCCAGGGTAGCTTTGTACGCTCATTAATGCCACCTATGAGCAAACAGCGGATTTAAGCTTATACAGCTGATATATCGGTAACTATTAATTTTAATTTTTAATTTGAATTTTGAAAAATTAACATCAGAGTTGGGTAGTTAACATCTTTTTAATATAATATCGGATTGAACATCAAAATTATTAAAATTGGCTTTTCAATTTAATCTGTAATATTATTACATAGTTAATTGCGTTTGTAAGTCCGGAAAACC
>NW_012130066.1:6426991-6432457 GCF_000143395.1 Atta cephalotes
ATTAATTAAAGGTTCAGTTTCGGTTATATTATAGACTTTCATATTTTTACTTATTGTATAGAAAGAGACATCATTTTTCGAACTTTTTTGTTAATAACTTTTTAACGGATAGCGACCGCCTAAAACTGTTGATTCAGGATCACGATCTTGATAATATATATCAAGATCAAGATCATTAGAGATGGCTCTTTTCTATATATTTACCAATAAATTTAATATTAATATTTTATTTTGTAAATTATATGAAATAACAAAAATAATTCTTATACAATAAAAAACTAATTTTTAATATTTTACAGATATTTTCATGTTTTCTTTATATTATTAAAAAAATATGTAATTTTTTAAAATGGAAGTAATTTTATACTTTTCTTTGTGCTGGTTATGCCTGTATTTTTTTTTAAATTATATATAATTAAAAAATTTTTGTTCTTTATTACACATTAGAAGTAAATTCATTCTCTATTCCGCACCCGCATCCGTGCGATTTTATCCTAAGGACATCACAGATGACGCAATAGCACTGATAGCATTCCCTAAATACAGATCCAACCTATGTTAAGCTTTAGGCACTACTATTCAATTTATTGCCGTATAATAATAAAAAAACAATTGCAATTTTATTTAATCTTCCTTAGTTTGTAATAATTATATTATTCTGTTTATATAAATATTAACAATAACAATGAAAGTAATTTTTGAATAATTATCAAATGCATAATTCATATCTATTTCTAACATAGTAACTTTTTACGATTTTAACCTATGTGTATGATTAAAATGTCCTAACATATATAATTATTTTTAAAAAATACACTTAAAACTCTCAATAATTAAATTTCTACGAAATAATACATCACTAATAAAAAACAAATCAACATTTTAGATTTGCTATTAGTTACATTATTGCTTTATTTTCTCTACAATGATTGACCGATTCGCTTACTGCCTTTATTTTTTTCTGTGTGTGAATAAATTTGTTTTTGTTTTAAAAAATGTCATGAATTTTATAAGTGCGGATTTAAATGATGTACGATAAGATCAGTGTTTAATATATATTTAGATCTTTCTTAAAATAAAAAGTTCGTAAAGAGAAACATTTTGTAGTTACAATTTATAGTTACATCGAATAAAATTGAAATTGATTGAAAAAGGATGAATAATAATTATGAAATAATAATAATTATGAAAAAATTTATCAAGATTTTGAATTAAGCGAAATATCACCAGACAATCGACCAGAATCCATCTATTGTACAATCCTCATTAGTTTTACATAATTTATTAAATGTAGTATCTGATGGAAACCCAATAATCTCCCTATCTTCTTGTATTCTGAACGTAAACGTAGATTCATGTGTTCCTATAAAATATCTATTTAAAAAGAAAAAGCAAGGTTATATGAAATTTCTATATTATCTATATATATTATCTATATATATTCTATATTATCTATAAACTATGTACTATCTTGATCAAAAAGTTCCCGGAATTATCACCAGGTGATGCTCTGAGTCAGCTGATTTGAATTCTGTTTTTTTTGGTTAGGTTGCCACATCTATCATTGACATTCCCATCAAATTTTATCACTGTAGCTTGACATTTGTAAAAGTTACGCCGTCTTGAGTACATCTATCTCTGCACGTATTTTCGATTTTTTACAGTTTTAAAAATGGAGCGGATTTTGCACCATGATAACGCACCGTCGCACAGTGCCATCATTATCCATGAATTTTTGACCAAGAACGAAACGAATACTATCCAACAGTCATCGAATTCACCTAATATGGCTCCCTGTGATTTTTTTTGTTCGATCAAGTAAAAAACCATTACGAAGAACGCGTTTTAACAGCCGAAAGGAGGTAATAGAAAAATCGAAGACGGCTCTGATGGCTATACCGACAATAGAGTTCCAGAAATGTTTCGAGAGCTGGATCAAGCGCTGGCATAAGTGCGTTGCAGTCGATGGGGAGTACTTTGAAAGGGACAATATCACTTTTGATGAATAAAACTTATATTTTGAATTTTCTGAATGAATTCCGGGAACTTTTTGATCAAGATAGCAAGGTATTAACATTTATAAAACATAATTATTGAAAGAATAATCTACATTTAATGCCCTATTTACGATCAATCATCATATAAATATTCTTACCTGGCATATGAACAGATTATTTGATCGATGATGGCGACTCCACCATCTTTAAATTTATTTATCACATAATCAGATGGTACATATTTCATGATTTTATATTGAGATAAATACAACTTAAGTTCTTCAAATTCTGAAAATTATAATTCAAATATTAATTTTTCTTCATATTCTAAGGATATCTTTTCAATAACTATATTCAGTATGTATGAGACTTTTCCTTCGGAAATTATTTAAAAAAAATCATTATACATTAATGTTTAACATTTCGTATTTATTAACTTTTTAATTAAAATTAAAATTAAAATTTTTGCAAATTAAAATTCTCTTGAAAAGTAAAATTTAGAATTAACAAAAATATGATAATTAGAACATTACTTCTTTTTTCTCTGAGAACAGTTTACTAGAGCAGTTTATTTAATCTGATTTTCTTTTCTGTTTTATTTATTATTTGTTATTGTTATAGTCAATTAAAAATTATAAGTTTCAATATTTTTCAATATTTAGAAAAAAATTGATCACGTATTGGTTAAAAAAATTTACAAAAGACTTTCCAACAATTTAAGAATTCGTAAAATTCTTAAATCGTAAGTTTATACAAAATATATATACCATATTGCTCTGCATCTGTCGCAATAAACAATAGGGTTAGCCCAAGCTTAACCATTCTTTTTTGTAATTGTAAGGCAGTATTCATTATTGTCGGTACCGACGCCTTATGAGCCATGATAAAATCGCGTCTTCTAAGATGAACCGCCAAATATGGCCCGCCTCTTGCATTTCGCCGATTCTGAACTTAGAATCCATAGCTATAATTTATTATTACTATAATATAAAAAAAATAACAATTACAATATACCTTCTCCTTAGTCCAATCTGCTGGTCGCTCTGTATTATCATTCTTATTTGTAGAATTCAGGAAAGTTTTCCTATAATCTTCCGCGATATTGTACAATTCAGAATTATAACGCATGCTGCGTCTAGCTCTCCAATATTCTTTAGATCCGTATTCGTCGTGTAAAGCAATCTCCATGCGATCAAACATTATGGATCTGTGCAAGAACACTAGTAAGATTCTTAAAAAAAAACGAAATAGAAACACTCAGAATATTTTACCTGTATCGCGTTGGCATGAGATTCTGAGAAAGGTCTCGTGCCATGCCGTGGAATTTAAGACATTTCACATCTCGAGCTGTGACGTTAGAATAGCCCCAGAATGGACCAGTGTACATATGTTGTTTTAATTTATGATATCGCAAAGAATCATGATCGCACTCTATCAGCTCGTTTTTATCTTCGAATTTACCTGTCTTGAACATTTCCTCGTCATTTTGTAGAATGTACAGACGATCAAGTTGCACCTCTCTGTTCCCACATGAGTACTCTAAAATCAAACTGTTATACAGTGTTATACAGTCAAATAAATCATTTATATCAAACTCTCATAATAAATATTAAAAAAATAAGAATTATATGTATCAAATATACATATATAATATTCTATATTATATATATGGAATATAATAATAAATAGAAAATTAAGGGTGAATCAGAATATAAAATATATTTTTTAAAATGTCATATCGAATATATTATTTCTTAGAAATTAAAAAATTTGTAATAAAAATTAAAAAAGATTACATAATTGAAATATCCTTACATGTGAGTACAAAATTAAAAAACGCATATGCTAAAAATATAAAATATAACAATATGGAAAAAAGAGAATTTTTAATATTATATGTTGTAATAATATATATTGTTTACGATTCTGATTAAAAAATTAAAGTAGCTACATCAGAGGCATAGGAGAGAAATATAAATTGATAATATTTATCGATTTTCACAAACTTGCTTCTCAAATGAAAATATATCATCATATGTATATCAATATATGTAGCTACATATGTAACTACTTTAATTTTTATCAATTGATAGTTAGAAATATACATTCATATAGTTTGGTTAAAAATTCTCTTTTTTCCATATTGTTATACATATTTTATATTTTTAGCATATACGTCTTTTAATTTTGTATTCATACGTAAGAATATTTCAATTATTCTTTTTGCAAAATTTTTAGTTTCTAAGAAAAATAATATATTCGATATGATATCTTAAAAAATACGTTTTATATTCTGACTCTCATTCGCCCTTAAATTTTTTATTTATACTGAGAATTCTGTATTTTTGTTAATTTATATAGAATATATATAACAGAAATTCAATATTGTTCTTAAATCTAGAGAATCCGCATTAGATTACAAAAAAAGTATACATTAATAGACTGCATTTTCCAAGAGAGAAAGAGAAATAAAGCATAAAAAGCATATAGCATACTTTAGAAAATTATATATTCTTTCTTTAGTTTTTGAGCCAAATATTCTATGAATATCTGCTAGTACTTCAAACATTGTACAATAATAAAACATTATAATTCAAAAATTAAATTCTGAATAATTTATATATGTTTATATGACAAGTCTTGTTTTATTTTATACTTTGGCTTTGTTCCTTGAAAATTAGTTCTCAACAGTCTTGCAATTAAGAAAAAAACATAAAGAAATGTACCTTCCACAAATTCATACATCTCAATGACAGGTATATACAGTTGTAAACTTGTAATGTCAAAAAAGGTACTCCAAAATAGACGCTCTTGGGATCCTATATTTCTGCTTCGCCAGTGGTATAGATTACCTGAAACAAAGATTAAGAGATACTCACTATAAATAATAAAGCTTACGGAATACATCTTTAGTTCATAAATTACCCCATGGTGGCAAAACTAGTTGCCACTGGAATTCTTTGTCCCTCTCAATTAATTTTCTTAAGAAAACAGCAATACGAATGTACACATCTCTTCTCAAATTGAAGCCTTCTGCAGGATTCACATCATAAAGGATATAACTGTAAAGAAAATATAGCTTTGTTTGTTTAGAAACAAGGATCAATTTTATTTTAAAATGAAATAAAAATTACAAAAGTGAATAAATTCAAGTGTTCATCTAAACAATGACTAATGAAATTATAAATAGTCTAGTAAATTTATTCATTTTTATAATTTTCATTTCATTTGTCAAGATACAGAAAAACATAAATAAAAAGGAGTTTCTTCAGCCTATAATATCATATGACATAAAATTACTATATATTTCCATATATATTATTCCATATGTTTATAAATTTCAATGAGAAAGTTAAATATACTTTTTATATATTTTTTAAGTCTTGTTAAGACATCTTGATGAGATTTAAGAAATATTATATATATATATATATATATATATATATATATTATATATATATATATATAT
>NW_012130066.1:6432677-6445681 GCF_000143395.1 Atta cephalotes
AATATATATATATATATATAAACAATGAGATTAGATTAGCGTTTTACAGTTTTTGTTTTTTTTTGCAAAAAAATCTTAGTTTAAAGAGTTAATAAAACTTGATGAAACAAATTCGTAAATTTTTCTGGCGTAAAATCTCAGTAATTCCTGACCGTTTTTTTGTGAAGTGATTCTCAACGCATTTCCTTGAATCCATGGTGCACTTGTCAGGCGCTTTGCAAAATCCGAATTCGCTGCCACTCACGGCGAATACAATCGAAATAATAATACATAGAACTTTCAAGGCAGACATCTTTTGTAAATCTTACATTCCTCTTTCTTCTTTTTCTTCTTCTTCTAGCCGATAAATTTCTAATTTTAGTCTCTACTTCTTTCTGTGCCCTAGTAATGAATTTCCAACCTTTATGTTGTATTGAATATCGCAGAATTTATACTGCATAGACCAGAGAGAATGAGAGAGAATAAGCCAAGCTTCTCTCTGATAATACATAATAAAATCGAAATTCTCTTGTTCTCTGACCCCATCTCTTTCTTATATCATTATCTTATATCATGCAATTTCATTTGTTTATTCATTATTTGTATTATTTCATTTTTACGTTTTTTATTGTACGACAAATGTGTGTAGAGATTCTCGGATCTCTATCCTATAACCAATCAACAGGTTGAAAAATTTGTCGTACAACAAAAACGAACAAATGAAATATCACTCTTAATTATTACACAATACTAATGATGCGACTTTATAACAAAATAAAAAACTGTACCGATTGCCCGATGTTCATGAAGCTAGAAATCTGTCCGAGAACTTGATCAGAGAAAAAATTAACAAATCACATTTGAATAATTTGATCACATGATCATTGTGATTGGTTAATGGTGATTCTGTTTTCATCCGAGGTCCCGGATTTCTAGCATGTGGACACAAGCCTTAAATGTGTTAGACCTTGCGCTAAAGTTATTAGATTTTTGAATCACAAACTCACATCCATTTTGACGCGGCCATTTCAAATTTATGCCTTTGTATATACATACTTTATTTTGGAAAATAAAGCTGTCAAGTAATGTAATGGAAAATAAAGCTGTCAATGTAAAATAAATGTTTTTTAATTATAATTAATTTATTTATGACCGAAAAATATGTATAAATATGTATAAATGCTTAATTTATATATTTATTTAGTTTAATATGAGTTTAATTGTAAAAGTTTAATGCATGTGAAAGTGTACGAAGGGATAGATAAGTACACTTTAAAGGATGAATCACCAACTACTATGCTTGAAATCATGTATTATGTGCACTTCTTCATCCATTTTGACATTTCTGAAATCAATTGCGATATTTTAGAAATCTAGTGACTTTAGTGTTTATCGATCTTCTCTCGCGCCATCTCGGGCTTCTTTCTGCTTTCAGAAAGTGTCACGAAGTGTCACGTTTATTACTTTCAGTTGTTTCACGTATTCTGACTATTCGTAGGCATTTACACCAATTTATACAGGTCGAAATTATTAGGGATTACCCGGTTTTCTGAATTTATTGAGGACACGCTACTCGACGATTTACTAAACGCTTCGCTCTAAACTTGCTTCGTCAGATTTTGTGATTATCTCGTTTTATCATCGTATCTATCAAAACTTCTATCGCATTCTTTTTCTATTGTCTTTTGTCAAACTGCAAATAGGCAGCAAACGAAATTGTTTTTTACGACAAACAATGCAAAATCATGAAGTTCTACGAGGTAATTAACTTTGGTGTAACTTATAATTTTTAAGATATGTAGCGTAATTTGTGCCAACAACAGGAAATATTTAATTTATAAAATGATTTTTGTTATTAAACAGAATCCAGAGTGCGTGCCTTTGGAGGAACTGCAATTGAATATTAAGAATGACGGGGTGATTGTTGTGATAGATGCGCTGGTACGTTAATTTTTTAATCTTAAGATTGTAGAAATTTCGTAGATCTGTTTTTTTAATTTTTATATTTGAAGCAAAGTTATGTGTACATGTAAAATATAATCTATATATATAGAGCTATAGAAAACTATATATATATATATATTTTTTCTATAGCTGAATTATAATGTATACTTTGGAACTTAAAGTTAAATATATATGTTTAATATTTCACAAAAGAAGATATTCTAACACAGGAATAAAAAAAAGAGGATTAAAGCTCGTTTTTTTTTCTTGAAGAAAGTTTTAAACTGGTATACACTGATTGTAAAAAATTTCAACTTATTGCATATTTATTTTACTTCAACTATTGATTTTTCCCATCTGCTAGAAAACTGGAGATTGCTCTTGAAAACGAGTCTTCAGTCGAAATCTGAAAACTGGACAATCATGATTATAATCTATGTTTTATGTCATTGTACTGAACTGTGCTAATTTCTATCTTATATATATTTTTATTTAAGTACTATAAAGTCATATTTTAATAATCATAAAACTTGATTATTTCTTTCTATATATTCTTTCTGTTATGTTCAATTTAGAATAATTTACATTTTTTACATGCTTTTATTGTCTATATGAAAAATATTTGTATAAACTTAATGTAATAATATACAAAAATTTCAAACAAAGTAACTTTGAAATATACAGCATAAGACGTGAAATTACTTAACGTGAAATAGCTGTAGGTCTGTTTTTTTTTTAACTAAACTTATATAGTTCAACTTACTTCTTTTTTTATGTTAAAATAAAAAATATGGAATTATAAATTATAATAAATTTAAAATTCAGCAAAAGCAAGAAGAAAAGCTCTAGTGCAATTCAACAAATAAAAAAATCAAAACTAAAATCTCAAAATTCATGTTCTGTTTTTATTGAACATCTAATAATTGCATATATAAGTCATATTTATTTAACGTTTAAGTTTCTATATATTGTTTAATATCGAATTTTAGAATATGAAGTGGGCAGATAAGCGTTATTTTCTAAGTTACATAGCACCAGAGATATACAATGAAGATGGATCAGAAATTATGGGTGCTAAGGATTATTGGATGGAAATTGTGAGTTACATAATTGAAGATTTAAACTGGTTACTGGCTCTTCCATTTTATCGGTATAATAATTAGGTCTTAGTAATTTCAGTACTCGATCTATTCTTTTTAATTGAATGTTTTGCATCATTTTCACACATTCATCATTTCTCTTTTTCTTTTCATATTAGAGAGAAAAAGGGAAGATGAATGATACAAAAAGTTCAACTAAAAAGAATAAATCTACAGTTAACATGTTCCAATTATTACAAGTAGGTTTCTTTATTTAGATTCTGGTCCAATATTATATACAATACATCGATTATGGATACATTAGTTTCTTTTTTACAAGAAGCCCCACCTTTCTATACCTTAGAAAGTTTTCCTGCTGATCCAAAAATGCGCGAAGCATTAGAGAATCTTCGTCGTAACGTACTTATCGTCTTCGCGCGACTCTGCACGAATAAACAGAGTTCAGCAGAATATATGAACCGTCCGTTTCTTGGAAAACTATTGTATAACTATTACATATTCACGATACCAATTATATTTGATCTATGCCAACTGTATGGTAGAGAAAGTACCAAAGTAGTAGAGAAAATTGTAGATAGCGTATTTAATCTACAACCGATGTACAATGATGACCTTCAGAAATCTATACCATGCCTTATAAAGGTGATGTATACTGTTTAATCGTGATAAAAGAAAAACATTGATTTTTTTATATTTTACATTTCAATTACTGGTTCTTTATTTATTTTAGTCACAAATATGAATTGATATAATTAATTCTTCTCTAAGTTAAATTTTTTTAAAAATATAATCAACAATTATTGTTGATCAAAAGTAGAAACTTATTAAAAAAAATTGAATTTATAATTTTTGTTTCAATTGAATTAATCAGTCAATTATCTTTACTATCATAGGCTCTCGAAAATGTTGAACGAAGATTTGAAAATTGTCCAAGTAATGCTACTGAAGCAGTGGCGCTTTCAGAAAGAGGAGACTCTATTGAGATGACATTGTATAATTTAGAGGATTTAATACTCTATGTTCTAGATATATCATCAACTCTTACTATATTGTTAAGAGTCTATTCTCCAGTAACTGCCATATTTCATAAAGATGACTTCATAAACAAGTGAATAAAAGACTTTATTTTATTACTAATATCTCATTTAATTAATACATTATTTTTGGCAATATATTTAAATTTTTATTAAACCAGTTTTTTAATATTCGACAATTTTTATTAAATTGAAATTCTCTTATTTGTGAACGTATACACTTTGCTCATATGTACAATATATTTTTATTTTGGTGCCACTATATTGTTTCTGTTTGCTAGGATAGTTTCAATATATGGGAGTACTATACCTGAAATGTATAAAAAATTAGACAAATTAGCATATAGCGAGGAAAATATGCCAAAGTACATTGAATTGAAGCATCGTCTTGATGTAACCAGAGTTGAAATGTTAAATCTTTATCGAATTATTATCTATGAATCCATATTACAAATTCAAGAAAAAATGTAAGTATGCGAAAAAATCATTTTATGATAAAAACAATTATATGGATATCCTAATGAAAATATTTGATTTTTACTTACTTCTAATGTTACATCTACAGAAACACAATAACTGAAAATGAGATAAGAAATTGCGTAGATAAATATTTGGATTCACTAATAAGTGCTATCTCTGAAAAAGAGTTCATTATAGATTATCATCAGTTTTACCCAGTTGATGCCGATCTTCAAATTATAACTAAACTTTATCCTGAAATGTATCCTTTTTTAAAGAGTTTACAATATTATATTATTATACATAAACATAATACAGTTTTAAATCTTAGTTTTCTTTACATATCTAATAATCAGTGATACGATAAAAAGCAAATATATATTACAGTCATTGCATGCATCGATTGGAGATACCAAGATGTTAGCTAATGCATCACTCAATAATACAAATGTAAGTAATAATATTGCAAATATACATATGTATAGATTTATATATATATGTATAGATTTATTATTATTAAAGATTTATTTTTATTAAAAAATTTTATAGATAGCTGTTGCTGGATCTAGCGGTATTCAAAGCAATCAACGAAAAGAACATTCCAATGATGTAAATTGCATGAACAATAAGATAGATTCTGGTTCAAAATATCCCGACAACTTAATGTCTCTTATTTCGGAGGTAAAAGAAATTTTGTGCGATTATGGTGAAGGTTTTATACAGGTAAGACTTGTTATATATTTAATTTATTCAATTAATTATTAATTTGTAATTAAATAGAAATAACGGATGAGAAGTAACGCATCGATTACTAGTACTAAATTT
This sequence comes from Atta cephalotes, assembly GCF_000143395.1. Taxonomy (NCBI): domain Eukaryota; kingdom Metazoa; phylum Arthropoda; class Insecta; order Hymenoptera; family Formicidae; genus Atta; species Atta cephalotes. The sequence goes on from NW_012130066.1 coordinate 6,438,019, forward strand.
AAATAGAAAATATTGAGTAGTGTTTTTATAAATTTGTGCAATCTAAAACTTTCAGCTATGTTTAGAGAATTATAACTATAATATTGAATCTGTGGTAAATGCAGTTCTGGAGAACAAGTTACCACATAATTTGAAAGAATTAGATAGGACAATACCATATATACCACCTGATCCAATGGTAAGTAATAAAATAATCTCTTTGCTATAATAAGTTAAAATAGCGAGAATTAATCTATATTATATTATATATGCTTTTAGGAAACATCGATTGCTATGGATCTGACTACTGCAAATCTGATTAACGATTTTCAAGAGTTGAATGTTTCCTACGATAAAATTGAAGTCACGACAGAGAAATTTACAGATGTGTCAGGTGTAAAGAAAAAGTAAGTTATTGCAGTGATAAAATTTGCACACATTGACATTGATTAAAATTAAATACATCTTTTTCCTAGGACAAATAAATACAGAAACGCAAATGAAATGTTGAACGACAAATCTGCAATTAGAGAAGCGAGGAATATCTATGAAAAATACAGCATTGTTACCGATGAATACGATGATGAATATGATGACACATATGACAGTCATGATATTCGTGGTAGTGCACAGGACGATTCTGCAGAAATAGATGCAAGGTCTTTCACTACTCCAAGAGTTAGTTGTTCGATTATTCTTTATCTTTATAATATATATAATGAATTTGATTTTTTTTACAACACATTTGTTTCATATAGGTATTTCAGACATTCGATAAAAATAATGCTAGCTCTGAGGATGATACAGAGATAGAAGACGAGAAACCTATACAAAATAGTAATCATTTTGTACAAGATTCAGCGGAATTACATGCTAAAGCTGAACAGCGAAAACAATCAAGAGAAGGCAAGAATGCATGTAATGTAAACGGTAAATTGCAAATTTATTTGCACATTTTTTTAATTGTAATTTGATTAAATTATTAAAAAACACGTAAAATGATACAGATACAAAATGAACCATTTTATTTTCATTCGGCAAATATACAAAATTGTTGTTTTAACTTATAGAAATATATCATTTATGTGCATATGTTCAATGAAATATTGATTTATTACATTTCGGAATAGCATTTCTGAAATTAATATTAATTGTACAGTAACTAATTGTATATAGTAATTATTATATTTAATTAGATTCATAGCAAATATTCACAATCTCATTTTTCTCTGGTTTGATTTGCTTGTTAAATATGTCAAATGTCGAAAAATTCTTATATATTTAGCAGTCCAATAGCGTACTATTGAGAAGTATCCCAAACAGTTCAGATTACAGATTACAATTTTTTTCTTTAAGGTAAATCCAAAGGTGATAAGCAAGATAAAAACGGACCAGTCAATAGGAGAAAAAATGTATACAAGGCTACACATGGCAATCATAATCGGCGAATGGGTGCAGAAATAAAAAGAAAACAAGGAATGATTCCATCTTAAAGTTGCACATTTTCGCAAAAGATCTCACGATGTATATACTGCCAAGCAATAAATATATTTAGTATATTTACTTGGCTATTTAATTATTTCATAAAAATAAACATTTTTATTTGTTTGCTTGATTATACCGTGCTAAAAATGAATACATTCTTATTTAAAAATAATTGTATAAAAAAAATATATATATATTACACATTGTTTCAGAAATTTTTAGAGGAATGTGTTGTACTTCAGTGATCCTTTACTATAGTTAGCGCTCGCAATCTATTTAATTCAGTATTTATAACTCGCTGATGTTCCTCCTCAGGTACTATTGTGTTTGATGTGAATTCAGAAGAATACTTAATAGGCATCAATTGTGTATACAACTGCGTCGCATGTCCGTAATAATTTAATTGTATCATAATCACAGCGTGAATACTCGGATTGATATACTCCAATCTTTTTCCAAGAAACGTTGGCAATTCCGTGAGTAATTGAGCATGTATAGTCTTCAATTCTTTAGCAGCCGTCTCCTCTGCTCGTCGTTCTCTTTCAAGTTTCGCGATGTGATTCGCAGTTTTGTCTTTTTTCTCTTGTAATTTTTTTACACGATTGTATACATATTTCCACGTGGTTACTAGATCCTCACGCTTTGCTATCGCCGCAGCAATGGTAATAAATTCATTCCTGAACTTTTTCAGAGGTTCTATAAACGTTTTATGGCATAAGTTGCTAATTTCTTGAACATTCTTTCCTACCTAATAACGAAATGTAGCATGAGTTATAATATTATGCCTTCAGTAGAATGTTTATTTTTTGTAACTCTTGAAAGTTTTCTTCGCATTCATTCTTCGCATCTAACTTTATCTAAAGCAGAACATTTATTGAAATCTTGTAAAGAATTCCTCAAAAATTCATAGATTTTTCCAAATAAAATTAGAAGTTTTTAATGCAACTTTGAAATAACTTAGACTGTAAACAATTTGAATTGTATATTAAAAATTATATATTGAATTATATATTATTATAAGAGAGATTCCACGAGACCATTTTCTAAAATTGAAACCACGAAACTTATAGGATAATATGAGGAAGGTAGGTTCACTACAATATAGTATAAAATATTAAATAGTATAAAATATTTTTATATAATATTAAATATAGTGTTTTACACTGTTTTACTCTAATTTTTCAAATAAAATCTTGCGAAATATACATAAGAATGTGTGTGAATACATGTACGTGTAAACTATTCTCATTACTGATTATCAAAATTTGCAATATTAAGAAAAAAATAATCAAAGAAATAATGTTTTCAGAAAAAGATAGAATTTAAATTTAAAAGTACAATTTAAAGTTTCAAAAATTTTCCTATGTCCTGTTTCCTTGATAAAATTCGATGAAAATCCCTAATTTTTAAGGATAAGAATCCCCTGAAAATTCTAGATAATAAACACTGTATAGGAATAATCCTACCAATGAAGAGACTTTCATTACAAAATAGACATTCTGCTGAATATGACCAATATCTTGAGGGAGAACGTTAATATCATATTTTACTTGAGTAGCGACAGAATAATATTCTTCCACTATTCTCCTGCATTCATCGTTATTCTGTGCCAGTCCACAATTGATCAGATTTGTACTTAATCGTTGATCAGCCCTGTCTAAATTTGTAAGAGCTCCTATATATTTTTTCATTTCCTTGATCAATTTTCTTATTGCGCTTTCCACACTTAAAAAGAGAATAGATATATTGTAATACTTTTTTAAATATTTTTTTAAGTAAACAAATGCAAAAGTTCATAAAATCTAGTTCATAAAATCAGCACTTAATAAAAATATGCTGTGTATATTTGTAAATTATAACAAAACAAGAAAAAATTTGCACTGCGCAAATATGATTATTATAGACATATAATAATTTCTATCAAATGTACTAGATAAGTTTTTGAACAACAACGTCCAATTCTTTATCTTCTGCGTAAGACAAAAGTGGCGGCGCAGAAGTCGGTCTCTGGGTCAAGTAGTTCTTCTTTAAAGGATTCCTGTTCATATATACAATATAAATATTTTATGTAAATTCGCAATTCAAACATTAGAAAGTATCATAAATAATATTTAACATATTTTGAGAATTAAACTTACCACGTCATATTCAATAATCAATACTGATTGGCAAATGTTAACGTAACAATCATTTACATCTACATGAATAATTTCAAAGCTCAGACATTTTTGCAAAGTGCTTTTGTAGTTATAATATTTGCTTCATTCGATTATCTGACAATTCGTAAATATTAAAATCAATCTTTGACAAAATCATATATATAATTGTATCATTGTATAATTAGAAAAATAGTATTATATATTCTTTAATCTTGTCCTTTAAAAATTGATCTCTGCACTCGGAAAAGATATTTTTAATTAGTACGCGATAAGAATGTCACTTGTTATCTTGCCGATTGTTAGAAACACTTAACGTGTATCGCGCATGCGTTTCCATAGAGAGTTCCATAGAGATCTGTCCCATCTCGTTTGAGAGATAAACCTATTATTCAAGATAACTTGATAAACCCATAAATCTCTGATTATTTTAACATCTGTCATGTGAACAGGAAAAATGAGGAAAAGGTCGCTCAAATGTTGATTACGCAAACGTTAAAGTTATAGCGAATTCGATTGGACGCACTCAGTGCACACCGTGGTGCACATTAAAGCCGTCGTACACAAAATAATATAAAGAGATGTTTATAAATAAACATAGAAATCGATTAAATCGTGAAATATTTAATACATTTTATTGTACTATTAGACAAAATATGTATTTCATAATTCGAAATATTTGCATTTCATTTTTATATTCAAATTAAATCAGTGTACAATGGCTTTAATATAATATCAGTGCGCACTAATTCTTTCAATCGAATTTGCCATTAAGATGCTTTTTATGCTGATGTTCAACGCTCATTTTCAGCGTTAAAGTAGATCATGTGATCAAAATTGACGCTTAATATTCGTCAATTTTTATCACGTGATTTATTTTGACGCTGAAAATGAGCATTGATTGTTAGCATGAAAAGGCACCTACAAGGTGCTGTCCCATGGCAGTCGAAATTTCGGAAAATGGAAGATTGTTGAGATTTGTTTCTGTTCCTACACGAGGATTGCATTAGAATTAAATTATTGCAATCAAACAATGTTGCATAGCTTATGTACAGAATTTACATCCATCATTAACACTGTTATTATTACTATAGCGATATGCGGCGCAATTCGTTGGCATGATGATGATGGATATAAATTCTGTACATAAAGTGTGCAATATTCAATGTAAAGCATGAAATAATAGAATAATAGAATAATAGAATAAAAAGAATAGACTAATAGAATAATAAATATTCACAAAATATTGAAGGATGAGTTTATTTATTTCATGGCAGTAGTCGACAGGAGTCGATGTTAAGTATTGATAGTAAATTCAATATAGCAGCTACTACGAATTACTCCAGCCAATCAGCAAAATATATCAACGTCACTTGACACTTTGTGAATCTCTGTTACACTATAAAGTCTCTATTTAAATTTAGTTAAATACAAGATTATCGAAATTGAATTTCTATACATAACAAGAAATCATACGATGAATATTTCTTTCATTTATTTATACTTGTTATTTATGCCATGTTTATGTAAGAACTTTTATTAAAAAGATATTTAATTTTTTCTAAAATATAAACGGTATCGTAAAAACCTTCGTCGATTGATTTTTTCAATTTGATTTCATCAACATTTATATTCTTGTTGCTATTACTGTTTATTTTACACTTTAACTGGTAGAGTTTTTTATGTAACCTTTTTTTAATGATAGTGAAAATTATTATTTAATAGATAATCATTGTTTAGAAGAATCCTTATGATTTATTTTGTCGAAATTCTTCTAATGGAAAGTTAATAAGAGAGAAGGACTCTATCTGAGACGCCGAGTGGCTCGCCACTTAATGCGATTGACTCGTGATTTGTGGATCCAGGTTTAATCCAACCTGCATCCCATAATCCATATACGCGATTTTTCGTTCGGATTCGATGTTAGCTCGAAGTCCCCTCGAATGTTGACAAACTCTAAAGAATAAGAATGCGAAAACTAATAGCGTTTTTGGTCCAATTGGGTTTGCACCAACTTGGATTAGAAAATGCTTCACTATTGGTTGTTACACACTCTACCAATAAAAGAGCACGAAACATCATTCAACTCAGGTTAGTGTAGTAATAAATTGTACTATCTCGGAGAATTAAAGCCCATGAAAGATTTTCTGTAATATTAGTACAATTTAAAGAAAAATAATGTAGTAGGAATTCATGTTCCTACATGCATATATATTTACCTATAGTTTTCTCCCATTATTCATTATTTTTAGTATTTTTGCGATACTGACATAAGTCGTGCTTTTCTTATAAATATAGGACTCTAAGTCAGTTATTTATATTGACAAAAATTTATATTTTTACTCGGAACGTGGTGAATATTACTAATATTTCTTTATTTTGTAAATATATAATGTTGTAACGCGCTAATGTTATAACGTGCAGAAAATGGAAAAATAAGCCCGGATCCTCATACGTGCAACAATACTTTGATACCAAATGCTAATTGGTGAAAAACGGGTGATGGGGATAAATTTTATCCACAAGCGGCTTTTTACTAATTAGCGCTCTGTGTCAAAGCACTGTTGCCTGTATGAGAAGCCAGACTAATTCGCAAGAGTTCAGTGGATAATGCAGAGGTTGTGACAGAGACCATCTCAGATCCCAAACCAAGAGCCTGTGATTGGCAAAGTAACTTCGTAATATATCCAATTCATGATAAGTTCTAACATTGTATACTAAAATTCAACTTACAAAAGGAAACACAGATAACATAAAAAAATCTACTTTCCCCGCATTTCTAAAATACGAAACTATTTTTATTATTTTATATTGGTCCCAAATCACAACTTTTTGTGATTAAGGTTTCATAGGAGACCCAAAAATCAAACATTTTTAACATTTATTTATAAAATATAAACACACACGCACACACAAACACACACATACATACATTTTTACAATACAATTTTTTAAAGATTTAAAAAAATGTATCTTAAACAAAACTATCAAGGGGATGCTGGGGAATGGCCAAATTATCGTGACTTTGCAGATTATAAATCTCCGAATTTATTGAACGAAATCACAAATCCTTTTACAGGATTTTAAAGTAGACGCAAAATTTAGTGCTGCAATAGATTTTATATTAAAATCGAAAAAAAAACGTTAAAACTTATATTTTTTTCAACCGTAGAACTGTCACCTGACATATATATTTCCTTAATACAAAAGTTTTAGCTTGTATGGACCAAACGACAGTGCAGCAAGCATATTATGTGCACAAACAATATTGAGTATGTGAAATTAAAGAAAGCTTCAAAAGATGGATATATATCTGCAAATAACGTGTATATGAATGCTGAATGAAGACTCACCAATATTGAAAATTTATAATGCATGTAAATTGCAGCATTTTAGTGCTGGTAGTAAATTTAGAACACAGCCTTGGAATGGTAAATAAAGCAATTGTGTCTAGCAATAGCATATATGTTTATATGTAATACTACTATATTGTTAATGCCAATTAAGAGCTGGCGGAAACACCACAGTGCAAACAATATCTACTTCTCACTTAGGCCGATATTCATAGTCGAATCTTATCAAGATTGTCTTAAGGACGTTCTCCGACAATTGTGCTCAACCTAATGAACACATTAATACTTATCATTATGAAAATTTTTATGAAAATTTATTTCACTTTTATATAGTATAAGATATTCCATAAGTGTTAATGTGTTCATACAAGTTTTTTTATACAATATAAAGTCACTACTGCTGTCAAAAAAATACGACTTTACTTATTGTGTTACTTACTTTGCTTAATGATTTCTTAAAGACAAAGTAGTATAGTTATATTCAGACAAATTTTATATTACTCTTATGATATCAAGTTTAATATCTCATTGTTTCAAAAAATTGTTAAAAAAACTTTTTTATAGTGAATAAAAAGACCACTTTCGAAGTTTTAGATAGAGATCCTATCTATATATATATATATATATATATATATATATATATATATATATATATGTGTGTGTATAGTAGTATAGTTAGTTACTACTAAC
>NW_012130066.1:6445701-6458724 GCF_000143395.1 Atta cephalotes
ACGATCATATCACAAGAGGTTGTCATGGTCATACTCGTATAACTTACGTATAATAGTATGCTATACGTAAGTTAATTACGTCCCACCGTATATATATATATATATATATATATATTTTTTTTTTAAATGCTTCAACTTTGAAGTGGAATATTTCGATTTTTAATCTCGCCCGAGTATTGAGTTTAAAACATATGTTCAGGACACTAAACAAGCTTATTCTGTAAGTTTCAGAAAAATCTAAAGAAAATGGATTTTTTCGGAGAACGTCCTTAATGTCTTAAGATGTTAATGCCGTTGATTGCATTCTGATTGGTCTGATTAGTTCGAGACTTCTTAAGACCGTACTTAAAATGGTCTCGAATATAAGATCTGAAAAAAAAAAAAAGAAACAAAAATGCTACTTTGTTACTTATGGTAGCGCATACGCACACTCGAGGTACACTGTGGAAGTGAGAGATACGATATCTCCGCTGTCTTTACTGTGCACATTCTCCATTCTCAAAAAGAGGCTGCGTTAGCAATATAGAAGTATTACATATAATATGAGCACTTTGACCATAGTATAAGTAGAGAACTCAGCGAAAAAATGCGTGTTCGCGCAGGTATGGTTGCGCAGCTTTTGTTTTGGGCCGGATCCAATGAAATGCAAGATGACAAGAACGTATATATTACACAGATCCCGTGTAAGCAGATATCTGTGGCAAAAAAAGACAATTTAAGAGCTGCGCCATATTTCTAAAAAATATATAAATATACAATGTACATAATTATTTATTAATATTTTTATAATTATGTTTAATTAGGTAAAATCACAAATATAATATTTTTTTTATTTTATATCTATATTTATATAAGTAAAATTTATATTATATTTTTAATATTTTTTTACGAAAAATAAAAATGTTTGTTTTATAATTATTATTTAATAATAATTACTTAATAAATTTGATTTATTTATTAGTTCTTACTATTTTCGAATTAATTTTGTTCATTAGATAGTATTTTTGTAAAATTTTTTAGTGTAGAATTACATTATTACTTAAGGGGCATTATATTCTCTTTCGATCCTGATTTTTCAAACGTTAACATGGCGGATGTGTTCACGTGACTGCGACGCAGAGATCAAAGGTGCTGACACGGAATCTCCTTACTATTATACTGTGCTTTGACTATAAACACATGGACTGCTAGGGCTTGATTGTGTATTTTGAAATGAAGTGGAAATTACAAAAGTGAGCAATGATTATTAGAGATGACCAATTAAATTATGAATATTCTAATTGTGAATTTGTTCACTTTTGTAATTTTCACTTCATTTCAAGATACACAATCAACTCCCTAGTTTTTACTATAGGAAATACATATTCTCGGTGTTGTCGAATTCATGATATAAAAATATAAGGTATTTCATTGCGCATAATGGCGGAAAAGTACTACCAGGCATGTAAATATGAAACCGGAATTTACCAATAGATGGCCATAGCTGTCAATGTAGTTGCCGTCAGACGGCGCCGTTGACGCCATTTCCTTGTTCTGACATCTGACAAAGATTTTCAACTCACAACAATACAAGTTTCATATAATAGTATAGTTTGTAATAGCGTTGAACAAGTCGAATTTTGTGCCTGGAAACTACGATTTGCGGACAGCATTAATTTTCTATTACCATTTGAAGAAAACTGCTACAGAATCGCATCGAATGCTTGTCGAAGCTACGGTGAGCATGCTCTTGGTAAATCACAGTGCTTTGAGTGGTTTAAAAAATTCAAGTGGCGATTTTGACATGAGAAACGAAGAACGTGGAAAACCACCGAAAAAGTTTGAAGACAGCGAATTGCAAGCATTGTTGGATGAGGATGACGCTCAAACTCAACAACAACTCATGGATCAATTGAATATGACACGAGAAGTCGTCTCCATACGTTTGAAATCCATGGGAAAGATCCAGAAGATGGAAAAATGGGTTTCACAACTGAATGAAAGACAGCAGGAAAACCGAAAAACCACTTGCGAAATGCTGCTCGCCTACAAAAGAAAATCATTTCTCCATCGATTTATGACTGGTGATGAAAAGTGGATATATTTTGAGAATCCTAAACGTAAAAGATCATAGATAACTCCAGACAAATCATCGATATCGACTGCAAGGCCAAATCGCTATGGATGGAAGACAATGCTCTGTGTTTGTTGGGATCAGAAAGGTGTGATCTATTATGAGCTGCTAAAACCTGGCGAAACCGTTAATACTGAACGCTATCGACAACAAATGATCAATTTGAATCAAGCTTTGTGTGAAAAACGACCAAAATATCAAAAAAGGCAACACAAAGTGATTTTGCTTCATGATCATGCACCATCACACACAGCAAAACTGGTCAAGGAAACGATTGAGGTTGGGAAATACTTTCGCATGCGGTTTACTCACCAGACTTGGCTCCGTCCGATTACCACTTATTTGCATCGATGGGACACGCACTTGCTCAGCGCTTCACTTCTTACGAAGATGTACGAAAATGGCTAGATGACTGGTTTGGCTCAAAAAAGCAACAATTTTTTTGGCGTGGCATTCACAAATTGTCAAACAGGTGGAAAAAATATAGCTACCGATGGGCAATATTTCGAATAAAATATTTTTTATCATTTTCATGTAATAAACGTGTATTTTCTATAAAAAAATTCCGATTTCATATTTATATACCTGGTAAACAACCAATCAAAAATTTGTCCAAAATTTAGTGCTAAATTCAAATGCAGTGTTAGTAAAAATACATACATAACAATTGTAAAAACAAAATTAAAATTTGAAAAAATACAAAAGCTCGTAAATGAATAAAATATGAAGTAATGAAATAAAATAATGTTAATAAAATTAATGATAATAATGTTAATAAATATAATTTGATACTTAAGATCAGCTCAATGTACGACTAATGTACAACTCTTACAGTTTTGAACGCAACACATAGGCAAACAGAATATGCTAATTATTTAGAAAAAAACACGATTTTTTATAGATATTGTTATACATATTCTAACTGTTGTTTTTACATAAAACTTAAAGAACTTCGCTCTTAATCACTCATCGATCAATTAATCACCTCGAACTGAACAAACTTTTCAAAAGAATAATGCAATTATTCTTTCGAGTATGATATCCGTCATACGACATCCATTGTTATGATGAATATCGAACGTCGGTATGACGGATGTCATATATTTCAAGTATACTGGGTTCATTTGGAGTGACCTCGAGCAGCTCCCGAGAGACAAAACAAACAATGCTAAGAATAAATGAATGCGTTTGAATGAGACACAATGATAATAAATATAAGAAATGAATAAAAGATGTCACTATTATCAAATTTAGAATTTAAAAAAGTTTGTATTACCAACCTCGATCAAATTTGGCCATCGATCCAGCATCCTCTTAAAGGAATTTAGTGTGAATATTCACTTTCAAAAATAATTTTTGAGAATCAAATTAAGTTTTAATTTAAAAATGAATAAAACACAGAGCCAATATTTTGTATTCATATTATTCATACTTGAAGTAACATCTTAAATTGCAAAGTTTTTTTTATTTTAAATTAATAAAATAGATAGATGCATACAGAGGTCATGTCGCGAAAAATCATTCCCATTGCGAGAGGGCTCCTTTTACCTAAAAAACAATCGATTTGTAGCTTTGTAGGCAAATGGGAGCTTCTTGATCACCGCTGGCCTGATGGTAACGATTTTTTTGTGACATGATCTGTAATCTATCTATATCTTGTACAATTTATAATAAAAAGCTTTGTAAAAATTTAAATGTTACTTCAAATATAAATAAATATAAAATATAAATAAAAAATTTATAAATGTAACTAAAATCTTAACTCCGTAAGCTTATACTATTTTCATAAATTTAATTCATAAAAATTACTTTTGAAAATGAATATTCTGTCACTAGAAAACTTCCTTAAACTTCCTTATACTATTATATTGGTATTTTATACGAAATAGAAAATATAATTTTGTATTTTGGGCTATAAGCTGGAGGGCTGCAGACAGTTAATTGTTGGGTCTCAGATTGCGCATCACTGTAGTTCTCTGTCTTTTTCAATTCACTATGATTAACTTTTATATGTTCGGTTAAATGATGCAATCGGAGAAACGTCTTCAGGCAAATTTTACATGTATGTGGTCGATCACCAATATGAGTAAGCAAATGCTGGTTTAGCAATGTCTTTGTGTGAAAGACCTCTGTACAGTAATTACATGTGAATAATTCTTCATGTTTTTGTGCTATGTGCTGTTGCAAGCCCTGTTTGGCTACAAAGCAATTACCACAGATGTCGCATTGGAACGGCTTTACTTTCTTATGCTCCAAATCGTCATGTTTCTTGCATTCTTCAACAGTGACAAATCTGCGACTGCAATGCTGACAGGCATATTGCATCTCATTCATATGTATTTTCTTGTGATACTGCAGCTGCTCCATCAACCTGAACTTAATCTGGCATACTGAGCACGAGAATGGCATCTTGTCTAAATGTATGGTTTTATGCTTCAGCAAATTCGATTTCTTGCAGTTATCGTATCGGCGATTGCGATGGAAATGCTGAATGTGCAACACTAGCATTTGATGCAGGAGAAATGTACGACCGCACTGATTGCATTCATGAATTTTTTTTCCCGACTCAAGTTTGAACTTGTCTTTAGTATTCATTTTTTGTTCATTCTCGTTGTCTGCATCCTGATCCTCTTCATAAAAATGGTGCTCGCTAATTTTGTCTTTCTCTTCTTCGTTTTGTCGTTTCTTTTCCATCTCATTTTCTCTGATTTTATACTCCTTTCTATTGTTGTCGTTAACATGTTGCTTCTTTAAAATATTGTTCTGTAATCTAAATTCGACGAATCCTTTTTTGCCAATTTTCACTGGCGGATTGTTGGATTTGTCCAGGAAGTTTTCTGTTAATTCTCCAGACATAGAAGATTCTGTGTCTACGAATTAATAATAGCATAAAGTTATAAAAAATTGGATATGATGAATAAAATTAACGTTATCTCTAATAACACTATTAATAGAGACGTTAATTATTCTACCTGTTAAAATATCGATCGAAAACGATAATAAATGGTTAATCGTTTTTATGAATCGTAGTTATGAATTATAAAGAACAAAAGAATGTTATAATTCTACAATTAATTCTTTATCGTTTTTTTTTCATATACGATAAATAACAATAAATTTTCCGTAATAATATGATGGGAAGTATTTACTTTTGTTGCGACTTTATTAATAATGATTATGAAAATTTTGTTATAATTTTTGTTATAACTTTGTTATAATTTTACGATAAGATATTTTGAATCGTCGTTGATGCATGATTATGGATTTTCATGATGAATCATAGATTTTTTAAACTTGTACGATAATTTGATAACAAACTTTCATATTCCTTTAGTTGAGTTGATTATAAAAAAGTTTTCACAATGATAATTCCATAATAATAATTCACGATCATTTTAAAATGTTAAAAAATAATAAGTTATTACAAAATTTCTTTACCGAATTCCAAGGATTGAATCCTCGTTCATCAGAAAACGCTAGGAAACGATAACATTTCTTTCAGAATATAAAAAGTGAAACAATGGATAGGAAACGATAAGATTTTTGACAGATTGTATTGTTTATTATCGTTTTTTATCAATTTTTTTAAATAGGACAATGTGGTGACAATGAGGCGCATATAAGTTCGTAACTTGTTTGCGTACATTTCATCCTTAACATTTGATGAACAATAGAGATGAAATGATGCTCATGAGTGTTACGAACAAATGGGACAACTTATAAGATTTGTTCGCATTCAGATTTGTGTGCTCCAACATGTTCCAATATACTGCTATAGTTCTTACTCATTCCAATGAGTGCGTTAATCAAGAATTTTCAAAAACTTTCAGCTCTGATTGGCTAACTTAAAGTGTTTTACGATTACTATTATGATGTGTACGGGTTATTGATCAATTTCTTATGATTCAAGACTAAATTTAGATAATAGCTTATTGTAAAAAGCCTGTAAGATATTTTTAAGATGTTCTATTTAGAATATGCATGTTATCATATTTTTATCCTCAATACAATTAAAATGATTGATAATATCATCGTTCTTCACTGCCAGATCCTACCAGACTCACTTGGCTTGCATTCTGATATTCACTGTTAGTGCCGAAAATCTATAGGCTATCATGTACCAAATCATAAGATAATATCCATAATTTTGTGATTCTCTTCCATGTTATTACAGAGTTAGACAAAGACGAATAATCAAAGTTTGACTGTTCATCCTTAAAGACCAATTAGACTTTTCCAGGTCAGACTCTAATTAGCTATCACATCGTTTCTTGCTGTAATGCGTTAATATATCCTATGTGCAACAGGCCTTAATATCAGTTTTGACTGAATGAACCTACTGTTTTTATCTATACTATGCTAGTATATAATGGTTTCAGTGAAAAGCACACTGTATCTTCAATATAATTAGTCCTATACCTTTATGCCAGTATTCATAGTCGATTCTTATACTTAAGACTATCTTAAATACAGTTTTAAGATGTTATAAGCCAATCAGAGAGTTGTATTAGCATCTTAAAGGCCTCTTTTATCAACTTCTGGTTAAATTAATTGATGATCAACTCACAGAAATGTCACAGCAGTTTATTGTATCAGAATATTCTCTTTCTTCCTCTTTCGAGACTTTGTTCAGTTCTCATACTAGCAATCGTGATGATTGAATTAATCATCAATTAATTTAACCAGAAATTAATCAGAAAAGAAGTTCTAAGACATTAAAATAGTCTTAAAATAAGAACAAATTATGAATATCACTCTTAAAAAAATAAAATGAAGAACTAAAGGCAAAAAACCAATCATATTAAAGAATCATTAAGTGCTCACTGATCAATTTTCTTTGCTGAACATAACTACTTTTACAGGAGTTAATATGATTATCACATGTCATAATTTGCTTACTCAAATTTAATAAGTGTCTTGAAGTCGAAGCTTCCATCTGCTCTTCAAATAGTGTTGTATTCATCACTTCTAACTCCTCTTTAGGCAGTATTGTATTCATTGCAGTATCTGGTACTATTGCATTTAAGATAATAAACAAAATATTAATATATTGTATAATGCAACGGAGTAGTCAAATAAAAAATATAATAATATAATACACTTTCTTAATTACCAAAAAAGCTTATACTTGCGTACCTTGGCCATTTGACCCTAAGTTCAATGTGGGTACTGCATCAGATCTTAATCTTCTTTTTTTTGGTTGATTGTGTAAATCATATACTTTGTATGCTGCTGAATCAAAATGGATGGAACAGACGCGTCCTACATATATAGAATATATTATTTTTATTGTATGACTCTATGGCTGTATTCAGCAGAAAAAGCAACTTTGCAGCTATTATAAAATTCTTGAATATGACTGGTTTATACATTTAAATCCAGTGAGAAATTTAAGAGCAAGACGAATCATATTAAAAGAATACAATCTCAATGTAGCCTATGACAATGTACATAAACAAAGATATATTAATTTCATATATACCATTTTTAATATTGATATTTTTTCTCCCACAAGCTTTCTCCCACTGTAATAATAACGCATTTTTTCTTGGAAAGCGATGAAAATGTATAGTTCTGGATTCTTTTGTTCGATAATTATTTCTACATGATATTATTTGACAAGTACTCATTTTGGTTTCGACATGTTACTTCAAAATTATCGCAGTGCAAATGTTAATCTCGAGTAAAATTTTCCTCGACAGGATTTAAATCGCACAAGTTAACTCTCTACATAGATCGGAATCGGCAGAAATGGAATTTTAAATTTTGGCAGTTATCAACTCAGATAAGATATTTGCTTTGCAAGAGAATGGCTCCGACGATCCAAGATTCGACCATAGTTGAAGAAGACATTGGCTGCGTTCAGCAGACAACAGTTATAGGGGCTCCGCACAATAAAAGGAACAGGGAACAGAGAATAAGAATTTCAACCTATCAGAAATCATGCTTTGTGGAATACATAATTTTCTCTGCTGAGATAGGACCATTCCTCTTGACCATCTAAAAGCATAACCCAATCAACGTGAAGAAAACCTCCAACAGTTGCAAAATAAACATTCTACTGAACGCAGCCATTAAGACAAGAGTTGCGCTCAATCACTCACGCGTTTTAAGTACTTGTAAAGGGCGCACAATAAAAGGAACAGAGAACAAGAATTTCAACCTATCAGAAATCATGTATTGTGGAATACACAGTTTCTGATAGATTGAAATTCTTATTTTCTATTCTCTATTCTCTGTTCCTTTTATTGTGCAGAGCTAATTATCCATGAAAGATAATAGAGATTTGTTCGCGTTGCATGCTTCAACATGCTCCAATATGCCCCTTATAGCTTTTACTCACTTCAACAAGCGCGTTAAAGTGAGTAAATGCTATAGTAGGAGCATTTTAAAGCATGTCAAAGCATACGATGCAAACAAATGGCTCCTACACACTGGACGCGGAACGCTTGTCATGCGGCAATGATGCAATAGCCAATAAGCTTAAAATGTGTTCTTCTTCTAATGTGTTCATTGGTTGCCGCGTCTCATTTTGCCGTGCTGCAAGCGTTTCCGCGTCCAGTGTGCAGGAGCCATAAGATATGTTATTCTTTGACATCCTGTTTTGATAATAAAGCGAAAACACAGACTCTTGCATAATGCATAATACAATATATGAGGCATAAGAAAATGAACCAAAACTTCTTTATTATCTTCCTCTCCATGAAATAAAGGATTCTGATTGGTTGATTTTCTCATGCCTCATGTTTTGTGTTATACAAGAATTTGTGCTCTCCGCTTTAATAGGAAGACGTAAATTCACATAAATTGGTCTAGTTTCCACCAAGAGTTTAAACTGGTTCAGAATGTAAGAACCAAGCAACTACAGTCGAGTATACTCCTGTTACAGTCGAATGACAGGGAAATGCTCGATTGCGGTTCTCACTTTCTGGTCCGGATTAAACTCTCGATGGAAACTAGGCCAACAGTGCCAGATCGCAACCAATACGGTGGCAAGATTCTCATAGATCTATAAATAAGAACCAATCGCTCGGTGAGCGATTTGCAACCGTTTCATTATTGACGAAATTCCCCAAATTTAGGGGAAAATCTCCCATACTTGGCAACTCTTCATAGTAATAGCGTCTATTCAATTTGAAAGTACTCGAAAAATCGTAACGAACTTTTACACGGGTGTCTTAATTTAGCACGATTTATTAAAGAGTGAGGAATCGTTAGAATTACTTAACAAACATTAAAAATTAAACTGACTTATATAATGAAGCCCGCGTAAGTATTGTAAAATTAATATAATTTTGTGTTCAAGCTCAATAAGTGTTGACCCTTAAATGTTTAAATATATGCTTGTGAATTTTAAGAGAGTAATGCTCAATTTCTTCATCTCTAGATAACTTTATCCAAGAGATATCTCTCAGAATACAATGGAAATATTTTCTGGATAATGTTATCCGCAACTTATCTAGAAGTAAAGAAATTGGGCACAAGGTGAAAGTAAACATCCTTCACACAAATGTTTCAGACGTTCGAAAACTCCAGCTCGTAAGCCAATCAGTCGGCCAAAGGGATCGAATATGATGTCTAAAGATCCCGTGC
The DNA here is from genome assembly GCF_000143395.1 of Atta cephalotes. Classification (NCBI taxonomy): domain Eukaryota; kingdom Metazoa; phylum Arthropoda; class Insecta; order Hymenoptera; family Formicidae; genus Atta; species Atta cephalotes. The sequence continues at coordinate 6,455,408 of NW_012130066.1, forward strand.
AGGTTTATTGTCGTTTACGTCCAATGCAATCTTTAACGGATGTATCATGTATGACAGTTGAATCTGACAAGATTGTAGTGATTATGCCTCCAGGATCAACAGTCAACTTTCGTACTAATAAGGAGATAAAAACGACATTCAGTCATGTATTTAAGTCTGATGTGACACAAAGAGAAATATTTGAAACTGTTGCTCTTCCTCTAGTTGAAAACCTTATTAATGGAAGAAATGGTCTGTTATTTACATATGGTGTAACAGGTAGTGGAAAAACATATACGATGACTGGAGAACCACAAGATGCTGGTATCATGCCTCGATGTTTGGATGTTATTTTTAATACTATTGCCAATTATCAAACGAAAAAGTTTGTCTTTAAACCAGATAAACTAAATGGTTTTGATATACAAAGTCAGACTGATGCTATGCTGGAAAGACAGTTTCAGGCAGGTCTATTGCAAAGAGCAAGATTCGACAAACAGTAAGTCTCCATTTGATAGAAAAATTATAAAGATAGATAAATATCTATTTATGTAGTTAGATTACATATGCAGATAATATTAAATGTTATCTCATATGAAATAATATTCAATATAGCCATAAGGTAGATAGCGATGGAGATAGTAAACCAGTGGTAGCTCACAAACGTAATGAATCTCAAAGTGTATCAGTCGAGGCAGATAATGCATATGCTGTATTTGTCACATATGTTGAAATATACAACAACAGCGTATATGATTTGTTAGATGAAGATTATGCTAGAACCAAGTAAGTATATGTGTATATTATATATTTATATATGTACACATATATTATAAGAGGAAATATTTGCAGTTTTATTATATACATAGAAAATATTTATTTTATACGTATTTATTTTATTATTTAATGTAGGACATTGCAGAGTAAAATAGTAAGGGAAGATGGCAACAAAAATATGTATGTACACGCCGTTACAGAAATTGAAGTAAAAAGTGCAGAAGAAGCTTTTGAGCTATTTCAACGTGGACAATGGAAAAGACATGTTGAATACACAGCATTGAATGCAGAATCGAGTAGATCACACAGCGTTTTCACTATTAGACTTGTACAGGTACAACATCCTTTTGAACAACTTCTTTTTCTCCTCAATCTTGTCAGAGACTTATGTCTGTATTCATAGTCAGATCTTGTACTTAAAGCTTCCTTAAATTTATCTTTAGATGCTTAGCAATCAATGAAATATATATCATAGAGTATCTAAAGATAAATTTAAGGAAGCCTTAAATATAAGGCCTGACTATGAATACGAGTATAAGTTTCTTCTGCATATATCCTCTGATATATATATATAAGATATATAAGATATCAATGTAGATTAATCTTTCGTTTTTATCTTTTTCTACTTCTAAAAATTAGAAAAGAGTAAGTTAAAACAAGATTAAAATTAATCAACATTGGAAATGGATATTATAGTTTTTTATGTTAGACTTAAACGATCATATCACAAGAGGTTGTCATGGTCATACTTTTGCCATTGTCTTCTGAAAGACAATGACAAAATTTGATATGTATTTTGGGTGGATTTAAACTCGAATCTTTGGCATAGAGAGCAGCTACACAACTCTTTACGATTGCCACTTTCAAAATCTAAACCTAATGTAAGAAAATAGTAATGATTGAAATAACACAATTTCAACCTATCAATAATTAAATATACATTTCTGAATATATTTCTGATAAATTCAGATCGTAATATTTCTATCGCTTTCGCATTGTTTGAAACTTCAGACTTCAGAAATATCTTAAAATACAATCACTTGCATTTTAATCGCTTATTATCTTTCTGCTTATTGTAGGCACCTTTGGATAGTGAAGGTGAACAGGTAATGCAGACTAAACAAGTCGTGTGCGTAAGTCAATTATCTTTAGTGGATTTAGCAGGTAGCGAGCGAACGAATCGCACTAAAAATACCGGTCAACGTTTACGAGAAGCAGGTAGGATATTTCATTTGCTGCATTTATGAAATTTATGAAAGTTTTTAAATAACAAGTATTCAATTTTATAGGAAACATTAATAACTCTCTAATGACTCTACGATCATGTTTGGAAATTTTGAGAGAGAATCAGAATCAGGGTACAAATAAAATAGTTCCTTATCGGGATTCTAAGCTTACACATTTATTCAAAAACTATTTTGATGGGGAAGGACAAGTCAGAATGATAGTCTGTGTAAATCCAAGAGCAGATGATTATGACGAAACTATTGTATGTGATAGTGAAATGTATTAAATATATATCTGAAAAGCAATACAAACATTAATTTTTTCAATTTTTAATACGTAGCAAGTAATGAAATTCGCGGAAATGACTCAAGAAGTGCATATCACAAGGCCTACTACTGTAAAATTGGATCTTGGTTTCACTCCTGGCAGAAGACAAGCGAATAAGGTAACAATTTTAACTTATATAATATTTTCTAATTTCAGAATATGCACATTTACACATGTCAATATAAATTTTATTTTGTTTAGATATTCAAGGAAGCAAGAAGCAAATTAGAGAAAGAAGGTCGACCAGAAGCAGCTGATTTGAACATTGATCTAGGTCTAGTATACAGGTATTGCAACAATTGACTGAACAGTTGTAATTCAAATTCTTTTCCCCTCTCTTTTCGCTTATTTTCTTCATAAATTGTCGCATAATATAATCGAATGTTTAAATATTATTTTAGTTTGGGAGGATCATTTCCTCAATTGGAAACTATTACTTCGGACAATGATCAAATGATACAATCTTTAATACAATATTTGGAACAGCGTATCAACAAGCGCAATATACTTCGCGCGGATTTACAAAAAAAACGTGAGATATATTCAATTTTAGCAAAATTATTTTGTTATTAATCAAATAATGTACCGTAATAATAATAACAATGACTACAACAATAATAATAAAACATGCGTTTCATTTATAGAAGACGATTTTAGACGGACATTAATGGGTATAGAGCAAGAAAATGTAAATTTAAAAATTGAAGCAGCTTCATTAAAAGCTGCAAATATACAGCAAAAAAGAAAGATATCTGCATTCGAAGGACATGTCTGCAAATCAGAAAAGCAAATAGATGATCTTTTGCGTAAATTAAACAGTGCTAATGAAAGGATTCAAATTTTGGAACAAGAGGTGGGCTCAATACTCATTAGTATTATGTGCGCGTATTCGTGTGTTTGCTTGCAAGCTACATTAATTTAAATAATATATAATATAATATCGTGTGTGTGTGTGTGTGTGTGTGTGTGTGTGTGTGTGTGTGTGTGTGTGTGTGTGTGTGTGTGTA
>NW_012130066.1:6458860-6460254 GCF_000143395.1 Atta cephalotes
ATATATATATATATATATATGTGTGTGTGTGTGTGTGTGTGTGTGTGTGTGTGTGTGTGTGTGTGTGTGTGTGTGTGTGTGTGTATATGTATGTACATTTTCATGTACGTGTATGTATATGCATATAGCTGAAAGATCGGGACTTGGCATTAAATCAACGTTTGATAGATAAGCAAAGAGTAAAGCAGAGATATAATACAAAGATGCAAGTCGAGACGGATAAGTTAAACAGAGAATTCGAAATGAGACTGCGTCAACAGCGTGAACATCTTCAGGTTAAATTTAACAAATGTTACATATTTATAAAGATAAGAGTAATTGCTCTGATTTTATATACATATAATATACATATAATTATATACATATAATTATATACATATAATTTTCAATCTTTGACATTTTTTAATATTAAATATATTCTTATTATTTTTAGAATCAAGTGAAGAAGAAAGATGAACAGTTACGACGAGTACATCAAATTGTACTTGATAATGATATTAATTCAGCATCAAAAAACCAAGCTCCAGAATCGACAACGAGAGTAGTCAGTCCAGTTAGAGATACCAGAGTATCACGAAAGGTTACCTATTATGTGCAATTACTCTTTCCTCTTAAATGTCTTTCTTAACTTGATTTCGTATTTTTGTGTATAAAAGTTGGAGAAAAAAAACAATTTTCTTATATGTAGGACGGAATACCCGTTTCAAACCCGAGATATAGACGATCGCAAAGTGCCGACACATGGATCGATCATAGACCTCAACCTCTTGTACCAGTTGGAACTATATTGCAACCATTGATGCAAAGAAGACGAAGTGTAACGCAACTTACTTCACCAAAAGAGATTATGGATGGCGCATCTAGATATTGTCTTGTCGCACAAGAGCATGATACGGATGGAGAACTTGAAACAAAATTATATAAGGTTTATAATTTGTATTTTATATATGTAAAAAAAATTACATATTTTTTATGTGTATAGAAAATATTAATGTAATCTTAATGAATATATAAGTTTTACTTCCTTTTTTCTATCAAATAGGGCGATATATTGCCAACAAGTGGTGGCGGAGCACAAGTAGTATTTAACGATATGGAATGTTTGAAACAATCATCCCCGAAAGCGAGGAAACGTACTGGACCTCAAGAGGAGGGAATGGACCAAGTAGATATTTCTACATTGACAGAAACGAAAAGACCACGAGTATAATAATACTTTTATAACATGTTGTAATTTATATCGAGAATGTAGGAGAAATGAATCCGAAACGTGATATATTTGATGTATATATATATATTTGTTTAATTCAAACCGCATTGCGGTTTAATCAAAGACTATAANCTTTATATCACCATTATTTTCATTATTTTTACAAGATCCGAGATAAATATCA
>NW_012130066.1:6461298-6479455 GCF_000143395.1 Atta cephalotes
AGTATTATTATATATATATATATATATATATATATATATATTGATATATATATAAAGTTTGATAAAGACCATAATGTACTTAAGGATAGATTCCTATTCTTCCCTTAAGGGGAGACCATTTTGAAACGAAAATTCTAATACCAAAATGTTGAAGTTTTAATAAAATTTTCGAATCATATTTAAAGTTCGCGCGTTCAGGTATGATACAACGGAAAAATCAAATTGCACCTAAGAGTGTGAACTAGACGGTATTCTTCGCTAACTTTGGATGCCTTTCAAGAAGTGACACATAATAACAGTGTGACATGGTGCATTATTACATCTTTGTTCACCAATGTTAAACAAGGAGATGATCACTGTTTTACTGAATTGCTTGTTGGAAGGTCCTTTGAATTATGGTTGCAATACAGATTTACGCATAATGCATAGTGTATAAAGGAATCAACCAATCGAAATTCTTTTTTATGGAATGGGAGGAAAGATTCTGATTTGCTGGTTATGCAAAAGTCTGTTGCAACCTTTATAATTCAAATACTCTCGACTTTTGGTGTTAAAAGAGAGAAACCTGAGAGAGGATACGTAAAGGAGCGTTTATATTGATGTTATGTAAATGTTAATATTAACCATATGCCGTAATCTGTAAAAATTGACTAAACATGGTTGAGTATTTTCCTCTCATTCGACTGTAGGAAAGGAATATTCGAAGGCATCAACGAAATACTATTAAAGATCATCAACCCTGGGCAAATTTTCGGTGATATAAAAAATTTTAGATCTAATCAGAATATGCCAATCAGATGCAAGAGCTCACTGAGCGCTCAGTGAACGATAATTACTAATGCATCCACTTAAATCAGGTTTGACATCTGTAGTTATGAAACTGATCAATCATAAGTATTTCTCTAAAAATTGGAATGACTGTGATTGGTTAGTTTCTAGTTACGAGTGTTAAGGTATATCCACACAACTTGCATATTCGCATAATCATAAGCATAAAGAAAATCATCCAATCGTATTTTACATTTATCTTTATGACAGGAATGTAATTGGATAATTTTCTTTATGCATATGATTATGCGACTATGCAAGTTTATATGGAATGATCCTTATTGAACTCGATTTAAGAGTGATCGTGTCCTGCAGGGTTTACACCTTGAAGAAAAAGCGGAAGCCAATCAGAATTCACGGAAAGACAGAAGCAGAAAGAGAAGCGAAATGTTATCGTTTACTACTACTGCGAGTTCTGATTGGCTTCCGCTTTCCGCTTTTCCGTCAAGGTATGAATCCGGCCTAAACGTAAGCTGCAATCAATTTGGACACTCACGCTCTTTAAGTGCTTGAAATCATTATTCTGTCTTTATCGGTTATTAGACGTAAAATAAGAATACAAATACTGAAAAACGCTGAAAGCATTCAAATCGACCGTAGCTAGCTTATGGCGTCTAGTTGCGTCAGCTGAAAAGTAGTTTACGTGGTTTTATCGCGTGACATCGTGTGGAAGGCGAAAAGATTTGACGATGTTTCCAGCTTACGCACACTTATCAGCTTACGACAGGCACAAGAAACTCATAAATGACTACTTGACAATTTACGGGAAATCTGTATCATCGTTCAAGCGAGACACGTATGTTAAATTTTTTGTTTTATAGTTGTAAGTGTGATAGAAGTTTTGTTATCGTCAGGCAATGACACGCTTTTTTTTTCGTCATTTGCACTTGGAATCCAAGTTTATTGCGTACATTTTCTGTGCAATTTTTTTTGTTTACTCCAGCAGTATAATATATCAAAAGCAGTATAATATATCATTTCTAAAATTATTTGATCAACATTTAACCATTTTATTTTGTAATTATATACACTAATGTAAAAATACAATATGATGAGATCTGTAAATATTTCCATTCTGAATCATAGCTCTTTCAAATATATATATATATATATATATATATATATTACTTTATATATTATTACTTTATTTAATTGATATATTAAATTATTTTTATTTTGGACTTTTTTGTTTAATTAAATGAATTGTTTAAAATCATATATTATGACTTTTTTTCATTAATGTAATTAGTAGAATATATTGGCCAATACTAGTAAATGCAATTTGATTGAAAATTCTAAGAACTTTCATTATGTTTATTTTGCTTTCTTGACATGAAAATGGAACACAGAGAGCTGTTTATATATATATATATTTAAGAATAGTATAGTTTACAGCATTTCCTTGCAATGGATTTATTATTAATTAGTAACACATAAAAGTTATAATTTGATAAACTTTGTAACAAGCAGCACTTGACGTTTCGAGGTCCCGAGACAAAACTGATTACGATGTCATCAGAGAGAACCACAAGTTTCTCTGGGATCAAGAAAAGGATGTCCCAGATACTTGGGGTAGCAGATTAGCTAAGAAATATTATGACAAATTGTTCAAGGAATATTGCATATGTGATCTTACATATTATAAATATAATAAGGTATTAAACATTCTTATTTATATCTTTATATTGATTATTTAAATTCATTATAAAAATTTATTTTTTGATTAAGTTAATTAATATTAATTTATATGATATAGATTGCTTTGAGATGGAGAACCGAGAAAGAAGTAGTAGTTGGCAAAGGACAGTTCGAGTGTGGTAGTAAAACATGCAAAGAGAAGGAAGATTTGCGTTCTTGGGAGCTTAATTTTGGTTATGAAGAACATGGTGAAAAGAAGAATGCGCTAGTAAAATTAAGTATGTTAAAACCAACATAGTTGTATTCTATACGTATAAGATTGTTTCATAAAATAATATTTTTTTTTTTATGTGAAGGACTTTGCCCAGAATGTTCCATAAAACTTAATTATCGATCACAAAAGCGAGAGGTGAAAAGGAAGAAATCTTTGAAACGTTTGGACACAAATTCCGGAAGTAGCAATGATGTACCTACTATTTCCAGTAATCCAGAATCAGATAATAAAGCAGAGACAGATTCCATCTCAGCTGAGATACAAAACAATGAGAATACTGATACGAATGAATCAAATATCTGGAAAGAGAAACCAGCTGAAGACGTAGAAAAGACAAGAGAAAAAGAATTTGAGGAATATTTGGCAGATTTATTTATGTGAACACTATTAATGTTTTAATTTTTTTTGTTTAATATTTTGTAAATAGATATTGAAGAAGATAATGTTATTTTTTTAGTTTATTGAATTTCTTATTTAAGAAAGTCCTAAAAATGATAGAAATATCAACTTCATAAATTAGAAAGTTTTCCGAATTGATTGACTGTATAGATTGTATAAAGTCTTGTTACACAATTAAAATACACAATACATTAAAAAAGATAGATTTAATAACAAGATCGATTTAATGAGAAAATCGAAAAAAAGTTAAATTAGAGGTACTAAATGTAATTTAAACATTCTTAATTAAAACATTTTTTTTTCGTTTTTTTCTTAAATCGACCGACTTATGCATATTTTTTCTTTTTTATGCATATTTTAATTGTGTAAAAAGATTTTACAGTCTGTACAGTCAATTCAGAAAATTTTAGCCTGTAATGTTGGTAATTCTATCATTTTATGATTCTCTGAATTACTCATAAGGATGTTAGTACACTACATGTACAGTATCAATAATATAATTTTTATAATAAAATATTTCATATGTGAAAAGATGTTTTCTAGTGAGATATGCAAAATCATTTATGCCTTTAAAAGAAATCCGCAAGAAATAAAAGAGAAATTTATTTATCATAGTGTAATCAAAATGAAATGTAAATTTTTAATAAACTTTAAATAATATGATATTGGGAAATGTTTAATTTGTGCAAAAAATGCATAAAACTTCTAAGAACAAATTGCATGAAGTTTTATGTATTGAAAGTACACATGTTTAGACTTGACTTATTTTTTACCTGTGCCATCAACAAGATACTATTAAAGATCCTTGGCTCTTTTCTCGAGCAAATTTTCATGATTATCAAGCTGGGAAGTCTCAAGACAATTGAAAAATGATGACGTTATTGACAATTAATAAAAATTTATGATTATTAACATAAATATTTCGATGATACATTATTAAATTCGTGATTTTTTTATTATATAAAAGCTGTATAAATAAGTATACATACTTTTAATGATATAATATCTTATATTACCAAAAAATTACAATTTTTCCTCTGCAGTTATTATCTCTATTAAATCAAACTCGGATATATAATATAATATTATTAAAGTCACAGTTTTAAATAAAAATCGAGTATTATTAAATTTTAAACATATGTACATGTCTATAAAACTAATAAATTATTAAAATTAGTATCGCATTACTAATTTATTACTCTTAACTTTTCATTACTAGTTTATTGCTCTTAACTTTGATTTTAAGCGAAATTTAAAACTGTCTCTATTTCGTTTTAAAACCGAAAAGAGACAGAGACAAAGAGAGTTTTAAGCTTCACTTAAAATTAAAGTAATGTTGGTGCAACCGGGCCTTAAATTTTCACTTAAATTTTAACAGATAAAAACGCGAATTTCCATAAATGCCGAGGATCTTTAATAGTATCTTGTCGGTGTCTATGCTGAAAAAAAAAAGAATAATAAATAAAAAAAGAATAAATAAAATTGCAGTTTAGAATTGTATTGTTTAGAGTTTTTATTTATGTTATTTCTTAATTATATTCTTCTGACAATATCAATTTTTGAAAATTTACTTTTTATTGCATGTAATTAAATAAGTGACAATGATAAGTTATCAATACACAATCACTCCGATTTTTACTAACCATGATAAACTATATCTTTTTTAATTACCAACAAAAATATGTAATTGTTAAAATTTAACAAAATTTTATATCAGAATAAGTATATAATTAAATAAAATATATAAATAAAATATAAAATGAATAAAAGATGATGTCAATCAAAATTCCCGGAACTATGATTCTAAAATCCCCCGAATTTAATGGATTCGAAATACAAAAAATAAAAACTTAAATATTTATTTACTCATTATTATTGTTTAAATATTTATGAAGTATTATCAAAATATAGAGGTAGCAAGTTACAATTCTTCGAGAATTGTCATTCCAAAAATTCTGATTTTATATTTATTTTCCTTTTTTAGTCTACATTATGAGCAATTATATTATGAACTAAGAAAGGACAGGACAAATTAACAAATCTAGATATACATAAATACGTTAAAAATGAGTAAAATGTCAGAATTAAGGCATTCCTGACGCTTAGTACAGATACATAAAATATGATAATGGATGCATTCAGTACTACAATCAAAGCGCTCACTAAGCTTAGTATGTTTTTACATTTGTTTGGTCTATATTTTTGGATCTATTGGAATATGGCTAATTAGATACAAGAGCTCACTGAGCGCTCAGTGAGCGGTTGTAGTACTGAATGCATCCAATATGTTACTGTTAATATACAATAATAAATTATTTTCCTGCAAAGAAGTATAATTCAATTTTATAAGTTGTACGAATAGAGACTATATATTGCTGTTTACAAAAAACTTTTCGGAAGCCAGACAGTCAAGTCTGTAGAAAGCAACTTTTTTAAATGTCTGCTACATACTATGCTAATAAAATAACAACAAAATTATTACAGAATTAGATGTACATAATACTGCTGACTGCTAAAAAAAATATAAGAATCTACAAGCGTCAGATAATGTCGGCAGGATCTGCTCAGTTTCTATCAATTGCCTTCACATTATAACAATTTGCCTTCACATTATATCGATAGGCGATGTTAACAGAACACAAGAGTAATACAAGCTTAATACGGACGCAATTAGTGGCAGACTGCCATCATTTTCTGCTCGAACCTGCTGATAGTCTGCTAGAAGACTGCAGACATTTTGCTATTTGGGATATCTTTTAAATCTTAAAATATTTATAGTCTATCAAATAAGAGCGTGATCGAGTTAATTTACTAAAAAATGCATTAAATAAAATGTTTAAATACGTATATTCATTTTACTCGATCAAAGTCAAAATGCAATCACTTTAATAATGCGTTCACCGGCGACAATAATTGCCTCACATTTTCGAGGCATGCTTTCGACAATTAAATAAATTGATGGCGTATTTTAACGATAAGGCTTTCTAAATCTGACGAATATTGTAAGATAGCTGCTTCAAAGTGAAAGTGCATTTTCCATGAAGCTTGTGCTTATGTGCGCCCCTATGTTTTCCATGTAATCACGCTCTTACTTGACAGACTATATATATAATTATGGGATTAATTTTTTTATTACTTTGTATATGTGTGTATTGTTAATTTCTACTAACAGATCAACATTCGTTTGTATTCGATTTTTTTTCTGTATTTAATGACAATTTACAATGACAATCCTATAATTTGATTGTATACAATAAATCAAATATTGTTATACAATAAGTCAAATATTGTCTTATTTTTTCCAGTATAAAGATTTATCTAATATTTTCTAGTAATTATTTGTTGTTATTTGTTGTATATCTCCTGTCTTGAATCAGAATTACTGTTAATTATTTTATTTTTATCTAATCAATTAAAATTATTATCTATCGAGTACTTACGTAATTATTAATTCGAAGAATGATTGTATAAGATTATATTTTATATTTGTTCTGTACACCTAACCTAAATTGCACAATTCATCTAGAGTTTTTTGCTCGTTCAACTTCTATTGTTTCGATTATTTTTTTCAATATAAGTTTACATTGCATATAAAAAGTGCTGGCTGATATTCAATTTTACAATAAGTTTAAAGTCGTTGATGTTTTTTACTATCAAAATTCAAATATAATATTCCTCAGCCTCAATATTTTATATATATGTATAATTATGTAAAGTTAATATACAACATATACAATATGCTAATAAAATCTATTACATATGTTATGTGTAATTTAATATCTAAATGTTTCATAATATGGACATTTGTGCGCTAATTATTACATAACAATATACCAACTACAAAACTATAACATTAAATATGCTCTTCGGAGCAATTGATCAATACAAATATTGCCAAGTTTCATCTTTCGTATCTTTTAAAAAATATAAAATTACCATATATATACTTTGGGATTAAATATTAATTATTAGCACAGCTGAAACACGTCATGATTCTATGCAATATGATTCTTTGAAACAAAATTCTACATATTGTACATTAATCGTTTTGTTTTTCAGTCACTTTCAATTATACAAGATAAAAAATAGCACTGAGTATTATAAATTATAACTTTAATTGCAATTTACGTTTCTTGTAGATACTCTCAATTGATTAGCTTGTTTCTGCGAATCACTATCTTCATCACTACAATCTTCATCATGTGTATGTGTAACATTACGTGGTGTTTCTGGTCTTGCATGTGGAATTTGATTATTGAAATGATCTACATATAAATTTTTCTAAACAAAAAAAAGGGAAAATGCATTATTGAGACATACTTCCATTTTGATCAATTAATAACTGGTTATAACTGGAGAATCCCATTTATCTACACCTTTACAAGACGTGCTACATTATTTGCAATATTGTCGTGTTGTAAACTATTTACAATATCGTTGTGTGTAAACGAAATTGTAGGTAATCATTTTTGTAGGCAAACGGAGCTCTCCTTCATAACCTTGATGTTCTTAGAAATACTTACGGAAGAAGGCCGATTATGTTCTTCTTCCTCATCTGCTAGTTTAAACGTTCTCGTACGGCTTATCATTGGCGTTTCCATAACAAATCTTTGTTCATGTGCCACTGTACTTTCATGAGGCATCTGAAAGTGTGATAAGAAAAATTTACTGTCTCACACGAATAAGATACAACTTGGATAAATCATATATTCCAAATACAGCATACAACTTACTAGCATAGCAGGTGCTCTGAACATATACGAAAAAGGATAGTAAATCAGATTTAAGAAGGTCGCCGCGTATAAATCGGCGTACCTCACGACTTGACTACTGAAAAACGTTTGTCTGCTTCCGCTGCGAAATAGGGAGCCCATCATGCCGTAAGCTAAGTCCATTTTGTGCGTGACATCTCTTATAGACGCACGTAACTTAGAAATATCTGGCTTTTCCTTTGTACTACTATCTAAATTTCTAAACAAGGTAATTGATGCGACGTTAATAACAGCATATTTCAAGTATTTTATACAATGTATTTATTATTATTGATCATACTACGCACTTGTACATTTCCCCGAGCATAACATCGAGACTTTGTAATTCGGCAAACAATTGACATTTATCGGTCCAAACGTGTAACTCTTGAACCAATTCTGGGACTATTAAAAATGTCCTCCATCCCCTTATCTTCTTGCTCTTTAAAATATCGCCAAATATATGGTCACCAACATATAACACATCTTTTCCTTTTGCACCAATTAACTCTGTAAACACGTCGCACGAGCCTCCTGAATACACTTCCCCTATTTTAAACAAAGCCAATGATTAAAAATCTCTCTTCTATATAACTAAGCAAGAAAGAATTTTTTTTTAATTAACTAAATTACTACTTATTACTTAATGTTTCTTACCTGTGTGAAGTGGTCCTTTAAGTGTACCAAGTTTTAAAGCACCTGTCCTCGTATCCACTTGTCGTAATATTGTCCCTTCTCCAAAAAACAATGGCTTTCTGGCGTCTACTACAATTGTATCGAAATAGGTTTTCCAATTTCTATGTGGTTCGTCAGGCTGAAATGAAAGCAATATATAAAAATTCTATTTATACCTAGTACTTTATAAGAATACGTTTCATCATGAGTATATTTCGTGAATATAAGTATTTCTTGCACTTAACAAGAGAGAGAGATTATTTTTTTAATATAGAATTTTGAAAAAAAGAATTTTCATATAAATATATAGTAGATTCTATTCTAAGTCAAAAATGTGAATAAAAGATTAAAACTTTATTAGTGACATAATATAAATTTACAGTTAGTTTCTAAATATTAAGGAATTCTTCAAATTATTAACTTTCACATAGTAAATATAGCTCGCTAATTTATTTAAAACAATGAATTTTAAGAATGTTGACAGTGAATATGAATGACAGTGAATAAGAAAAACGTACCCGTGCACCGTGTGGAAAATCGAACAAATAAGTCATAATTTTGTCCGTGAAAACGTAATCACTGTTAGTTAATAAAAACAGTTTTGCTCCGCTCTCTCGGATTCTCGTAAGGAACATAGGCAACCTCTCGTCCTTCTTTACATATTCGTCTAAGTTCTCGATAGTCTTCGATTTAAGATCACCATGAAGGTGTATCCAATCTACCGCGTTTCGAACATCCTGAAATATGCTTTTGAAGCTCATGGTGAGCTCACCTTCTTTCACTCCGGTTCTTTCTCTAGTATATTGCGGTGAGTTCGTGAAAAAATCTATCAGACATGCCAGCAAATAAGTCTCCGGTAGATTGAACAAGGTATTGAGCACATAAACTCTAGACTCGTCTAACTGTAGAAATTTATTTGGATAAAGCTCGTAGACCTGAGAGCTGAAATGAAATAGACCAAGTACAAATAGAGAAATAAAGATAATATTTGCTGTACAAGAAAAATGTATGTTATTTTTATCCCTTACTGTTTTAAGAACTCGAAGCCATGGACACAGACTAAAATGTTCCCATAAGCGTCAACTTTCAAAAGATTTCCATGTAACGTGTCAAACCATAATCCACGAACGGGAAAGCTGGGATCATATTCAAAGGCCTTGATTTCCTGTGGATATCCTAGAGATACTAAACGATCCTTGAGCAGATTGAAGCCCAGTTGCTCATATTGTGGTGACTTGTATTCTGAAATGTTTCATATAATACAGTCTCGTTTATCTCAACTTCCCTTCAAGAGTAAAAAAAAGGATATATTGAAATAATTACCTGCTAATGTGTAATCCATGTCGAAGCCATAGAACTTGATGTTCTCCAGATGAAGGCTCCGATTGACGAAGATCCTACGAAGAACAATTCATCAATTAAGAAACATCGTTAATTTAATTTACGGTAATTGAAATTTATAATTTGAAATGCGCGATTAATTTGAATAAGGAAAATTTAGCGACTTATTAGCGACGATACCGATGAATAATTCGCTTTCTTCGAAATCTTCCTGTTGATAGAGAATCGATAATTGTGACAATTTCATAATATCGAAATCAATTTCTCGTTCATATCGTACACTGCTTTTCGAAGCAATAATCATTTTGTTACAATATTAAATACGAAAAAAACTGCAGCATAAATCGGATTTGATGTATCGAACAAATCGCGATACCAGTGAAATGTTGGTAATCGAGTAACAAAAGATTATATTTTCTCATTCTTTCTTATTCTTTTCTTATTGTGTTTGTTATTAATCTAAATTAATTGCTGTACATATCCAAAAAAGACATATAAGTCTACTCTACTATTCAATAACTTTTACAATATAATAAATAACAAAAAATATGGTCTTTAAAGATATTTTGGCCATACAATATCAGCTAAAAGTATCAATCAAATAATCAGTCGAAATAAGGTAAAATCAATCGTATCATACAGAAAATTGTGATGATATTAGTAATGTGCTCTGAAATCAACTGCAAAAAACAAAACGAATAATTTGGTTCATAATGATAAATTTTATGCAAAATAATCATTTTTCTGCAGTTTTTAGGTCAATAACTTTTACAATAACGAATAAGTGGACCCAAACTTTTGAATGTTTATTATTGTTTGATCATACATGTTTTAAATTTGATTTAACTCTTACTTCTTCATCAGATTTGCAAATAAATATTATAAAACGCGATTTTACATACGAATCAAAACTAACAAAAAAATTAATTAATAAAAAAGAATTAATAAATAACTTTTAAATTAATAAGAGAATGTATTCAAATTTTATACAGATATTCAGACATAATGGAATACTCTATGAAATTTTTATATTTTTGGTAATGTTTTAAAATGTGATATATCGATCCGATTACACCAACGTTAGTTTAATTTTAAGCGTAGCTTAAAACTCTTCCTTTCTGTCTCTCTATCGGCTTTAAAAAAAGAAAGAAAGATTTTTAAGCTTCGCTTAAAGTCAAAATAACATTGGTGCAATCGCCTTAATTGCGAAAAAATTTTACTTATTAGTTTTAATTTAATATTAATTTTTAATGTTATATTTTTTAATCATCTTCAGTAATTTAACTTACAATTAATAATTCTGTTTAATATGCCAAATTAAATTTAGAATAAGATCAAATGTATTTTTCTCAAAAAGACGCAAACTCATGCACATGTAGCTATTGTTCTCGATACACTTTGCGATCGAATTAATTATGTCGAAACGTCACAAAGATACGTTACTTATCATCGCTTGAGGCATTCGTGTTGTAAATTATACAACATTTTGAAGTCGATCTTCGCTTTCGGTTCAACTTTCGAATACGTCAGAATTGTTGAGCCAGCAGACGCACTCCGCAGCGACTTTTTTACAGCACTAATTGCAATCAAACATAAAGTATGAATATGAACGTTTAATCAAGAAAAGAACGACATGTGCATAATAAAAAGTTTTTTATATTTTAGATAATTAGTAATCTACAATATATTGGATTGGAACGAAAATTCGTAGCGCTCCTTTATTTATATCATATCTGCATGTTTTTAAAAAAACTTTAAAAATTTTACCAATCGATAGAGCAAAGTTTCAACTTTGGAGACATCACACACAATATAAGCATAGCTAAGGCCGCATACCAATGAATGTCGTATCTTCACATTTGATCTTTACATCTTTTATAAATCAATAAGGCATTTTTGTCAAATACCCATTAGTCCAGTGCTTTATCCAGCTTATGTCATTTTGTGTGTAATGATTTAAGAATCTGTTTTTGGAAGTGCGGTATGATGATTTTTAATGAAGATATGAACAAAGTTAAAATATTTCTTTTATTTAATCTGCAATAATTCAAAAATCTTAGGAAAATTAAAAAAAAATTTTGTAGGAAAAACTTTAAACTTTCACGAGCACGTGATAATCCTATAAAGAAGACAATTCCCATTCTGTCTAGCATAGCTTTCAATATATGTAAAAAATGAGCAAAGAAACTCGAAATGGCGCAACCTTTCGAAAGTAGAGATTTTAAGCTTTGAAACTTTTTTATTAAATTTAAATTTCGTTCATTCTTAACGAAGTTGCAATTGCTTGAATTTTGAAGTTCTCGTACGTTACCACCTTTTATTCCAACCTAATAATAATTTGAAGGAATACAAAAAAAAATTTTTTTTTGAAGATTTTGAAAATGTAAAAACTTAAACTCTTTAAAAATTACTTTACACTCTTCTACCGTCCTGAATCATTTCGTTTAAGTTAATGATAATCTGAAGAGATGCAAATATTTTTACTTTATACATTACACATATCATTCTTGCGTGAACTAGTACATTCACATCTACGTTGCGTTTCGCTTCGTGTAGCTTCGTATCAACCGCTTTGGCTCTTTTCTTTTTTCCAATTCTATGTCAGTCAGATTTTATCCTCGTGTATAATTTTTACGAATTTTCAGAAATCTATACGAATAAGGTGGAGGACGATTAACTTACTCATTTTGGACACACCGTCGCGAATTCACAAAAACTGTCGCAGTTGGCAAGGCGTCGTCGTTCACATCCTTCAGCCACATTTTTTTCGCGAGATATCAACTAATCATCAGTATTCTGCGGTTGATTTGTATTTACGTTATCCAATAATAAGGCCTGTTCTTTGTTGCTCACTGGACTGAAACTTTCTATCTCACTTTCGTCAAACTTCAAATATACATATAACTGTTTCCTTTATGTGCACACTAGTTTAGCCACAAAGAACAGATCTACGATATAGAGGCGATAGAGTCAATAGATAAAATTTGAGACAAAATAGAAATCTAGAAAAAATTTCGAATTTCTATAACAATATATATGATAAATGTAACATAAAGATATTAATAAATATATCGAGTTACTCCAAACACATTTTATTGTAAAATAAAATATAAAGCTCGACCATCCTACGCGTTCGTATAGAATTCTTTTTTTTACTTCTTTTTTTACATATTCTGTATATTTTTATTCCCATAAAATAATATTCAATTAAAAATCATCTTATATAATTATTATTAAACTTATAATAGTATGATGTAAAATTTTTTTACTTTTATTTACAATTTTATATTTATAAAGTTGTAAATTAAAATAAAATTCCATCCCGAACCCCAGCTTGAATCACAGATTGTCTATAACGGATTTAATAACAAAGACATTTCACGATAAAAAAAATTGTTGTTTGATGCCGTCAACAAGTAGACTTTCGACTTCGTCAGTATACGTATTTTTGATAGAAAACTGCGAGAAAATCCTAAATCGCGAGGTCATTTCTTTTGCTAAATTTAAAATAAAATAAAATTTAAAATAAAATTTGCAAAGAGAAAAAGAAAGAAATATCACAACGTTACCAACGAAATGTGACGCAAGTAATGCACAAAGAGACTTTGTGTTCACATTCGAAAGAGAACTATTTATACAAGATCTGTAAATTTCGTGGCAAACGTTTTTAAACCAGAAAAAGTCATCGATGATACACTCGCGAAAGCTCGGTACCGCGACGCAACGTTAAATCACGGAGCGAGCGTGAAAGGCGATTGCTTTGAAAGAAAAAAAATCGATGGCAATGCTGTCGACGACGATGCTGTCCGTTCAATGACCAAACGTCAACTGGTCCGTAGAGAGTCGTTGGAGTCAGTTAATACGCAACGATGGGAGCTAATTCATCGTCTTCCGGAACACAAACTTCCCTCAATCCAAGGTGATCGCGTGCAGGACTGTTATTCCCAGCTCCATGGACGGCTAGATCAGAGAGTTCTGTATATTTGGGCTCACTTGAATTCACTTTGTAATTGCGATGCCGCTATAAGAGGCAATGACGATTGTATAGTGCATAAATAGACGTACCTAATAGGTACAATAATGAATTCATAATATTAAATTATATCTAATTTGAGTTATTTTTAATAATTCTTATAGATCGCCACTACTGTATGTTGTTGATAACTAAAACAATGGAGTCAAATAATTTAACTCAAGAAATGCATTAAATTTGACTCAAATTTAGTTTATTATCTACTAAATGCATACGTTGATATGCTGTTTACTTTGAAAACTAACAATAAGCAGCAATTCAACTATAGAAATAAGTAGTTGTTTTTTTTAACCATATGTTTTGTATTAAAATAATATATTTATTAAAAATTACAAAATGTTATGTTCAACTTAAAGAATTTAAATTTGATCTTTTAATATTTAACAGTGACAGACTACACGTTTCTTATTATTTTTTATTCAAATGACATCTTTTAAATGTTTTTTAGACAGTTTTCATAAAAATGTCTTTAAGACATTTAAATATTGCCTTTAAGATGTCCTAAAATGCCTTTTAGATGTCTTATATTTCTTGAATTTGAATTGTTTGTTCAAATAATTTTCCAAAAATGGAAATTGAATTATCAGCATCTCTTTTCAATTTGATACTTTAGAGAAAAAGATGTGATTCAAACTACTTCACTCTTTCTAAACTGATAGTGACAACCTCATAGAAATGCAATCTATTCTTACATCTACAGCCGAAAAACGTTCGAACGAGACATGTATTCTTCTCTTTTTTTATCTCCTCTAATCTCTTTCCCGTAAGTATATAACGGGTTGCGAGAAAGCTCATTGCTCCTTTTTTTTCTTTCTTTTATATCTTTTATATCTTTTATACCAAAGAATTTTCGCAAACTTTAATGGAACGATAAATGGCTCACGCGAATCCAGCGCGCCAGGTGAGTCATATTACCTTGTGCTTGGTACACGTGAGAACTTAGTATTACTAATCTAATTTTAGACGTCCTGAAATTGTCGATTTCGATCCTACGTTTGCACATGTGCCGAATGAACTTTAAGGTCGACTAAGTTTACGTTACCGTATACACGGTATGCGGTGTTTCGACCATTCAGAGTACAAATTCGAATCTGCAATTAGAGTATTTGTACGACTTGATTAAATTTGTTGATAGTGTGAAATGTATATATTTCATTCAATATTTTTTTACGAAAAAATGATTGAATAAAAGAAAGAAAGAGAAATATATATTATAATAATTATTAATAATAATAATATATTTCTATGTAGTATGAAATTATGAACAATAAATAATGGATTTATATTTTTTTTCTTCTGAAGATATCCTTTCAAAAGATTATTAAAGTGTCTAACAGAATCAAATATTTCTGTTTGTAATATATTGCGGCTAGCCAAGCCTTATATCTATCTAAGAATATCGAGATGTTTGATGTTCAAGAATTTTGCAATCAATCTTGTTAATTATTCCTTCTTGAAAATCTTATCTTATTTCATCTTGGATTTTTAGTTAAGTTGGTCAAAGCGCTGCATAAAAGGATGTGTGCATACCGGCACGCAAGTCACGGGTGAGGCACACACTGCTTGCACTTTCACCAATAATTTATTCGCGATATCTACCACGCCGTATGTCTACATTACTTCTGCGCATAAAGTTATTAAGTTTCAATAATTAATTTGACTATTAATGATAAATATATACGGAAAGTACGATTTTGTTATATCTAAAAACTTTTAATTAAACAATACTTTTGATTACTTTTGAGGTTTTCACGGATATTTTCTTCAAAAATATCAAAGGATTTGTGGGTTATCGCCGTTTCGTGATCCTTTGCCAATGCCAACGTTTCGTGAACTTGCCGTTTACTTCATCAAGCTGAGGAGCACATTATAACTTAATTAGAGATACAAATTTGTAAATAATTTTGTTAGACCGTCAAAATAACTATATAGAAATTTCAAGTACAAGAGCAAAAAGGTTTGATATTCTATAGCAATTAGTTTGAATGTTCTATATAATTATTTTATTGATTTAATGATTTTAATGATTCAATAAAATTATTTTTAAATCTATAGCTAAATTTCTCAATAAAACCTTTCCTTATAGATATCAGTTATAAAATCGAAGGGAAAGAAGAAGAAGAAGTTCGATCAAAATCCTTAAAAAAAGATTTAGACCAAGCGTTATTCTGCATCCCGATTCAACAATAAAGGATGGAAGAAATCATAAAAAATCTGAGAAATATATATACTTTACATCTATATATTATTCATATATTATTCATAATTAATCAATTCTCTATATAACGACCACTACTTGAAAGTAGTAGTTGTGGCTTTTGATAAAATGTTTCTGGCGCAATACTAATAACAATATGAATGAATTACACGCGAGTTTACTATTGCGAAGTGGAATTTCTCACGTCGTGCCAAAAGTGTCTGCCAGTAACTTGAAATAAGTTGGCTGTTGTATAAGTTGGTTGTTACTTTTTACATTTATAGTGAATAAAATAATTATAGACGAATGATCGTACGCGCATCAATGCCCTAAAAAAATGTGTATTTTAGCGACAGCGAGTAAAGAAAACATTTGTTAAAATATGTACTTAAATCTTCATAGTTCTTTTTATATTACAACTGAAAGAGAGCGTTTTTAATTATATCACTTTACATGTAAAGCTTCATGCTTTAATTATTAATTTTATTACAGCAATATAATACCGAGAGGATTCTTAGACTTTGGTCCAGAAAAATCTATGCGCCAAATTTAACATAAATTGTTATTAATCGTTGTTGCAAAGAACTGCCTAACAAATATTGCATAGGCTTTAATTTTTCGATCAGAAACTGCAAATTCTACACGCGTGCGTATTTTATTATTACTGTTTTATATATAGCAACGGATTCCTGTGAAGCAATACTTTAGTGTTATTAATTAAATTACAACAGCAATTGTCGTTACTGCTATCTACTTAGTTAAGAAACTTGTTTACGTCGTTCGAAATTTTTAATCACCTTATCGCAATTGACTCATAAAAGCATCTTGACAGTTCTTGGTCCAACAGAATATAATGAACATGCAATATGTGGATGAGAAAGAGAAACGCTTTTGCACCATATAGAGATAATACTTTGTAATGGAATCATATTGAGTATATCTTCTCATTATTATTTACGTACTATATGTCGTATATAAATAAACTGAATAGATATATTCATACTTTATCAAGAATTATTCTGAAGTACTAATATTACTTGCGTAAATTATTTTCGTTACTTTGAGGAGTATATGCATAGTGAAAAAACAAATTTGCTAACGATTTTCTAACAATTGTAAATAGTAAATTAATTTTAAATTAGCTTTAAGAATATATTTGTCAAAAAAGAAGATAGAGAAAGAAAGGAAGATAATTATTTCTAAATTAAATATAATATTTATATCTAAATATTTCATTGACTAATCGCAGATATCATGAGAAATATAAGCATAATGTAGAAAACAATTACACGGAATGAAATATATAACTATCGTCGAGCACAATGAAATTCTAAGAAAGATTGCTAAAGAATCTCATATAGGGTGATGAAACTCTTTTATTCTTTAATAATACCATTGAGCACGTTAATCTGTCGCGATTATTCTCCCTATACATATATGGTTCTGATTGGTTCTCTGCATTGTTCTCTCGCATTATCATAATGACGAAATAGCGAGCATTGCATGTGTTGTACTTTTAGGAATATATCTGTGAAAAGGGAGATAAGGCGCAAATTATTATAATGGCTATTTCCGTCTTCAATAAGAAGACAATGAATTATCGAGCTTAAGCAGATGCCTTCGACCTTTGAGGTTTGGCACTACTTCACTGTCTGACACAAGATAAATTTTGTCAGTGAATTACGACGGCATTTTAGATGTAGGAATTAATTGATGGAGAACGTCGCAGGTATTTAAGATACAAGAGATTGCAATAAATTTAAAGAGTAGATATATATATATATATATATATGTATATATATATATCAGCATTAAAATGCAGATACTCAAAGAATCTATTTTTTTATTTCTCGTTTGTTTTCTTTCTAAGAGACACAATAAACACACAATTCTAATATAAGTAAATATATATATATATATATTATATATATATTATATATATATATATATATATATATATATATATATTAGTACTATTTAATTACTTGTTAGTATTAGTTTTAACGTTGTCGTGGTCGTAC
>NW_012130066.1:6479475-6480711 GCF_000143395.1 Atta cephalotes
TATATATATATATATATATATATATATATATATTAGGTACATTTAATTCTTGTTAGATGTTTTAACTGCTGGCGACTTTTGATGATGAATCGTATGTCTTTTGTATTTCAGACATTGCTGAAAGTGATTCAGTTTTCACAGGTTAGATTTCTCGAAACCAAAGAGATTTTCCAATCGATTGAAAATGAATCGCGATAAGCTGTTTTCCCGACATGTGCTTCTTCACTACTTCGACCTCAAGAAAACTGCAGTTAAAACGCGTTTATTATTCGAAGTGTATGGTGATAAAATTCCATTGGAAAAAACATGTAGAGTTTGGTTTGAATTCTTTCGAAATGGAGATTTTGACGTGAGATGAATGAAGAACGTCCCGAACAATCGAAAAAATTTAAATATGTCAAGCTGCAAGAATTGATGAGAATCCAACTCAAACACTTTTAGAGTTGTATTCATTCATTTTCGGCAGGGTTGGGTAAGTTAATGTTTTTTTTTAACTGAATGAAATTAAAGTTAATGGCTTTACAAAATTAATAAAGTTAAGTTAAAAGTTGAAGGAATAAAAAATTAACTTAGCGTAAGTTAAGTCAATATATTGAATTAACTTCAGTTAAAAAAAAGTTAATTTTGAAAAAAATTATTTTTTAGATCAAAATGTTCTAATTTTTCTTAAAATGAGATTAAATAACTACAATATAGATTATTAAGTAAATTAAATTTTTAATTTTTTTATTCATATGTTATATAAGTATATAACACATAACGATATAACTACGAGTATAAATTATATAACTTTAAAAAAACAGCCAGCACATAGAGAAGATACAAGATCAATGATTACTTTTTAATAAATCTTAAGCCATAAGAAATTGACCAATTACAATCGAATGTGAGAAGAATATTTGATTGTAATTGGTCAATTTCTTATGATTTAAGACTTAAAACATCTATTATAGATCCGGACTAAGGCTTATGACATAAGGCATAATCGTATAAACCAATTAGAAGGCTATATTAGCATCTTAAGAAATTACTTAAGATCTTAAAATATGAACAGATTACGAATATACGCCCTTAGTCTTATTATATCTTATTATTTTTCTAAGATATTTAAAAGAGATAAAAATTGTTTAACTTAAAAAAAAAATATATATATATAATATATATATATATATATATATNTTNTNTNTNTNTNTNTNTNTCTACTACTACTAACTAACGTAACTAACGTAACGTTAA
>NW_012130066.1:6482902-6498202 GCF_000143395.1 Atta cephalotes
TATATATATATATTATATATATAATAATAATAATAAGTTAAAAGTTAACGTTTAAAAGTAACTAGTTAAGTTAAAATTTAAAATTAACTAAGTTAAAAGTTAACTTTTAACTTTTTTTTTTAACTTTTAATGTTTTAACTAGTTTCTACCCTGATTTTAGGTATTCATCTCACTCTTCGAAACAAATCAATTTTGGAGACAAAAACTGGCAGGAATTAAGTTTATCATCTAATAATAAACGTGAAACCATGAAAATAATCAAGGTTGTCACAAATTCCTCATCTTAAAAAGTAAAACTTCATAACAGTTTTCTGATTTCAAGATAAAATTTCATGATATTCTCTGATTAATATTTTGAAATTTTTTATATTTTGATCCTGATTTGTAAATCGTTAAATATTTTGTTGACAAATAAATTTAACAGAGCAATGTAAATTATTATTAATGTTGCTGACACTGTTCGCATTTTTAATTGTATGTAATAAAGTTAGTAGTATTCCTCAACTGGGTAGGTGTGACGTAATTTTAATTTTCCAGAAAATTTTGCAAAATTCTCTAACTTTTCTTTAATTTCCTTAACCGTTTTCAATTTCCCTGATTCCTCTAATTTTTAAATTTTAAATCCTGATAATGATATAAAACGCTTGAACATTGATGACAAAAAGTTTTAACAAAAAGTTTAATTTTCTAGTATCTAATTAAAGCGTCCTAATGACTTTGATGATTAAAACAAAATTATTTTCAGATATGTATCTAGCTAAATTTTTAAATACTTTATGAAAACGATTTTAACAAAATTGTTCTTTTCGTATAATATAATCCGCGAATAAAAGGAATAGTTTGATAATTAAATTTCAAATCAATTAAATTTCATTTAAATTATTCTAAGTTGATTTTTTTTCCTTTTAAATTGCAACTTTCTGTGATTGTAAGCGGATGGCTTCCGCGGATACACATGTATTAAAATCCGCAAATTTCATTAAGCCCGAGATGCCGGATTCAAAGTAACAATCGATCGCCGAGAGATGCCTCGAGAGAAAGAGAGGCGTACCTCGGTCTTCGCATCAACCCCGTTTCACTGCAGATCGTTGTGCAGCAAGCGTGCGCACATTATCGGGAGATGCGACGCCGCGTGCATATATCCTTGGTTTCCCGGACCACATGAAAACCTATATTTTCCCAGACGGAAAATCGATGTTACGATACGACGCGCAAATCTCTCGCTCGCGCGAGAAGATTCCAGTGAATTCCAATCCTGGCGCCGCCAGGCAAGAACTGAGGATCGCTGTGCAACAACTAACAACACAGAATTCCAGAGGATGTCTTAAGGACGTCCATGTGTCCTTTGAACATCCTAAGAACATCCCTAGAATGTATCCCGGATAAAGTTATTAGAAAAGTTTCTCTCCAAGAAACTTAAATTTTCAATAAATATCGTTATTCTTGTACATGCAGATAAACGAGTGACCCAAAATATACGATAATTTTTTTCTCCGAAAAGAATGGCTTGACTAAAATATCTAAACATTTAATTAGTACAGATCTGAAAATATCTAAGGAAGATACAATTTTCACTTTTCGAGACCGTTCGAGGATTGTTTTATTTTTACATTTTTTTACTTATTTTTCATAGAAACTGCAAGTTATTATAACAATGACACTATATTCAAGAAAAAATTGATACATTGAAATAAAGAATAAAATTCTTATTCACATCATCGTTATGAAATCGCTATCAGTATATACTTCAATAATTTAAAAAGTCAAAGCAAAAAAATTGTACTGTCTTTTGTTGGATCATTAAAATAATTATACAGAACGCTTAACACATTCTGTGCTGGAATGTATTAAATAATACTTTAACTATAAAAAAGAACGTAGTGTAAAATATTTTTTGATGTCATATATATGTGGATACATAATTATATGATATATGACGCAATATTATATAATATTTATATTATATTATACATTATACATTAATTATATAATACATTAGGATTTCTTCTTTCTAATAATTTAAATTGTAATTTTATCGAATCATGGAATGGTTCAATAAAATTACAATTTAAATTATTAGATATTATTTAAATAATTACATATTATTTAACTATAACATATTATTTAAATATAAGAAACGCAGAAATACTGTAGGTCACTGGTAATCCATGCGATGCGGCACGTGATGATCAAAATTACTCAATTTTACATACGACGATTCTGATCCTTTATTATGTTTACACAGATCGTTCTTGTCCCGAATTAATTTTCATAATTTTTACAAATATAAAAAAATTATTAAGTAATGCGTAAAATAATTAAATAATGCGTGCTTGCTGCATAAAGTTTTGACATTTTAGCAAATAGTTGAATGGCATAATTATTTTGACCCAAACAAAATTATTTCCAAATCTATATTATGATTAAAAATTTTTTAGATATTTCAGCAAAACCATTGTTTTCGTGTATATACGTATAACACTCGCATGGAAAAAACAGTATCTAAAAATTGGACTAGATACAAATAAGAAGAATTTTGTTAATCTTTAAAATTTTTGGCCAAATGCAAATCTGAAAATAATTTTGTTAAGCTATCAAAATAATTATATAAGACCTTTAAATCGTTAGAACATAAAAAATATTTGCATTATTATAGCAACATTATCGTTACTTAAGTATTCTATATATATTTTTATTATTTTGATAGTCCAACAAAACTATTTTCAGATTTGCATCTGATCAAATTTTTAAAGACTTCAACAAAATTCTTTCCGCCCACATTGATTTCAATAGCACTATAGGAAGTAATCGCATATGTCGCGACTTGTCACAGTTTTTCTGGCAATAGAAAATGACGTGACCGAAATGCGAAGTAAAATGGGTTAAAATTAGGTTGAAAACTCTACACTACTGACCCGAGCCAGATTCTATAATTGGAATAAGGCAAAATGTTTGCCGATGAACTGTCTTGCATGTCGACCTTGTCTTGAAGTTGCCTTATTACATATTAATAATACAATGTCCTGACCTACCATCCTGCTTTGGCTTAATGTGCAGAATCCCAGATTTACCTGTGCCCTAGTTCGCGCTTATCACTGCGGGCGCCGTGTGTGCCCTCGTTGTAGCTGTCCAGGTCTTGTTCGCTACGATCGTTCCTGGTCAGTCCTACTTTAAGGCCAAGTATGGTACGATGGATCGATTCCTCGGGGAATACATTCGAGTCGTCCGGGAATCGCACCCTCGGTCCTGCATTGTGAAATTCGTGTCGTCTTCGTTGGCAATTAAAGGGGTCAAGGTTCCATGATAATAAAAAGTCTGTTTTCTTCAATTAAACTTCTTGTATGGTTCATCTTTCTTCATTTTTTCTCCATGTTGGGAAGAAAAAAAAGAAAAAAACATGAATGATGTAAGAAGTTTAATTAAAACAAACAGGTCTAAAGTAAGCTCACAATTTGCATTTTCACGTGGTGTTCTTAATAATAAGAGCAATGAAATACGAGATAGAATTGAACAAAATGCGAGATAGAAATGTTAAATTTACGGCTGCAAGTCTACATTATAGGACACAAACTCCGACATATATTGAGAAAAAAAGTCGAAAGTATTCAGAAGCAAATGTTACTACAATATTAATTAGTTGTAAGAAAATTTAACTATGATCAGAAGAAATATATATTTCTATAAAATATATCTCATGTTTCTTTACTAATTATAAGAAAATAAAATAGATGATTTATCAGCTAGGAATAAAATGTTATTTTTATGTCATATTTAAAGAATTCATATTTTAAGAATTTATTTCAGTGAAATAAACATTCATTTTTTCAGTAAAATAATCTATAATTAAATTTTTAAATATCTTTTTCTTAATGTATAACTGAAGGAAGACAAAAAATCCGCGCAAAATAAATCCGTCTAATATTTACTCGGTATTTAAACTGGATTTTGCGGATTGTGAACTTATCTCGTTGCATTGAATCCTTCCGTCTTCAAAGAAGTTATTTATTCTCTAAAAAATGAATCAGTGCTACATGATTTCAATGCTACATTTATAACTGATATAATCATCAGCAAATATTTACTGTTTTTCAACAATAATATTGATTCACTTTTTAGAAAATAGAAAAAAATGTACCGATAATTACGCCGATAATTAAGAAGCTTGCCTCCGCAATATGGCGTATCTCCTTAAATACCATTTATC
This sequence comes from Atta cephalotes, assembly GCF_000143395.1. Lineage (NCBI taxonomy): Eukaryota > Metazoa > Arthropoda > Insecta > Hymenoptera > Formicidae > Atta > Atta cephalotes. Next base: position 6,487,107 of record NW_012130066.1, read on the forward strand.
GCGCGAGAAATTTTCCATTGTAAACGAAGATTACATTGACTTTTATTATGACAGATTAAACATACATGGAAAAAACTTGCTGAATTATCTAAAAATTTAATTATAAGATATACGTAGATCTAGAAATAAATTTATTGAATCATAAAAATTATCTATATAGAAACTTAAGAAATATATTGCAAAAAGTTTTGACATTTAAGCAACTCAGCTTCTCAGACAATACACCTCTGGACATTTGAAGGACATCGTGGAACTGGACATTCATTGGATGTTCTTGGATATATCGCAAATGTCCTTTGGACGTCTAATGAATGTGTGCTGTGTAAGTTGAACATTCTAAGTAATTAGTTTGATAGACCAAAATTATTTTCAGATCTATAGCTAAATTTCTAGATACTCCAGTAAAATTGTTCTTTCCATGTATTAACGTCTAAATAAATCATTGTGCAATCTAAAATTCAGAGGACGTGTTTGCAATACAACTACATTTTTGAAAAAAAGAAAAAACAAAGAAGATAATTACCAATAGTGTTGCTTGCCGGTGTAATGACCACATCAACATTTCGCTGACTCATCGCGCCAATTAATTACGGTGCGATTTGTTAATTTCCTCTTCAACACGAGCGATCGAAATGCGTCGCGAAGATCACGAAAGTATTCTTAATTATAACCCTCAACTTCCGTCCCGCACGAGTGACAAAGTCATAATGATGGAATAATATAACTGGTACAACAACTTTCGACCGTGAACAAACAACACGATTTGTCTGACGAAAGCACGGCGAAGCGATAAGAATGCTACGGATCAGGTCCCAAGGGTCAATTGCGACAGCGATCGAGAAAGCAAGAATAATCGCGGTTCGCGTGATATGCCATGATTTTCATCGTTTTCTTACGGGCGTGAAGTCGGGTCAGAAGGCGAGATTGAACAAATGCGCGAAAGCTTCTGCCGCACAGCAACATACGTGTGCTTTACTATCGTTGGCCTTCAAAGACTAATAAATATTGCAAAATTAGCCATGTATGAAACAGTACGTGTTCGGATATGTTTTCGAAACGTGACGTATCTCGATACTGCCCTCAGCAGAGATGACGTGGTAGCACATATCAGTATTCAGTTTTTAATTATATTCACATATTGGATTATTTTAAAATTCCCCTTTGCATAAATTCCTTTCCATATTAAATTTTTTTCATGGCTTTTATTATTTTTTGTATTAAATTAGGCAATCATTTATCGAATAGAGAATTTAATAACAATTTATTTTCAGGGACTCGGTATAAAAAAGATTACAGATGACGCGCATCCTTTATTATCTAGACTAGAAGAAAGTCGCAATTACTGACATAGGTCTTCTAAAGATTACTTATTTCTTGGAAATTAACTATCGCAATTTATTAATACTGATAAAAACATAAAATATTTATATTATATTTATATTAGATAATTAAAGAAGTAAAAAGACTCATAATTCATATTTATAATAATTCTATATTTGTATCTCTATTCAAAATCAGCTAAAAATAAATTCTACAAATGCGAAAATAAAATTCTTATGATTTTCTTTTGTAAATGCATAGTGTAAAGTGTAAATAATAGTGACAATATTATTGATAATATTATAGCTTTATTATAGTTTTAATTTCTTAAATCAGTTTTATTTATATTTTTTTTCCATTTTTTCATAATATGATATTTTAAATATATACAATATTTTATTTAAATATATAATAAATTTAAATATATAATATATAATAAATATATAATAATAGTAAAAAACAGGCAAATCGTAAGACAGATCATAAGCTAACTTAATCTTTATAATTTTGCGTTATAGTGTCAAATAGCCCTATTGAAGTTGAAGGTAATTGTGTATTTATGGGTGCTTTCCATTTAATTACACAAGTCGACACAAGTATCGTTCTGTCTTTGTTATTTATGGAATGCAAAAAACGACATTTATGTCGATTTGTATTATTAAATGGAAGGCATTCTTTATATTGGGTTGTCTGGAAAGTTCGTGCCGATTTTGAAGGAAAATTGAAACGCAGAAGATTTAAATTTTAGTATACATTTGTTAAATCTTTTGCGGCACGAACTTTCCGGACAATCCAATAGAAAAAAAAAAAATCTAAAAAAACAAACTGTATTATATGTTTGTGTCTTGCAAAACAGCATAAAGTGCATATAAATTAACAAAAATATTTTATATTGAAGAAGTGAAAAATTTATATAAAATTTTGTATACATTCACACCTACATTACTTGTAGGTATTTTATATGATTTCTGTAAAAGAAAATAAACGAAGAACATTTTGCTTATCTTTCGAAAAAGTTCACTGTTACAAAATTGCAAATGTAGTATAAAAACTGCTGAATTATCTGACAGTAAACTTTCTAATTTATTATTTATGTTTCTGAAGTTTTATTTTTTAGTTTTAAATTATGTTTAAGAAATATTTTCTAAAAACAAAGTAGAGCGTCAGTATCGGAGAGAGGCCTTTCTCTACTTTTTAATAATTGATAATTCAAAAACTTTTTCTACGCCTTTCCTCTAAATGAATATTTATTTAGGAAATATTTTTTACGTATATATTCTCTTTTGAGATATTTAAAGATTATGTTTCTTACGGATGTATTTGTGTACATTTCGCTGCATGACATTAGCCATGGGAGAGGAGGATGTCGTGTAGCTTCCCAAAATAAGTACATCGTGGTCGAAGTGTATCATTTAAACGAGTTATTTTTGTGCAGTAGTACACATAGATTCGTTTTCGAAAATGCGTCAGTTACATCGGTATTTTTGATGCTGTTGCAACTATTCGAATAAATTATTGGTCCGAAAATATTCTACAAGTTTGTTTATATCAATTCAGCATGTAAAGCCAATTTCTCTCGAGTGTCGATTAAAATCGTCGCAAAATTGATAAAAGTTAAGGCTGCTTAAGAAGCCGATAAGAATCTGTTTCAATATCTGAAATACTTTAATTTTCAATAAAATCAATACGGAAAAAACATTTTTGCTGAAATATCTAACAATTTAGTTAGATACAGATTCGAAAATAATTGAATCATCAAAATAATCATACAGGAAATTTAAGCACGATGAGTAAGTCGCAAAAAGTTTTAACATTCTAGCAATCAGCTAGAACGTCTTATATGATTATTTTGATGGTCCAGTAAAATTATTTTCAGATCTGTATCTTATATCTTTAGACTCTTCAGAAAAATCGTTCTTTCCGCAAATAAGTTTAAATATATCGGAAAAATTCAAGTATTTGCGATAATCTATTTGCGATAATTTATAAGTTAAAATGAACGATTAAACTTGATTTTTAATACACATAAATCCATATTCGTATCTCACTTTTATCGATAAATGCGCGCATGTATTTTTAAGATTTTATAGTATATGTAATGTAAACTGTATGCTAAATGTGTACATTCACTTTATGTATATTTACATTACGATAAAAATGAGGTGTAAATACGGATCATATATCTACTTTATCATTTATGTGATAAAAATATTTTAAATACATTATTTTAAATACGAAGCGCCATTACGGTCTGAATGTTAAGATGTTGAATTATTATATATATTCATATAAATGAATTAATTTCAGAAATGATAATTGTGTCGGCCGATTGTCGGACTTTCAACGCAATCAATCTGAAATAATAATAATATCCCAAAATTTTTCAAATTTAATTTTAAAAAACTGTAATAAACTTATTGCGAAAAATATTTTATTATAGAAAATAAAATTCTTAAGTATACATATATGCTATGATTTTATTTAGTTGTCATTTTATTTAGACAAATACATTCCGATATTTTTCTACCGAAATATATTCAAAATATATTCATTGCTTTCATATGGAATGTATTACGTTTAAATATTTACATGGCATGATTGTTGTGATTAAAAAAATATAAATCTAATTTATAACTTATATTTTATTTATAAATATAAATTTAATCTTTGATTTAATCTTTTCAGTGATTAATACCGTACTTATTCATCTTTTTATTTTATGTTATCTTTTTATTTTAACTCTTTATACATGATGAATGTTTTTACAATTTTAAGCTACATTATTGAAAGACATAGCTTTCAATAATATATGGATATCTAGATCGCAGAATTTACATTCGTTATCTAAATACTAAATATCTAAAGGAATATGCATGTATTTAGATGTGTTTCAAAAGCTTTGAACTTGACGCATGGACGACACAAAGACAGGTATATTGCAGGTGACATAAAATGTATTCACTAACCTTTGACTGGCCTGCCGGTACCACTTTTTGTTACCACTCGGATCGTTGTCATACTGCGGTGTATTAGGCCCCGTATTCTCCTGATCTCCATGTGCATTGCAGTTTTCAAGCTCCATAATTAGCTGTGAATGCAATTTACAACACTCAATGAGCTCTTTCTACGTGTACTTGTGTTCATATGTATAGTCTTATTGTTAGCCGTAAATATAAAACACTCATAATTTATTGTACTTTTTTGGAAAAGGCAGTAATAAAATTCAAAAAATACTGATGAAATGAAATAAAAAAAATTGTTATAAAAATAAATATTATTTCCAATATAATTGTTTCTTAAATTTTTCTTTAGATATAGAATATGTTTGAATATTTATATGAAGTGATTATTGTGATTAAAAAATATAAATCTAATTTATATTATATTTTATTTATAATAAATATAAATTTAATCCTTTCTGTTTAATTTAATATTGTACATAATTTGTTATTCAATCGTAAATTTGTGAGAGTGCTTTATATTTTTAGCTAAGGCTATATTTATGCATGTGCAGTGGTTAATAATATATTGATGTTAATTAAATTTACTTTAGCGGTAGAAGTTAAACAATTTTTTAAACTTATTTTCCTGTATTTAAAATAAATCTGTATTTATCTGTATCTGTATTTAAAATAAATACATTTATAGTGTTCGTGAATTATCGGGATAGCATAGTTTCCGTATTTAAAAATAAATACAGTTTCCCCAAACTTAGCATTTAATTTTTAATAAGAAAACAAGTTTAACATAAAAAATTGTTTAACTCCAAAATAAATTTAATTAGTATCAAGAAAATTCTTTCGACAAAAAATGATGCGGAAAAATATTCAGCTATAATAAATCAAAGACTCAGGTTTTATTAAACAGGAACAGAGAATTTGCCGCATAATGATTACATATTATTTGTTTCTTAAATGCGCGGTTTGTTTTGCCACATCGTCGCTGCAGAGACTGAATATTTTGCAAACATTACGATGTATCTTTACAGAAATCTAATACTGATCGACGCATTTAACTGAAGGTAATTAATTACTTGAAATATTGAAAGCTCCGTTGTTCGACTAAATAAGAAATTAATTATTGTTTTTCAGTAATAAATTAGTCAGTATTACATAAACAAAAAAATAAATACACAGTTGGAAAATATATTCAATTTAATACATTTTACATATCGCAAACGGGACTTAAATTTTTGTATTAATTTAACACAAAAATGTGTATGTTGGAAAGTAACAAATATTATATAAAAAAATTAATACAAAAAAGGCAAGTTTTTCAGTAAAATTAATATTTGACACGTTAAATTAATATCTATTTTATTCATTTATCTTACATTTGAATCACATTATTTTTATGTTATTTGGTCACATAAATTGTGTCATTTTGACACTAAGAAATGTTTTGAATATTCCCCCCTCCCCAATTTAACACAAAATATTTAAATAATATAATCATATTATTAAGTTAAATGAACATTTAAAATTCAATACAAAATTTTAATGAGGAAATTAAATTTTAATAATTTAAATAGACCGTTTCCAAGATAAATATAAAATATTTTTAATCTGTACTGTACGCAAATAATAATTATATTAATACTTCAAAAGTTTATATCTGCAAATCTATCTCAAGCATCAAATTTATTCAAAATATATTCTAACCTGGAAAGTTTAATATATACTTCAATTAAGATACTTCTATTAAATTAAAATAAATTCGATTTACTTATTATATAAAGTTGCTCTTTCGGTACATTTTAGAATATTCTTCAAAAGAAAATTAATTCTTGTTTTAAATACATAATAATAAGTTTATTTGAAATTTGTAATAAATATATTTTAAGATTATTATATTTTAAGATTATTATAAATAAAATATTCTTTGTTAAATAAGACTATTGCTTAAAAAAAATGAAGGACAAATAAATAATCATTTTTATTGGCAATAGAATATTTTTCTGTGTGTAAACTGGTCAGTATTAAATTTTTGTAAGAGTAGGGAAAGCAATTCGTATTAAGTATTTGAGACACGAACTGCTTTTCCTTACAATACAAAGTACATTGCAAAACCGGTCTCGGACGGGTTCGGTTTCTGATATCTGGACATGCGAAAAAACTCTTTACGATTTACGATCATCGATCTGTCGGTCACGGGTAAATGAAAAGAATTCGATGTCGCGTGTCAGCAGAGCTGAAAAATTAAATCTCGCTGAAATGATCTCTGCAGATTTCGATCGACCACTTAACCGCCATAATCACAACCCGCAATCAGCGCGAATATCAGCGGCAGTGTTATCGCTCGTGCGTTAAAATTACAAGTTAGATTATCATGACTGCTCGAAGAGAGAAATGTCACTGCTCCGATATTATATCCAGACAATACATCCAAAATTCACAAGATACAAGACATCTTTTAGATGTCTCATAATGATAACTCTTTTAAACGACTTATATTAACGTCTTGTGTCCTAATTTTGGAATTTTTTTGTGAGTGTATCTCCATAGAAGTTTGAATATTGGCCAATATTAATTGCTGCCCAATTTATTACTGAAAGACAGTTATTAATTACTTATTGGAGTATAAAGAGTACTGCTGTTCAGTAATTTTAGTATTTCAATAAATAATTAATTACTGAAATACTAAAAGTATTAATTTGACAAAAGTCTAAAATATTAAAAGTATAGAACAACAGTATTTTTTCAATACCTAAAATAAATAATAAATTAAATAACTGCTGTTTTTCTTTCTGTCTTTCAATATGAAATTAATCAGTATTAAATTTCTACAAAGATATTGGTTTATTAATTGTCGCAAAAAAACGTGTGGAAGAAAGATAAACAGTTTATTCATGCTCTCTCTCTTTCTCTCTCTCTCTCTCTCTCTCTCTCATTCTCTCACATATACATACCCATACAGCGCACTTTATCCGAAGGATATTCTGGGAACATTCTTAGGATGTAGGAAATCTTCGAGAATGTCTATAGGACGTCCCTTGGACATTTGTACCCTATGGATCACACATACGCACGCTTTGTGCTGTCAACGTAAAGTTAGCATAAAAATGAACGTTTATTCTAGTACCTTGTTGATGGTATCTCTTATCACTTTTATGACGGATGCGAAAGCTGACGATTTCCGCTCACAAAATCGCTCGCGACGCTACGAGCTGTCATCTGAAGTTCAATAAGCAGAACCGATGATCAACCGCCGCACCCTATCACGATGCAGCTTCACAGAATACTGAGGTCAATTCACTGAACTGGCGACCTCGGCCAGCAGGTATACCAATCAATCGCGGCGAAAAATCCCTAGATCGAACTCGACGCGCGGCGCCCAATCGGTATGACAAAAATAAAAAGAGAAGGGCATTTTTACGATCGAATCAATTAGAAATCGATCGCGAAGTACGTAATAAATAAAAGCCGTGTTAGCAAAATGTTTATTTTTCATATGTTGGAAATTTTTGCTGAGGTAGGATTATTTCCTAAAAGTATAATCCAATCAGCACGAAGAAAACGACAATTTCAACAGTTGTAAAATAAACATTCTGCTAAAACGATTAAAGATATTTATTTGCGGAAAATGCATTATTTGCGATATGACCAGCAGTGACACGAAACATGGTATTTCTTGTTATGGCAGCATTGTCGAGCGCGCGAAAATGCAAATTGGCAGATGATAGAATTGGAGTAAATGATAGAAGTTTAAACCTTAATACAAAAAGAAGAAGAGACAATGAGAGCATGCAAAAATGCATCTTTAGAATCGAAAAGGAAAACAAAGAGAATTCTTATGTTTCTAGAACAACGATAATTCTCGATGAGTTTCTCGATGAAAGTTTTGCGCAGTAATGTTTTAATAGACGTAGCCTGTATTTCTTCCGGACGTATTTTAAGAAGTAATATATGTGTATGTCGTGTAATTTGCATTTTGTAATGTAATTCGTATTGTCTTTAGAGGCTCTTTACTCGATCCAGTTTACGTTTTTATTTATTTTATTTATTTATTTTTTATTCTTATTTGTCTAACAATAACTTCTCGAAGTTGGGAAGAAAGTTGATGAATATAAATCATTAATAATATAATATCATAATTAATGTAATAAATTATTCATTAATACGTAAATGTAATAATTAATATAATAAATCATTAATAATAAATATAATAATTAAAAAGGATAAACACCGGGATTGATTCTAGGAAAGCGCTCGCGTCATATCTTTGTAATGGATTCTTTTATTTCTATCAATCAATGTAGATTAATTTTATCTCGGTGTACTCTTTATCTTTATCTAATTCTTAGAATTAAAAGAAAAAAAATAAAGACAAATTAAATCTAGATTAAAGTTAATTTATATTGGTAGAAATGGGGATTAGAGTTACTTAGACTCCAATTAACTTAATCGGCGATTATTAATTTGAGAGTTATTTAAAACCAAGATTAATATACAATTTTATATTATAATTTATTATTTGTAATCTTTTTTTATATGTAAAATGCAACAAAAAAATTTCATGATAACGAAATAATACGAATACTGCTTATTTTCTATAATAACAATTCAAAAAACAAAATTTTCCAGAAAATGAGTTTAAATGTTTTGAATCATTAAAATATTGTAATACTAATTTTGAAATGCAATTTTAATATAATAATTGATTATAGAGAAATAAAAATATATTATTTTAAAGTATGTTTTTTCTTATTTTCTTTATCTCTATCCTTATATCTCTATCCTTTTTCTGAAAAAAGTTTAAAATGATAATTTTTGAGTTATTGTAGCAAATAAACCATCATAATCATCAATTAAGTTAATCGAAGTTTATTGAAGTCACTCCTATGTGCAATTGGACGTTGTCAAACATAAATTGCACAAATCGCATCGCGCTATGAAGAAAAGATACTCCCCTTCCCCTTGTTCTCTTCTAGAATATACAAAGTGGCATTCTTTCCAAAAATAATTTTAACGTCAAACGGGGTTTCACGTATTAAAGATGTAAAGAATTAACGAAAGAAAGATGCGTCGAATTGTTTCTCTTCTCTTCTCTTCAGCAATTCTTCTTCAGATTTGGCGACATGCACAGGAATCATCGGAGAAGATCATCCGCTATGCGGATCAAGGATCATTTTACGAAGGTGGAGGGTAGTAGCGACACAGTATAATTAAACAATAAATGATGCACCTGTCGGATGGTCGATGCGCGAATAATGCTTGGCGCGGTGCGACCCATGGAAACGTCGCCGCCGTCGCCGTCGCCATCGCCGTCGGCGACGGAGGCCAAGCCCGTCCGTGGCGCCGTGCGTAACCCGTCGTCGCTTCGTCGTCGTCGGCTGAGCGCCGAGATCCACGGTGTAGCGGCGGCGGCGGCGGTAGTAGGAGTAGCAGTAGTAGGAGGAAAAGAGAAAGGAGGTAAAAGTCCGTGTCTAGCGATCCTCGCGAGCCTCCACCACGCGTACGCGCCGTTTATCATCGTGACTGCGGTCAACTCGTTGACGTCGTCGTCGGCGACGAACACCGCGGAGCGGGTGTCGCGGATGACAGCCCGTCGCCGTCGCCGTGAACGTGAAATGATTACATCGCTCGCGATCGGTCATCGCGTATTGCGTAAAACTAATCCGATTTAGGCGGCGACCTCGCGCTGCACTCTCTTCGTGCAGCCCTCCTCTCCTCCGACGACTTCCGTCATCGTCGCGATTACGTTACGTCCGTCACGTTTCCGCGGCGCATCTCGGACCTCCGTCAATTCCCCGTCTTGATGTGGGTCTCTTTAGGTTCTTACGCTTACCGGAGGGGATCCACCGTCATCGCGATCGCGTCGCAGTGAGATCGCTTCTGACGACGCGAAAGGGGACTGGGGAAGGTGGGAAAGGGCGAGAGGAAAGGGGAGAAGGAATCACCCCGCGATAGGGATAAGGACAGGACAGAGGGACAGTAGGGACACGCTTGACACGCAGTCTCCTTTCGCTCTGCGCTTCCGCTGATTCCGCTCTCACCTCTCACCTTCACGGTACGCTCCTCTCGCTGCCTCTCGCGAGAGCGATGCGTCGTCGCGCGGCGGTGCGCGGATCGCGCTGGTGAGGAAGTTTAACGCGACGCCTCGCCCAACCCACTTTCGACTTTCGTGGTGACCGCTCCGGGTTGTGCGCGTCCCCGAGCCATGTATCCGCGGTGATATTCGCGCGGCTTCCTCGAGCATTTTTCCCTCTCCCAGCTCGACAAGTGGAGTTCCTGGATATCGCGTCGCGTTGCGTCGTCCCGCTTCGCCTCGCCCACTGAACGCCTTGAACGGGTATGAAATTTTGCGGGACGACGGTGGACTCTGACGGAGTTCTCGGACTGTCTCGGAGTAGCGCGTCCACATAACCTTTATGCCACCAGAAGCGCAACGTTCGTTTTCTCTATTTTCCCTGCCGAGTGATGTATCGACCATCGACCGCGACGATTCGGTTCCGTCATCGTTGTCGTCGTCCCGTCGGATTTCGCCTCACGGAATCGACACCGCGGCCGCGACGTTGAACGGTCCCGTTGAGGACGGTGCCACCCCCGTCGTTGCGAATCCATTTCTCTCATTTGTTGCGCCGCGCCTCCCACATCACATGCGAACATACGTGTTCATCTTGCTCTACCTGACGATGTTTAGTTTCATTCTGTTCTGTATACTTCTGTTCTCACGCATTGTTATTTCGCGGATACAATCTGTACCTTTGAGTTTTTATAGTTAATAAATTTGGTTCTCACCCACGCAAGCAGTTTTGTGTTTTCATTTCGTACATA
>NW_012130066.1:6498379-6506074 GCF_000143395.1 Atta cephalotes
ACACACACACACACACACACACACACACACACACACACACACATACACCCACACACACATACACACACACACACACACACACACACACATTCGCACGTACCATCCCATTTTTCCTCACACACCAAATTCTGCACAGATTCTCAAGTTCCGTAAGTATACAATTGAGAGAAGGAGAATCTTGCGTTTCGATCACACACACATTTTTCCGTCGAGGATTTTTTCTTTCAGCTATATGTTATGATTTCCTAATTTTTGCTGAACCAGTCGAAAATGCAATTTACTTTGTCTAAGATTGTTAGAAAATATCTGGAGATTCGATTACTGAAAATAAAATCGATCATATCAGTGTGAGAGCTTATGAGATCGATTTTTTTTTAATTATTTACACATTCTGTAGCTGAATGAGAAGAGCGACATGATATCCATGGTAATCATCTTCTGCTGATTATCAAAACGATGGTGCATTAAAGAGCTTGACGTACGTGGATTAAGTAATCAAGGGAACTCATCACACAAGTTGAGAAAATGAATAATCAAGCGTTTAGTTTGGCGGAGAGGCTCATACCTTCGACCTACGTGCAGCAGGGCCTGAACGCCAAGAAGTCTCGCGAGAACCTTATACGGCATTTTATCGAACATGTAAGTCGTGAGAAAGCGAGTTTCTCAGTAAATGTCAATTAGCATTATATCAATATTTAATATAATTTTCTCAACAATACAAAGATAATATAACACATGTTGTACATAATAATTACATTCCCAGATAGCCAAACTAGTCAAGGATCAGTATTACAGACTACAGGCTTTTCAGCAAGAGACACAGATGACCTAGGCTGCGTTCATTAGAGAAAACTAGTCAGTTAATACTTAGTCATTCTTTAATATGATTGAATTCTACACTTAGATTCAGCAAAAAACTAAAAACAAGAAATAATAATTAAAGAATGATTAATTGTTTAGTTTTCTCTGCTGAATGTACAATTATAGCAGTGATCATTACTGGTTGTTTTCCAATGTTAAACAAAGATATACAATGTTAAACAAAATTATCACAATGTTAAATAAAATGAAATAATCACTGCGCTATACTGTGGATGCTTTCAGCAAGGCACAGATGATACAGTGTAACACAGTGAATCATTATCTTACTTTCAAACAAAGATATCAATTACTATGCCACACTGTGTCTCTGGCTGTAAAGCACTGTGTTTTGTATATTGTAAGAGCTTTCCGGCAGAAAACATAGATGACACAATATAACACATACAATGAAACATTTCGTTTCATTGATTGTTTAACATTGACAAACAATAAAGATATAATAATTTATTATTATTACACTGTATCTCTCGCTAGAAAGTATCCTATGAATCTTATGAATAGAATTCCAACAATAGCCAAGTACAATTTGCTATTTTTCTAAGACAGAAATGTATTAAAAATCCTGCATACAACATAATGGCAAGTTATGCTGTTTTCTCTACATTTTTGTTATTGTACTATAGTATAAATATTGTAAGTAATGATAGTTTAAAAAGGACAGTGGATAAGAATCTTCTCTAATCATAATCAAATTGACTAGCGATTGTTGATATACTGCCAACATCTTACTATCTGGATTTTTCGAGTAGGAAATTATAATATTGATATTACTGCTAATTGGTGTTTGACTTGTATAAAATAAATTCTATGTAATATGTATCTTCTTGTAATGTGAAAAACAGCGAAAATGGCCAGAAGAGGGTTGGGATGACGCAACGATAGAAGCATTTCTGTCAGATCTATCGCAAATGGACAGCAATAACTTTCCCTCGAATTGTAGCGTCGGCGAACGCGAAGCGAGGATCGTATCGAATATCGTCGCGAGACGACACTTTCGTATGGGACACGGTATAGGAAGATCCGGTGATTTAGAAGAAGTACAACCGAAAGCTGCTGGTAGCAGTTTAATGTATAAATTAACTAACTCCTTAGTGCTTGAAGTTATACGATATATGGGTAAGGAGTTACGCAGATATATATATTTAACATAGAAAATATGAGGCATTATGTATTTAACTCTCCGAAGTCAAAATATATACAGTTTAATAAAAAACATAGTTATTGATGCTAGGTCTGTGAAATCCGTTTATTAATTGACTAAAACTTTAGTTGACTAAAAAGCTTTAATGCCATAGAATTAAAGTGACATAATTTGTATAAAAAGAAATGAACTAAGTTTATTTCAATTACAATAATTCAAATTTGCAGATGTAATATAAATAATATATAGGCTTGCTTTTTTTTAGCTGAACTTCTTACATGATTTATCTTTTTTCTTTTTCTTTCCAACATGGAAAAGAACAGACCTTATAATTGAATGAATCCAATACACTTACTATCGACTCCGGAAAGTTATATATAATAATTGCAAAAGAAATTATTATGCGTTTAAAATGATAGAAAAAAAGATTATGAATCTTGATATTAGACTGATCACAGAAAATCAGTATCCTGTTCATCAGTATCCTGTTTTTTATTTCTTTATTTTTTTGTCTGATTCTTTTCATTTTATTAGTATAAAAAGTCATTTAATAAGGATATTTTCGCTCACAGGAGTGAAGAGCATAGCAGGCTGCTTTCTATCACCAATGGCCACGGGAATGAGCCTAGTTCTATGTATGTTAACGCTTAAGCAAGACAGACCACGCGCGAAATACGTTTTATGGCCTAGAATTGACCAAAAGTCTAGCTTCAAGTCTATAATTACGGCCGGATTAGAACCTATTGTTATCGAGATGCAAATAATAGGGGATGAATTAAAAACCGATATGCAGAGACTGGAGGCTCAAATGGCAGCCTTAGGCGAGAGTGTTGCCTGTGTACTTACGACAACCAGCTGCTTCGCGCCCAGAGCATGCGATTCCGTGGACACGATCGCGGCCCTCTGCAGCCAGTATAACATACCACATCTGGTGAATAATGCATACGGGTAAGTGAAGGATGTACTATTTTTTTATGTATAAATCGATACCTTGGCGCTAGAACAATCAACTTCCTCTCTCGGCTCAAACGTAGAATTTTTATTCGAAAATCATAGAATGTTAGTTTTAGTCCTAGGATATCGAGGTACAGTCCAATTGAAAACGATTTTACTAAATGTATTGCACTATATTGCTAAAAGCTTGCAGAGTACAAGGTGTATGCATCTCATACAAGAAGCGTCGAGAAAGGGTCGCGTAGATGCTTTCGTTCAGAGTACGGACAAGAACTTTCTGGTTCCGGTGGGTGGTGCTATTATAGGTTCCTTCGACAAGAATCTCTTAGATCGCATATCGAAAATGTATCCAGGACGTGCAAGCGCGAGCTCCGTTATGGATGTGATGATTACGCTGTTGAGTCTTGGAATGGCAGGGTACAAACAATTGATTGCTCAACGTAAGGAAATGTATTCTTACCTGAAAGAAGAATTGGGAAAATTAGCAACAAGACATGGAGAGAGACTGTTAGACACTAAGGGCAATCCAATATCTATGGCTATGACTCTTCAGTGTCTGAGCCATCAGCATGACAACAAGCAAGTTACTATGCTAGGATCAATGCTATTTCTGCGTAACGTTAGTGGTACTAGAGTTATAACGACCACGGATTCTAAGCATATTGTTTCACATAAATTTGAAGGTATATATTTTTAAATATGATTTAATAATGTTCTGAGAACATATTAAATTTATTGAGATACAAATACATAATATCTTCATATAATTATGTTTAACCGAGAATAGTCATCTGATTTTTGATGTACAAGATTACTTGAGGTGTTCTTATACTCTATACTATCAATTAAAATCATTATTATTAACAACATATTGTTATTTTCTAATTTACTAATATTTGACAATTATATGGATATGGATATAATCATAATTTTCTGAAAAAAGTAAGTGGAAACTAAACAAATAAAAAATAAAGTAGCATGTTAAGTAACTTATAACGGTATTTTTTTAATAAAGATTTTAATTAATAATTTTTTTTATTGTGGGATATTTTCGATGGAATTGCATATTTAAAGGTTTTTAAAGAATAGTTATTAAAAGAGAAAAAATATATTAAACAATATCCATACAAAACAATATTTTACAATATATTTTTCATATTTTTTCGCCACTTGGTTGTAAAAATACCCAAGATGACTATTTCTGGGTTAAAAATATCGTATCTATATTTTAAGCATATATTTTTAATTTATGATAGATTTTTATTTTTATCGAAGATATTTCCGTTTCATAATATTTATTTCAATTACTACACAGGCTGGGGTGCACATAACAGCAATTACAGAGTTCCATATCTGACTGCTGCGGCAGCATTAGGCATGAAGAGATCTGATGTGGATGCATTCATACAAAGATTGGACAAAGCTTTAACGAAAGTAAGGAGACGTTCAGCACCAGTAACGCCCACTGCTTCACTCGCCGGTTCCAGCATCAATGGAGATGCAGGTGGTACTGGTGGACCAGGGGAATCTAGCACAGCCTCAACCAGCCGTGCAAGTAGCAAAGACAGTTTAAGAAAATGAACCGTAATCAACGCAACTGGCCAGTCCAATCAGCACATTAATATCAATTTGTAAGTAGTTTATCGCTTACAAATTGACATTCATAGCATGTTTCTGAGAAATGTAAATTCGGTATAATCGTTCCTTTATACATGTGTCAATCACGTTTGTGTTGACAGAAATTTTACAATATCTGAAGAAATTTAATACAAAAAATAAACTTTTTAGATTAAAAATTATATAATACATTTTTTATAGAAAAAAAAGACAAGAAAGAAGATGTACACATATATGGAAACATTTCTTTTTTAAACAAGATGTAAGAAAATCTCTTACTATGAATATTAAAAGAAACAATAATTTATATACATTTTCACAGACACATGCTAGATACAAATGTACTGATTCGTCTGCCCATTTGCGTTGAGATATTGTCAATTCAAACTACATACCAAAAGAAGATGAGAATCTTCAGACATTAAAGAGTGATCAAAATTAATATTTGAAAAGAAAAGAAAATGACAGGAAACGCGAGGCATTCGGATTCCTATGGCTCTATTTCAGAAACAGATCTCAGAGAGAGATTCAAGTGATAAGCGCTGGCCGCCGATATAATTGTTGAGTATGTTCTTTGTTGAAATGTATATGCTATTATTTATAAAGACACAGGCAATATTGAATTCTTATAATTAACTCTCTTTTCATCTTTTTATTTTCTAATATAGTTTGATATAAATATTTAAGAAGCATGTATCAATCAATACAAATTGTATGTTTGTTTTGTATAATATAAATTCTTTTTCTAAAGGAGTACTATAAAACTTGCAATTCTGTCGATACATGTAGCAATATTCACTATTTCAGTTGTTTATAATACTTACCATATTATTCTTTTGAAAGCTGTCGCATTTCTGATAATTGACTTATTTATACATTGCATTTTATAGGATTAATTGTTATTAATTGTATAGTGTTCTGTTTTTGTTCTCTTTAATTATATATAGAGAATGAGAATTCTTCTCTTTTATTTGAGCAGAGTACATTCGTATTTATGGCACTAGTAAAAATGATATATTATCTGTAAAAAAAGGAAGCAGTAGTAAAATATTTATGAAAATACATTATTAGGAAAATATGTCAAAATTTAGGTACATAGTACACATAATGACACAATGTGATATACAAATATGTTTTATCATTGGGTTTATAGAAAATTTATAATACCTTCGTGTATGTAGTTATTATATGATTGGTTTGTTTCCAAATTGACAAAAACTAGAACACAATATCGGGTTATTAATTTATTTTTAACGATACAGATAATATTATATTTAGTTATACTATTGTGTAATAAATAATAGAATATCATGCATCTGAATTAGAAGGAGTATGTTATGAATATTGATATTGTTTGGCATATTTAGTATTGTTCGCAAGCAACATCAACACACAATTACTAACTACTAACACACATACATACATATATTTATACATACGAAAAAAGTATGTTTATATGTATATAGATGCCTGCGTGCATAGGTATATATACAGATATATTCATACTTGCGCAACTCGTTGCGTATAAAGAATAGTTTATTTAAAGTTTCATGAATTTAGAAAATGGTATATCAAAGTTGTATTTATAAATATTTAATAGAGATAAAGGAGAGAAATAAACCGATAGGGAGAGATTATTAGTGCTGTTAAAGTTTTATCAAGCATGTATAATTTATGATGCCTGTTGCACTTTCTTTAAATAGGAACGTTAATTATATTTATATTGTATTGTTGACGTTTGGATTTCGTAGTATATGTACATTTTTACGTCGAAATGTTCAAGGCGAAAAATTATTAGTCGGTAAATCCATCTGGAAAATTGACAAAATGACTGTAAATCACCGAGGTTTTCAAAGTTATGCAAAAGAAACAGCGGTATAGCATTTAATTATACGCTTAGTTGATGGCTTATTAGGATGGCAGTGCTAATCAAGATTTTGTGAAGCTCCTAGTAAATAATTATCATTATATTCAATACATTATCCTATTAATAATTATAGCTCTATATTTTTCAATTAATTATAGTCACTACGTCCCTTATATAAAGAAGCGTCTTTTAGTACATATGTATAAATATAATATACCTTTCCTTTTCGAAATTATTATTTATGATATTATAATTTACAGGGTGTTTTAGATTTCTATCTTTTATCGATGAATCATTTGATTTTTTTCTAGAGAATCGGCTCCAAAATAATCAAAGAAAAATATAAAACGTAGATCGGTAGGTTTGATGGAATCGTATAGGTACAGCAATACTTATACTTTTAGACAAGATTACATGTACATATATATAAGTTCGTATCGCTACTGTATTGTGTACGTTATTACTTTTCACAATTATTAGTTACAAATTATATATTTCTTTAATTATTCATTTATCTCGAGGAAGAATATTACATGCAGAAAAAAATCTCTAAGATGTAGTAAAAGAAATTGCAAAATTACTGTTATAAGAGGAATATGATGCTATAATAAGAAATATATTGACATTATAATATTATTTAATAAAGAGATGCATATGTTGTGTGTATATGTATATACACATATATATGTGATATACATGTATGAGCGGTCTTTACATCGTGATATCTTGATGTATCCAAGCTATTACCGCGAAAAATCATGCCATCTCAACACTATTATTTATATATAATTTACATCTTTATATTTAAGATTTACCTTTCACTTTTACTTCAGCAAGCAATAATTATAATATGATGCGTACGATTTTCTGAAGGATTTCCTTTCATTCTATGCTCAAGCAAGGGAGACATTGGAATTTTCTCGAAGAGCAATAGACAAATCAGCCTATATATACGTATTTATATACATGTATATATACATATGCATATATGTGTGTAATAATAGGAAACTTATATTCTAGGACACACCGACGTACGATGGGATCTTATAACTCGTACTCGTGATACATTCCTATGTAAATAAAGAAGTCTCTGTCTTTTATTTGATTCACCACCATTTCCAGCTGGATTCATCCAATAAAGGGTCAGCTTAATTTATAACATCATTATACACCTTTCACGCAACAACGACGATCTTAAGGACCTAATTTTTTCCACTTTCTCTCTCTCTCTCTC
>NW_012130066.1:6507363-6509791 GCF_000143395.1 Atta cephalotes
ATATATATATAATATATATATATATAAATATATATATATATAATTTTTTTTTTTAAACGCTTCAATTTTGAAGTAGAATATTTCGATTTTTAATCCCGCTCCGGGAGTTAAGTTTTAAAGCACATGTTCAGGACTATAAAACAAGCTTATTCTGTAAATTTCAAAAAATCTAAAGAAAATGATTTTTTCGGAGAACGTCCTTAATACTTGCAATGCTTGTGAATATCGTTTATCCTTGTTTAATATTTAATAAACAACAAGGAATAAAATGATTTCTGCGTTGCGGGCATTAAATGGAACGCATCTTCTGTTGACTTTCCAATGTCCTACACTCGAGAAACGAATTGTAGATTAATTTGAAAAAAAAAAACACAGTTTTTAAATAATGTTAATGATGCTTCGCGTCTTATCTTGTTGATTTGAGATATGATTGGACATGATATCAATGATGACGTCAACATAAAGTCGCGAAAGCGACAAATCTGGAGAATCCTCACGTTGTTGAAAGTTTTTGCATGAGGTTATGTGAGATTCTTGATTTTTACAAACAACAGGCGATCGACAGGAGATAACCTAACTAAGCTGGCGTGTCGTATGTCAAAAGGAGCACGGTGATTTCGACGAATTTTAAACACTAGAGTGAAAGAGAGATTATCTTCTGTTTTATTTTATTACGCAAGGTACGTAATACATTTCAAATATGTTCTCAGTCAGCCTAGCAGTTGATAGTTTAGACTGTGACTTGTTTCGACTCCGTGATGAATCTTTTGCTCGAAAATTTTGTTGATGTCTAGTTCGGTGAATTTTTTCATTAATCTTTTCTTCGTATAGTGTTACACGAAATCTTAATATATATGTTAAATATGTTTCAATATATTTGCTAATTAAATTTTGTCACTCGATAGCATCGGATAGGTTAGGAAATATGTCGAATAGATGACATCGAATAAATTAGGAAATATGTATACAACTGAGTATCCGGTAAAAGTGAAATTATGTTTTACTGATGACTGGAAAAATATAAAAAAAAAACAATTGTCGATTAGATAAAAAGAAATTAAATTTTTTTGATCGACTATTATTGTCTGGAAAGTTCGTGCCGATTTTGAAGGAAAATTGAAACGCAGAAGATTTAAATTTTAGTATACATTTATTAAATTTAAATCTTTTGCGGCATGAATTTTCCGGACAACCCAATATATTTTTTGATTTCGTGAATAGCATACTCACATAGCATGAAATTGTTACAATAGCATGAAACATAGCATGAAATTGTTACTCACATAGCATGAAATATTTCCAAAATGGTTCAATATAGATTTGAAATATATATTTCAAAAATTTTTTATAATATATTTCTGAAATATAAATTTGTCCGGGAAATTTGAGATTTTGAAATTTCTCTTTTTCTTACAATATATTTATACAATATTTCTGAAATATTTTATTGAAATATTTCATACTGTGTGGATATACATATATTTGTTATTTGTTATTTCAATAAGATGTAAGCATTTTTGTTTTAAATTATTTTATAAAATATATATATTATACCAGTTTGTCCTATAATAAGAATTCTATTTCTTGACTTCTTTATTTCAGAATATTTTTAGAATGGTGAAGAGCAAAGCACAAGAGAAAGTCGCAAAAATAAGAAATAAGCCTAAGACGAGCAAGAGAATGCAATTGCCAATCAAGCCTATCAATGTTATTATCATTGTGAGTCTGGCAATTGCCGTTTGGATCGGATACAAAGGATACCGCGAAACGAGAGTTAATACTCCATATAATGGAAAAAAGGCATGTATAATCTATCATCAAATAATTCCACACAACATACTTTATCTGATAGACATCATAGAAATGTCCTTAGAATGTATTAATTCAACAAGTTTTGAATGTCTTTAGAACATTCTTGAAGGAAGTGATGTTACTTTTAAGAGGCTTGTTCTTTTTCCATATTTTAAGATTGAATTTCTTACATGGTTCATTTTTCTTTCTTTTTTTTTTACATTGGAGAGAAAAAGACAAAAGATGAATCAAGAAATTCAATCCTGGAATATGAAAAAAGAACAGGTCTAATATCTTGTAAATGTAAATTTTAATGTTTATTTCTACCAATGTAGATTCAATCTTGGTTATTACTTATTCTTTTCCAATTTTTTAATTTCTTCTAATTTCTTCTAATTTTTTTCGAATTAGAAAAAGATGAAAAATAAGATTAATTAATTAAATAAAATTAAACCAAGATTAAACTTAATTTACATTGATAGAAATATAGATTTATTATAGATGCAGAATTATCAGTAATGTGTGACACAGGATGTAAAATATCAAATAACATTAGAGAATAGTTTCCAAAACTGCAGGATATATATATATATATATATATATATATATATATATATATATATATATATATTATTAT
>NW_012130066.1:6509811-6522839 GCF_000143395.1 Atta cephalotes
TATTATATATATTATATATATTAGTAATACTATATATATATACTATAATATATATATATATATATATATATATATATATATATATATATATATATATATATATATATATATATATATATATATATATATATATATATATATATATATCTTATTATTGCAGTGTGTTATTTATAAGAAAATTTTTCAAAATTTAATTGCAGAGATTAGCTTCGGAGATAGTTAGTGATCTATTCTTATATATTCTCTGTACATATATAATCAAATATTAGGTACGGGAAAAAGTTCGTGGCGTTTTTTTAATGCCATCTAATGGGAAAAATCGCCACGAACTTTTTCCCACTAATATTTGCAGATTTGTAATTTTTATTTATAATCAATTCAAATATTTTTTTGAAAATTAGTTAGTTACTGCATCTGGATTGGATTCTCCGGACAGGTATTGGGGTACCTATCGATCCGGAGTATATTTCGGTTTAAAAACAAGAGATCCGCATTCTTTGGTGACTGGTTTAATGTGGTATTTTCCACGTTTCTTACGTCATGATGGAACTGGATTTAAACACTGGTGCGAGCAAGGTGATGAACTAGACAGGTACTGTGTAGTCAAACTCTCTTTCAGTCAAATAAAGAATTCATCAATATAATTAATGAAAGTTTAAATGTTAGATATGCATGGCTAGAACACGACGGACGAACATTTGGAATTCAGGAAATAGTAGATAATCCTGCAGTCATAAGAACAACATTTGTCAAAAAGCCTGGCGGATATCATGGTGGTGACTGGACCGCAAGAATTGCGGTGTCATCAAAAAAGGAAGAACAGATTGGCGAAGAGATGTCATTATTATTTTATACCGCTATTGAGGAAGGCACGAAGGGTTGGATAAAGGCTAATCTAGGAGACTACAATCGCTTGACAGGAATAGAAGGAAATACACAGGGATTGGGATCTTTTATCATAAATGTGAATTTAATAAATGGCACCATAGAAGAGCATTCCTTTCTAGCAACGGTTGCTCCTGGTCTAAACGTGTTGAAAGAAACGGTTTTTCAAAGTCTCCGCATCGCGACCCAGAAGGGATCCATGGAGAAACATGTAGTTTTAGCTGGTGAACAGTTGCCTTTGCTTCCCGAAGGCAAGAAAAAGGATCCAAATTTTGTTGTAACTCAAGTGACGGGAAAAATCCCTTTTGAGATCGAAGTTAGTTATGAATCTGGTAGTTTCAGTAATAGGATGGACGTTAAATTAACAGGAAACAATTATGATGAGGCTCTCAAGGATCACAGAGAATTGTTTTCAAAGAAATTTGAAAATGTTTTCAAGCTGAAATCTAAGGGATATACAGACGATGAAGTGGCGTTTGCGAAGATGGCATTTTCAAATCTTATAGGCTCGATAGGTTACTTTTATGGAGCTTCACAGGTGCAAAGTATTTATACTCAGGAACCTGTGCCTTACTGGAAAGCACCTTTGTATACTGCCGTACCAAGCAGAAGCTTTTTTCCAAGAGGTTTCCTGTGGGACGAAGGTTTTCACGGTTTATTGATCTCTGCTTGGGACATGGAAATAGAATTAGATATTATAAGCCATTGGTTTGATCTAATGAACGTCGAGGGTTGGATACCAAGAGAGATGATTCTCGGCCAAGAAGCTATGGCTAAAGTTCCCGAGGAGTTCATAACTCAGATCAACACAAATGCGAATCCACCTACATTTTTCTTGACGCTAGATTTTTTGCTCCAGCATAAAGAGCAGGACTTACTGAAACATAATTACCAATTGCTTGACAAACTGTATCCACGGTTGCAGAAATGGTTTTCGTGGTTCAATACCACGCAAGTCGGTGAGCTACCCAGTACATATAGATGGCGAGGCAGAGATGAAAAAACTACTAAAGAATTAAATCCTAAAACGCTCACATCCGGGTTAGATGATTACCCTAGGGCTTCTCATCCGAGTATCACCGAGCGTCATGTTGATTTGCGTTGCTGGATCGCATTTGCTGCTCGCGTTATGGCTAGAATCGCCGAAACGTTGAGTTATCCTGCCACAAAGTATCAAGAAACATTTCAGTATTTATCCGACAATAACTTGTTGAACAAGCTACATTGGTCGCCGAATGCACAAGCATATTCCGATTACGGTTTGCATACTGACAAGGTGATTCTACGGAAAATCGCGTCACCGCCATCTCGCAAGCAACAATCTGCTAATATGCAAATGACATCAGAAATGAAACGCATCGTACTGGAAAATCCATCATTGAAGTTTATTGATACAACCTTTGGATATGTATCGTTATTCCCTTTTATTCTGCAGATTGTCGAACCTGATTCGCCTCAACTGGGGAAGATACTGCAGGATCTACGAGATCCTGATTTACTGTGGACGAAGTATGGACTGCGTTCGCTTGCGAAAACATCACCTTTATACATGAAATATAATACGGAATATGATGCACCTTACTGGCGCGGTCCTATCTGGATAAATTTGAATTATTTGACAGTACGCGCAGCATATTATTATTCTAACGTGACGGGACCATACCAGGAGAGCGCAAAAAGGCTATACCAAGAGTTGCGAAAAAATTTGATACAGAATATTATTATGCAATATAGAAAAACTGGGTATTTGTGGGAGCAGTACGATAGTACAGAAGGAAAGGGTAAAGGAAGTCATCCTTTCACTGGCTGGACTTCTTTGGTAGTACTACTTATGGCAGAAATATATTAAATGTCAATGTATATAGTGTTGCGCTTTTGCATTCCCGTTGAACAGGATTCCCGCTCAACAATATATTGTAAGAAATTTAAGGGAAATAGGCACAACACAGAAGCTATCAGAACAGAAGTCTATCAATATGAAGGAGAACAGAGTCTCTATTCTTAAAAAGTATCGCATACGAAAAATTAGGGAAAGGGTATATGTAAATATATAGTATATGTAACGCATACTATAGTATTTCCCTAGTTTTTCGTATGCGATACTTTTCAAGAATAAAGGCCCAGGCCTCGGTTCGAATCCTGGAGCGCCCTGATATTTTTTTCGTGTTGTCGCATATTTCTTACAATATTGACTTTGATCATTCAAAATTATTTCACAAAAGTGAAATCAAAAGATCAATCACAGTGTTCATTCAGAGTTATCACGTGGATTTATTACTGAATAGCACTTTACATTTAGGATAGAAAAAATTATATTATTTTGTTATTACGTTATGTGTGTATTGTTTTTGCCTTTTATATCATGTTATATGGGAGTTATTGTATTGTCTGAAAGAAAAGCATTTGTAAAAATGTTAAACTATGTGTATAGATATTATATATGATATATACACTAGAATATATTTACATTAATCGGAAAGATATATAATATATGATATTCTTTGATATCTTGATGGCCTGATGTTCTTGATAATTAAGTCTGAATTCTAGATAATTGTATCTCGTCTAATAAAAGCGCTACTTATAATGTTTTTATAAGTACTTTAAATAAGATAACATTTTAATATTATATCACAAATTTTGTATTACTGTCGTATATACATACTTTTTGGCACAGTGATTTATTGAAACGTTCTATATTTTTATTGAAAATATATTTTAGATGTATTTTAGATCAAGCAAATTGTTTATTCTCACACTTGTGAATTTGAGTTTTATTTTGTTAATATCATGAATTCTGTATACATAACACGTATGTTTTGTAAAATGATGTGTGTGTGTGTGTGTGTGTGTGTGTGTGTGTGTGTGTGTGTGTATGTGTGTGTGTGTGTGTGGGGAGGGAAGGGAATAATATTGTATAATTATTAAAAGAAGCTAGATTAAAATCTTGGCTGTGATTTACTATGAAAACTGATATATTTTAATCTTAAGCTCTTTTTGAGGAAGCGCTATATCTTATCATATAGCATAACTCGGAGCATGACATTTATTTTTATGTAAAAAGCTCTTAACTAATCTAGCCATCATTTTCTAAATAATTTTCGAAATAAAAGTTTAAGCTGTATATGTGTACTATAATAAAATGGTATTTACACATTGAGACTAAGTATGAATGTATCTCTTCTTTCGCACTCATGTCGAATTTCAGCTTTAGAAATTAATTTTGTCATTTATGTAATGAAAGTAATTTATATCATGAACTAATTATATATTGTATATAACCCTGTTTCATCCATTTATCTTAAAAAGAGCCTATAATAATTCTTAGGCCTTCTAAAATAAGTTATTAGTCAGAAATCAGAAGCTAAAAATTGACGACTGTAATTGGTCAATTTTTAGCTTCTGACTTCTGATTTATGACTAATGGCTTATTGTAGAAATCCCATAAATGTAATGTATGCTCCCAGACAACAAATATCCAAAAGAGAGACATAAGACGTCTTCTTATGTCTCAATGTGTTGTCTGAGATGTTATTCAGTTTGTATAAACAGATTTAGATAGTTTAAATTTTGAAAATTATTTTTTCTCTTGTGATAAAGTGATTTTATATTTCTAAACATAGATGATAAAGAAACTTTTTTAATTTTGAAAAAGACAATATAAATGATTAAAAAAAAACTTTATTTTAAGAGGAAACAATGATGTGTATATTGTTTTTCCTAAAATTTTTTAAATAATTTTTTTAGAGAAAAATTAATTTAAAATAAGTTTTTTTTTACCAAAGATTTTTTTGGGAGTACAAGAAGTTTAAAAGAATTTTTGGGGTAGTTTTTGGGAGGAAAATACAAAGAAATGTCTAAATTATGGCTAAAATATTGAGAAAATTGCAATATATAGAAATAACTTTTGAACAAGCCTGGTTGCGTTCAGTTATTTCAATTTCCAGTAGAATGTTTATTGTTATTTTGCAACTATTGGAAGTTCTTTGCGCTGTGATTGTGAATTATACTTTTAAATCTAAAGGAATAATTCTACTTCAGTGAAGAGAAAAAATTTCTAACAAAAAAAGATCATTCTGCTGAACGCGAATTTCATCTTTTTCCATTGAAAAATGCTGAAAAAGCAGACCAACAGTTGGCACTCCTGCTTGCGATACATTTCGAGAAACGATTCTCGTATCGTATCGTAGAATCGCTGTCATCGTTGATGACTCCCTTCAGAGTTCGGATTGTTCAGACGCCTTGCTAGAAGGATAGGTGTGTGCTTGTTGGGGTTACGATCATAAGTTGTGGATTTTTGACCGAAATAAAGTCGCGTAGACATTCCAATTGCGTATTATGGAGCCATACGATGTGATCGTCAATCAACCGGTGGTTATCGATAATGTAAGTATCTACTATCCAGCTCCTCTCCCATTTAGAAAGCGAGCGATGCGTCAAACTTCAATGTCGGTTGTCAACGTTTTATCAGGACGTATAATTTAAAAGAACGTAAATGCTTTTCTTTGCATTTGCATTACGTTTACATCTTTATTTTTATTTATATCTTGATTCGCAAAAGTATCAAAAATTATATTGTCGGCAATCTGGTCGATAATAATGACGATGATATTGATATGGTAAGCAATTCTTTCCTCGATTTAGAATTGGCAGCGTTATCATTACATCTGATTTTTTCTATTTAGGGATCTGGCGTGATTAAGGCGGGGTTTGCAGGTGACCAAATACCTAAATGCAGATTTCCAAATTAGTAAGTAACAGAGAGAGCTATTAATATTCATGACAGTATTTCCTGTTTTTGAAGGTTGTTGATAGGTGACAATATTTTGATAGGTTTATCCAATTGAGCTTTGGAGCCAAAATGCAAAATTATTGATGCAAAAAATTCAATGTAAGATTTCATGAACTTTAAAGTATTGATAAGTATTGCTTAGATGTATATCTATGACTACATTTACATTGTGCAGTTAGTCCTGTGACCTATATGATAGATGTCTTCGTTTAATCTACAGAATAAATAAGAACACTTATTATTGTATAGACTGCGGCCTAAATCCATGGTGTAAACATAGTCAATATTTTACAGTTTCTAGAATCTTATTCATATTGATTTTTTTTGCATTGATGGCTATGCATTTTGGTTCTAGAGCTCAAAACATAATTAGGCTTGCCCTAAATGATTTAGCTGAGTTTAAAAATTGTTTTACTATTTTATTATTTTTTAATGATCTATTGCATAAATAACATATCAATATAACATCATAGATAATATAACAATATAATATAACATATCATAGATAATAATATCATAAGTAACATACCAAGATAACCTCATCAAAACATTGTATGCATTGACATGCGATTTTTTAAATAAATAAAAATTTTTAATTTATATTGGTGTAATATTGTCATTATTGATTGATAAAAAAAATTAATACATGATTCTTATTTTTAGCATTGGGAGGCCAAAACATGTACGTGTTATGGCTGGTGCTTTGGAAGGAGATCTGTTTGTGGGTCCAATAGCAGAGGAACATCGTGGCCTTCTATCTCTTCGATATCCAATGGAACATGGTGTGGTCACAGATTGGAATGATATGGAGCGTATCTGGTCTTATGTTTATAGTAAAGACCAGTTAGCTACATTTAGTGAAGAGCATCCAGTCTTGCTTACAGAAGCACCTTTAAACCCCAGGAAGAATCGTGAGAAGGCAGCCGAGATATTTTTCGAAACGTTTAATGTTCCAGCTTTATTTGTTTCCATGCAAGCTGTACTTAGCTTGTGAGTAATTTTGTAATAATCAGTGTTAAAATGATTTACAACTTTTGATTTCTAAAATAAAAATTTGAAATATTGTTTTTGATTAAAAGATTGTATGACAATTATTTTTGTTTTTTATTAATACAGATATGCAACAGGCAGAACCACAGGAGTAGTTCTAGATGCTGGCGATGGTGTTACGCATGCTGTACCTATTTATGAAGGTTTTGCTATGCCTCACAGTATAATGCGAGTTGATATAGCAGGGCGTGACGTTACAAGGCATCTTAGGTTACTTTTACGCAAGGAAGGTATTAATTTCAAGACCACTGCTGAATTTGAAATTGTCAGAATAATTAAAGAGCGAGCATGTTATCTCGCCAGCAATCCACAAAAAGAAGAAACAATAGAGACCGAGAAGTTCCAATATGTTTTACCTGACGGTAGTCACTTGGAGGTAATAAAATAACATAAATTAATAATAATTAAGTATTATGCCCGTTTCCATCAATGTAGATTAATCTTGATTCAATTTAATCTTCTAATTTTTTAGTTCTTAGAATCATAGATGAGTTCTATTTGAAACAAAAAGTAATTTCGATAATGTATTGTATACATTAATATATTATCAAGTGAACAAAGGCACAGTAGAGTGTAGTTTTAAATTTAGCTCCTTTATACTTTTATCCTGTACATTATGTGTGACAGATGCTCACAGTACTTTAAGAATACAATTTGAACACAATAATGTTTATAATTACCGGTATATCAGAAATAAGTCGATGAATAATATATGATGTTGAATTACATATGTATCTATGATAGATTCAATACCGATAACTTAGTCTACAGAATCTGATGCTTATCCACATATATTTTACTGTACGCAATATTCTTAAAGTACTGCGAGCATTATGTAGGATAAATTTAAAACTACATTTATCCATCTCATTGTTTGAAATATTAATATATACACTAATTTAGTCAAGGAGGGGGGGCAATGGGCAATGGGAGGATAGATGTAATTTTAAATTTAACTCTTTTATTTTAATGCGTGACAGATGCTTGCAGTATTATAAGAATATTGAGCACAGTCTTTTACACCTTTCTCATATGTTTGTGATGCGCACACTGATTATTCAATTGCTACAAACATATGGGACTTACAGTTTTAATGTTTTAAACAGTTTTAAATGGCAGATTTTTCGAGATATTTTTTAGAGGTATTTTTGTGGGTAAGGATACTCTCGGGAGGTTGTTAGTCTTTTCCGAGAGGAGACATGAGCATAAATATTTTGGTTCCTACTGAGACTTACTGGTTCCTACCGGGGATCGAACCTGGGACCTCTGGCATGACCAGTGCGTTGTCTGCTATGCTATACTCGCGTTCGAGTTTAGATTAAAGTTAATTTACATTAATGGAAACAAGGATTAGTCATACATAACTTTGAAATAGCAAATTTAAACTGTTCTTATGTATATTACATTTCATTCAATACTAGATCGGTCCAGCACGATTTAGAGCTCCTGAAGTGCTGTTTAGACCAGATTTAATAGGTGAAGAATGTGAAGGCCTTCATGAAGTATTAACGTATTCTATTCAAAAGTCCGATTTGGATTTGAGAAAAGTTCTATTCCAAAATATCGTATTATCGGGAGGCTCGACATTATTCCGCGTAAGCACAAAAATCAATATATATAAAATAAAGAAAAAAATCTAGAAGAATAAATTTTTTGTATTCTTATCTTTATGTTAAAAAAAAATTATTGCAGTAATATAACAATAATATAATAGATTCTCGTATTTATTATTCAGGGTTTCGGTGACAGATTATTATCAGAGATTCGTAGGATGTCGCCAAAAGACATTAAAATAAGGGTAAGTGGAAAGGGTAAGACAAACTAAATAATAAGTAAACAATTTTCACAGATAAAATTATGAATTTATTTCTGTTACAACAGATATCAGCGCCTCAGGAACGATTATATAGTACTTGGATCGGAGGTTCTATTTTGGCTTCTTTAGACACCTTCAAGAAGATGTGGGTGAGCAAAAGAGAATTTGATGAAGATGGTATACGGGCTATTCATCGTAAAACGTTTTGAACTTAATTTAAAGAAGCTTTCGAGAACGTTATATATCGAATAATTTTATTATAATACGAAATGATGGCACACTCGGCACGATAACAAAATGTATCGCAGCATAATTTGTAACTATTTCGAATAGTAATTCATAATTTCTATCATTATTTAGGGAGTCATTTTAGGGAGATATTTCTAATCATTTAAGACCATGATATAGTGCAAAAACCGTTTCAATTTGTTTTTGCTTTAATGAATTTAATGTAACTTTGTTTTGATAGATATACACATGGTTGTGTTAATATACAATTAGAAACATGAATTCTGCAAAGACTGTATGATATGATAAAAGTAAAAAAAAGTTAGTACATTTCAAGATTCTTTTAAAAAATGTAAATAATGTCTTTTCAAATCAAAAGTCAAACGTAAAATTTTAAATCATTTTTAGAATTTATTTATTTATAATTTATACATATATTATTTATGCTGTGCGTTTAGTTATATGTATTATGGCAGAATACATGATATTCATTTATTAAAAAAAAAAAGTGCTCTATTTCGTCTTCAATATAGTGAAACGAAGCATCTTGTAATTCTATGTGCAGCAACATTTATGCAAAGCATTTGTAAATATGTACGCTTTCGTAAAAATAAATCTCTATAGTCTTTACACATACATATACAATGCATGTGATTAAAATGTGAATTTTTACAATTATATTGTAAACGAGATTTGTAGCTTAAGCAATTGATTCCAATATACTTTGTAACACGCATGAACTATTGATTTTTAAATGTATATTAAATGCTAAAGGAGAACACAATCTTTCCTTTACATGGTATGTTTTAGCTGTAATAAGAAGGAATTCAATTATCAAAAAGTTTATTAATGTTCTTATTGTTGCATAAAGGTCGATGTACCTTGATGAAATTCCATAGTTAACGTAATATATTATGATGCGTTCCGACATTCACTGCCAGTGCTATACAGTTTACGCTACGTGCGCTATAGATTTTCAGCACTGGCAGTAGATATCGGAACGCACCCTACATATTTATATTATTGTACATACATACATACATATATATATTAATAACTGTAGATTATATTAGTATTAGTAGCGTACATATATATCGGAATATGATTATAATTTATTCGTACATGTCATTAAAGTTGAAATAATTTCTTTTTCTATTTTTCAAGATTCACTTTAAAGTAATATAGTTTATAGTGAATCGGTGCAGCTTTACAGAATTTGATGTATTTGAAAAATGAGATTTCAAACTGTAAAACTTTTTTCAACATTACTCGGGGAGCACATTGGACGCATTTAGCGGATTCAACAATATGTGAGCGTATGCCGTTATTGGTGTATTCTTCTAGATCATTCAATTAGAATTTTAGATCTAGAAGAATACATCAATAGCAGCGAGTGCTCACTTAACTCTTGAGTCTGTTGAACCCAATGGGCGCATTCAACGAATTAAACAAATAGATGCATTCAGTATTACGACTACTGCGACCGCTCGCTGAGCGGCCATAGTATGAATGCACCTATTAATTCGTATCTACAATGGATGTTTTAAGCTTTAAACCGTAAGAAATTGACCAATTACAATCGAATGCGAAGAGAATAATTGATTGTGATTCGTCCATTTCTTAATGGCTCCTGCACACAGAACGCAACAATGCTTGTCGCGCGACGGGAGCTGGCGCGATAGCCAATCAACGTCTTGCTTGCTCGGAAGTAATAGATATATAATTTCCACCGCGCGACAAAAGTTGAACTCAATCCAACTTTTGCTGTGGAAATAATATTATATCATTTCTAGAAATTTTGCATGGTGAGGCCGACTTAAGAACATAGAATTATTGGTTAGTGTGATAATTTCTGCAACGCGTTTCCGCGTTTAGTCCAGTGTGCAGAAGCCAATGGCTTAAAAATCTATTGTAGGGCTAAGAAATCGACCAACTACAATCTAATGCAAGAAGAATAATTGACTGTGATTCGTCCATTCCTTATGATTTAAAGTATAAAAATCTATTTTAATTGGTTCAATTTCTTAAAACTTAAAGCTTAAAACCCATTGTAGATCCGTTATTATATATCTACCGTACTTATATATCTAGGATTCTACTTCATGAGATCTCGGACCGATTTCTAGCATCGTGGATACAAGGCTTTGGCCCATATTCAGAACGCGTTTTTATCTCTAAAATTCTATAATATGCGTAACGTCAATTATAGCATGTTAACGCGCTAACATCGTTGTAAATACGTTCTGAATACAAGCTTTTACGTTCAACCGCTCTATGGCCGGTATTCATAGTTGGATCTTATATTTAAGACAGTTTTAAGGTGTCATGAATCAATTAAAAGGCTGCATTAACGACTTAAGACATTACTTAAGACGGTTTTAAATTAAGAACCGATTATGAATATCAGCCTATGAGTAATGATGCTTCATGCTGACGTTCATTTTCGACATCAAAGATCGGTATTTATAGTCAGATCTTATATTTAAGACCTTCTTAAGTACAATCTTAAGAAGTAATCAATTAGAAGGCCATATTAGCGTCAAGATTACTTAAGACAGTTTTTGAAATAAGAACTATGACCATCTATACCATCTAACTATACCATCCAACTATACCATCCAAAATAAGTCACGTGAATAGAAATTGACAAATGCCAATCGTCAATTTGACCATGTGACTTATTTTGACTGAAAATGAGCATTGAACATCAGTATGAAAAGACATCTTAAGGCTGAGTTCCGAAATCCATCGTTGCTGAATATTAACTATTGAACAGTTTTAGCAATCAATCATTGTTAAAGAATTATTAAAAACTGAAATAAAAAGGTTGAGATTGCCATCTGTAAATATGTAATTTATGCAAAATATGCATATGTTACAAAAATTGTTTATTGATTTAACAAATTTGACAAATATTTAATTTAAATATTTTTTTCAAATTTGAATTTTATTTTGTATATCAAAAAGTCATTAATAATTTGACTTCTAATTAAAAATTTAATGTTTAGAATAAATCAATTTTTCTTTATGTTTAGTATACAAATTTATTCAATAAGTCAATAAAGATTGGACTGAGGCAATGATTAAATATTAACTTCTTGGTTTTTGACATTTATATTTTTAACATTACAGAATTATAAGTATACAATACGAAGCAAAATCCTGTTTTTTGATTGATTGCAGAGTGTCGTATGACGCATATCGAATTCAGTGTAAATCCAACATAGGGATCGATTCTGTATCTTCGAATAAGGTGAAAATTATAAAAGTGAATTTACTAGAATACTGATTATTTCATTGGTCAACACCTAGTAAATTTGCTCGCTTTTGTAAGATACAGAATCAATTCCTAGATTTGGGAGTCGATTGTGTATCTAAAAATGAAATATCTTTAAAAATCCACAATCGAATCTCTGGGGCTCGATTGTGTATTTTGAAATGAGGTGAAAATTAACAAAAGTGAGCAATGATTACTAAATATTGACCAATTAAATTATGAATACTCTAGTGAATTTGTTCACTTTTGTAATTTTCATTTCAGGATACATAATCTCGTTGCTCGCACTTTTTGCACTGGGCATCTTCGCTTTTTCTCTTTTCAAAGCCAAATATATATCTATCTCATTTTAAGTGCAAAAATATTTGGAGATTTCATGCAATGCGAAGAGACCTCATGATACAGGTTTTAGTTTCTTCTGTTTTGTTGGTAGGAATTGGTAATAGTGCAGTGATGGTACTACTGTTTGTTGCTTTGCGAGAAGAGCCGTCTATTTGATATTAATCTGAAGTATCTGGACCTCTCTCTCGAATGATCGTATGACGTACTTAAATGTTCCATTGATATCCGCGAGTGTGCCTTCGACGAGAGGTGGTCGTAAATATCGTAATGTCCGCGACTTGATTTGCAGACGAAGGCCTACGTGAGGCGACGTGGAGAGGCGAGAGCGAGTGCGAAAGAGAGAGGTGGTTGGATAGAATACGATACGAAGCGCGATTAATAACGTCATCATTGTCATCGTCGTTATCGTCATCGAAGTTTCAGCTGCGCTTGTTCGTTTTCAAGACAGCGAGAGGCTAGTCTTGCGGGAGTTGTGTGCGTGATATCGCATACATTCGTGCGTGAGTATCGCGAGTGGGTGGGCGAGGCGTGTTCTCTCGCTCTGGTTCTCCGCACGCTCTGTCGAAGTATATCTTCGCGACGGGCACTCGCTCTGCTCGCTCGCTCGCTTGCGCGCGTGCTCTCTCTCTCTCTCTCTC
>NW_012130066.1:6524608-6528164 GCF_000143395.1 Atta cephalotes
TTATCTATCTATTTATCTATCTGTCTCTATCTGTTCTCTCTCGCCTCTACTTCAACACTAATTTGTTACACAATGCATAGATTAATGCGCATGCATATCATAGAAAATAGACCTTGGGAAAAATTTAACTTGTATTTCTTTAATGACTTAATTGTAAGCTATTGAGTTCACGAGTATGGATTAATAGAAAATCTATAGGAAAGATTCCTTATAGCTCTCGAATGAATTAAAAACTATGATGAGTTACTCAAATGGATTGAAAACTGTACTTATGATTTATTTTTCTCATTACTTGTTTTGTGTGTTAAATAATTAATTGTTCAATTTGTTGACGATGATTTTTGATATGTTACGTCTGAATAACTGAATAAATACTTTGCATAATTTTTGATTTATAATACATAAGCGAGTATTTAATCCAAATAGAATTGCTCCAGTTCTACGTATCGGTTAAAATAACATTTTTTAAATTTAGGTTTGCAATCAATAACCCTATAAGACGCAATATTTTTAGAATGTTACATGAATATTAATAATTTATAAAAAGGTAAATAATAATTTAATTAATATATTAATAATAATTAATAAT
This sequence comes from Atta cephalotes, assembly GCF_000143395.1. Lineage (NCBI taxonomy): Eukaryota > Metazoa > Arthropoda > Insecta > Hymenoptera > Formicidae > Atta > Atta cephalotes. Next base: position 6,525,198 of record NW_012130066.1, read on the forward strand.
ATTAATAATAATAATTAAATAATATTTATGTAACATTCTAGGAATATTGTGTACACGGCGTGCTTCACATATTATATTCTCGTAAAAATGAGAAAAAGCATTATCGATTAATATCAAAACGTAATGGAACAGTCTTTTTGTAAAAAAGAATCGTATACTGAGATATATGATAAAAATAATGTCAAAAAATCCGTTAATTAATGAATATTCGTTAATTAATGAATATCAGAACTGCTTTATTATTTGTAATGTTATAATAAAATAAGAACATGCTTTTGATAACATGTATCAAAGCAAAAATTTTAATTGAAGACAGATGAGAGAAATTAGGCCAATTTCATAGCCAGAACATTGGAATTATTGATGACGAATGGCTACTTTGATAACGCTCTTGAAGATGTACAATTATTCATGTTATCAATGACGGTAGAGATAACTGTAAAAAAAAATTTGCATTGCGACAATATAAAAGCATGTTCTTTCTTCATCAGAATGGTTATGTAATTTTCCATTTTTCGCGTTATCTTTATTATTTTTGATTTTTCTCTAAAAAAAGTTTTTTTCTAAAAATTAAAAAGAAATTTTTTCTTCTGTATCTTTTATTATTTTTATTTATACATTATATATTAAGGCTTCCATAAAAAATTTATAGATTATCTTATTTTTTAAAATGGCAAATATCCGCGACCTATCTAGTAGTAGTAAATTTGACAAAGCGGATAATGAATGAATGAATTATTTATTTGTACATTATTTTGTATATTATTTTGTATAGTGTTGTACTGTTTCTACTTTTTAATTTTTTTATTGAATGTATTTTTATAAATCTATTTCTCACAATTAGATACATAATGAGATTTGTATGAGGAATGCACTTAATTATTTCCTATTGATGACAGCTTTTCTCCGTTGATGATAGCTTCGTACATCGACATCAATGCGACTTGATTTTACACTAGGAATTTGATAATTGTAAAGTAATTTAAGTTTTTAAGTTTAGTTTTCATTTCTATCATTTTATTGAAAATTTAATACGTTTATAGAAAATTTGAGAAAAGACACACATTCATGCAAATTTGTATCATTATGCGAAGTGCAATTTAACATTTTTAATTTTTGTTTAGAACCTACTAATGATTACATAATTTAGATATAAAATTTAACATAGTAAAATAATTTGATTACTTGTATGGATTGTATTATGTTAAATTTTGTAATTAATGCATGCATGTCGCTATATTTGTCTGTAAAATTAATCAAGAATTATTTAAATAGATTCAGTGGATTGTATGAGGCGATGTAGCGATTTGGGAGTGGAAATGGGCAAGCAGAAACGTTGTAAAGAAATAATGAATTGGGCTAGGAAAAAAAGACGTATGATTCGCAGGGAAGATCTTCTTGCATATCTCGCTGGAAAACCACCTCCACCTCGTTCGCATCCACACAGGTTTACCCCTTTACTGTAGTTTCTAAAAAAGTTATTAATCTAGATTATTATTGTGGATTTTAATTTTGATAGATATATATTTATAAATATAGATAATATGTTTCGTTAAATTGAATTAAAAAGTAAACAAATAAATTAATAAATTAATAAATAAAATAAGCTGATTATTTATTAAAGGTTGGCAATGTGTTGCAGAAGTTCACCTAAACCGCGTATGATGGTATGCGGTTCTCCGTCGTCGCAAAGTCAAACGCCGAGTATGATGATTGCTCCTGCGCCGACAACAGGCACTGATCCAGATCCTGAGTTGCACACATTTAGAGAAGCATTGTCGGGTAAGTTATCCTATAATTTACCTTTTTACAAATTTTACTCTTTTTACAGTTAATCAATGCTATATTACTTATTGACTAGTGGCATCTCTTTAAGTATTTTAATCATATTTCATTGAAACAAAGAAATTGAATCACGCGAAGAACATAGATTTAAATGGGATATATAAAAACTTTTAATTTTTTATTTTTCACGATATTTTTATTATTTTAATTTCTTCTGGTTTCCACGCACGTGTCAAATGCACGCGTTTGAAGACAATTTAATTGAGATAATCACATGATGGAGTAACCATAGAGATGCATATTTGACACTCACATTAACGTACGACAACACATGGATAGAAATTAAGGGTTTTATGTAGATATAATGTGCCCATAAAATAAGAAAGAAACGTAAAATTTTTTCAGGTTCTCCAGTGTCTCGACGTGGCGGAAGACAAGCCGAACTGTCGGCTTTTATTAGCAACGAATTGGCTCGGCATCATAAACGGCCTGCTTCGCATGACGTGGATATGGGATCACCCACGCACAAACGTATGCGTACTACACTGTAACGGCGCGCGACGCGTACGGTAGCTTTACTCCCTCGTTCCCTTAATTAATCGACCTGATTAATGACTAATAGCTCAGCTCCCCTACATAACTCCTGGTTATGTGTAATCATTTGAGGGAAACGGTAGTGGTTCATACTGCCAGATAAGCACGTTCGTATGTGTCTCCTGCAGCTTTTACTGCAAATCTCGATTTATATATAACATTCAAAATTACTTAATCTCATTAATAACTATGTAGAGTGCGTATATCTGATGCATAAAATGATGTATTTTTAGTCTTGCACGCACATAATATATTTATGGGATATTTATTTTGCGTGTATTGGCAAATTAATTAATTGTATTTACGCTGTAAAAGTTTTATTTTTTTTGTATGCGATTTCATGACATTTGGATCTCGAAATCTTGTACAGTATAAATGTATATATGTATATGAAATTATGTATTTTTTGTTTATCGACACAAAATTAGTGAGAGCACACGAACGTGTCTTAACAACTACTGTTTAAAGTGCCCCCCCCCCACACACACACACACACACACACACACACACACACACACACACACACACAACAACAACAACACACACACACACACACACACACACACACACACACACAACAACAACAAC
>NW_012130066.1:6528184-6529726 GCF_000143395.1 Atta cephalotes
TCCTCTCTCTCTCTCTCCCGTGTATCTGTGGTGTGCGCCGCGCGTGGTGTGCGGGAGTGCGTGCGTGAGGTTGCACTCCGAGGCAGCAGCGGTGCGTCGATCGTGCGGATTGGCAGCGATGAGCGACGACAGGAGCGAGGATGAGCCGCTCATGGACAGCTTCAATTGGTACAGCAACTGGGAGCAGCAGTGCGTTGAGGCACTCGAGTCCGAACCCGATTATGAGAATCAGCTGCATAACGAGAAGGAGCTCTACTCACAGCAGATGTGGACGAAGTTTCAGACCACCGCTTCGGCCATCGCCCAGTTGTACAAAGGTGATCCCCTCGATGATGCTCTCGCGAGATATCCTTCGCGTGACTTCGTCCCTTTATCTTTCCTCTCTTTTTTTTCTTGCTCGTTTGCTACAGTGATCCCCCCCAAGGTCGCTCCCTCCCCCTAATGTGAATTCCGTCCGTCTCGCGTAACATCCATTTTGTCGCGCCGTTATGAGAACGATATTACTTTCCGTTTGCGCAGCAACGTTACAGCAGACGTTTTGCGTTCGTCATTGAGTCGTTCTCGTAATGTGTGCTCATTTTTACAATTATCGATCGGATCCGTTTAACCTCCTCTGATTTATTATTCTCTTATTCTCTTGCAGACCGCACATTGGGTGTCTCACTATGGGTGCCCTTTCAGACGGCCGCAGGTACCGTCACATCATTGTACAAAGGTGTGTGTTCTTGCGATGTGTACGATGTGGGTGAATCAGTGAATTGTTGTCAACAATGACCGCTAGATAAAACAACCTCTCCTTGCTTTCTTCCCCTTCCTTCTTGCATCGCCATCTCTCTCTCTTCGCTCCTCGTGCTGCAGAGCGTCATTTTCCTCTTCACGGTTAATCTTTGTTCCTACTGTCTTCACTTGCGCTTCTGTTTATCTCTCTATTCTACCAGCAAAAAGATAAAATGTGTCACCATCATTATGGATGAAAACAGCTCTTTCCATAAGCTGATCATTCAAGGTCAGCTGTTTATTTGACTAAATATGATATTAACATGACATGGAGAATGTCAATCCCTCTCCCCCCCTCTTCCCTTCCTCCTCCCTTCCCATTCCAAATTTTTTCATTTAATATAATTTTGCTTTTAATTTTATTTTTAATTATGATTCCTTATATATATTTTCTTTTCTTTTGATTTCTTTCTTGTTATTTTATTTAAACTTTATTTCGTACTTTTATTTTACTTTTTTTTATTTTTATATATATAATTTTTGTTATTTTTATCTTCTCTTCATTGTTATAACACCGTGTGTATAACTTTGAGAGTCCGCTCTAGAATCGTAATAAATGCTCCATCTATCTATCTATCTATCTATCTATCTATCTATCTATCTATCTATCTATCTATCTATCTATCTATCTATCTATCTATCTATCTATCTATCTATCTATCTATCTATCTATCTATCTATCTATCTATCTATCTATCTATCTATCTATCTATCTATCTATCTATCTATCTATCTATCTATCTATCTATCTATCTATCTATCTAT
>NW_012130066.1:6529746-6555042 GCF_000143395.1 Atta cephalotes
GAGAGAGAGAGAGAAAAGCGAGTAAGGCTTTTTAAAACCTTTCGATAACGTCTTCAAAGAAGTGCTCAACGAACAGATTCTCTCGAACGCGAGCGGCTGTTTCTAAGCATACGTTCTCGAACGTGTTTCTGCGCTTACTACCATGGTCGATAAACATCCGGCGAATCGACCGGCTTCTACTTGCAAAAGAACGGTTGTTGTAACATGCATTAAAGGAGAGAACCGGATGGAACTTATAACATACTTTGTTCTCGTTTGTCGTTGAAAGTTCTCGCGATATCAATTTCAAACACAATGCTTTTTATAGTCTCTCTAATACAAGATATCGATTATATTTTTTCTTTCTCTTTTTTATAACATTTTTAAAATAAGTATTTTGTATATTTACTAAAAAATATATTTCGTTGAAAACGTAAAGATCAAAGATCAAAATAATCTAGCTTTAAAAAGAGGAAGAAAAGATATACATGATACAAATGTATTACTAATTTTAATATTATTCATTACTATAAAATGGAATTATTTGATTATAATATAGTATGTTGCACATAATTTAGTATTGGACTAATAATCTAAACTTAGATTGCTATAGTAATAATTATATGTTAATATTAGTGTTTTATTAAATGCAAAATATATGACGGAAATTTAATATCAACATGACAATATAATATAATATTTCGTATTTAAGTACTAGCGGACTTATACATTAAATATTCGTATAAATGAACATATAAATGTACGAAGCAACTCATATTAATATCAAACGATATATGATATTTTATATTTAAGTATGTGATAAATTATAAATATTCATAAAAATTTAACAAAGTCTTGTTTCAAATATGCTGCTTTTATGAATAATTCTTGACATATGTGTCAAGAATTGAGAAAATATTGTAATAAAACTGCTCCATGAATACATTTTGTTAAATTTTTATTTAATTAAAAATATGGAGACAATTTTTTAATATATTTGTTAACATATATAACTTGTTTAATTTTTTTTCTCCCTAAAGTGCACCAAATCTATATATATGAAAATTATTTAGAAAAAATATAATAGGATATTTTTTTTATTTTAAATAGGAGAAAATCCTATTTTCATTGTATTATGTATTTCTCTTTCGAAAGAAATTATCTATTTATCATCATAGATATAATATCTACTTAATATAAAAATTATATTACTCTCAATAAAAAAAATAATTATTATTAATTATTTTTCTTTAATTCTAGAATTCTTATCGATAAATTCAAATGCAATTAATCTTATTTTTTAAATATACTTTTAATATATTAAAAAAAGATGCTTTGATTTTATACATTATTAATATGCAACGCAGAGCGCATATCATCTTCTAACATTTCTTTTGTGCTGAGCATTGTTTCAATTTTTATGAAAAATATAAAGCTTTTATTCAATTCGACATATGAAAATTAAATTACTTTATAATGAGAACGAGTGAATTACTGTCTGTAATTACTCGTACAGTGAAATAAAGCTGCTTTATAATTCTCATTCTTTAGGTCTGCGTACATGTGTTCATAAACTGTTACAGAACGGTATAACAATTAGTGTGGCTAAAAATCTCTATGAAACATTTTCTCATTGTTCGGCTGTTGCTTTTCGAGGTCTTTCGGATAATTTTACCGGTTCAACCGCTTTGAAGTTTCTAAACGCTTCGGTAGAGCAGTACGCACAGCGACCACTGATCTGACGCTAACGAGACTGTATTTGGACTCCTGAATATGCATATCGAGCGTACCAAGTGCTGGAAAGTAGATCACGAGGATCACCGAGTAAATAGAATCCACTTTAGCTTGAATCGCGACTTTGAATCGAAGTTTATGTACGATATCGCGTACCTATTTTATGAGATTAACAGGCATATATCTAAAAGTTAAATATTTTGAATGTGTTCTCAAATGCAATTAAATTTGGAATATTTAATTCTGATGTAATTGAATTTTGATGTAACCTCAATCATTTTAAAACATCTGATAATAAGAATCACCTGCGCTTTATAATTTAAGTAGATTTGCAACCTCGTCAATTAATAAAAATGTGTTAAAATATTTTCGAATTCTAAAATATATCTTTAAAATTGTATATTATTCTTACTTTATCATTATTTTTTTTTTGTTAAATAATATATTAGAATAATATATAAAAAAAATCTTATAATAAAGAAGATAATTTTATATCTTTTAATATATTTTAACATGTTTCTTTTATATTAAGAAAATGAATACTTTATTCTTATATGTTTGAATATCAATATCTAAAAAAAACAAACATATGTATAGAGATGGAAAATGTTGAATTTTTTTAAATGTTGGACTTTGAATTTATCTTAATATCGAAAATTATGATAAATGTTGACTTTCTATAATTACGAAAAATAATTCAATTTCAAATTTATTGAAAAATCTACGGTCGCACAATAGAAAACATTTGGCACGTTTAGGTTATCCTCGCATATAATATTCAAATGTTAAACGTTAAATGTTTAAGTGCCAAAAATTTAATGAAAATTGTAATGATAAATTTAGCAGGTCATGTCTTTTGAGATAATACGCAGCAATGCGTTTGACGATGCGTATGCACATCGGGAATCACATTGAATCCGTATAACAGGTAATCCGACCAAGCGATTAAAAGCGATGTATGCAGTGGCGTGACCTATTGCGGATCGACAATGCGTGTCCACGCATTTATGATTCGGATATGCGTTTGGCATTCGTTTCGCGCGCAGAGAAATATTTTGGCGTTGCCATAACGTCGCGTGGATCGCCGTAATGACTCGACGCGCCAATAGAAACCTGCGTAAAAATGGAGAGCGGAATTCCGAACACAAATATCGTCACTGCTGATAAAAACAGACCGGTTTATCACGCGACAACGATTTTTTTTGTGGTATTTCTGATCGTTCGAGCATAGATTATTTTTGTTACGTTCGTACATCGAATGGTGTACTGCAACGACTAGGATGTCAACTCTGTCACTGGTTTATATCCCGGAGTAAACATTTTAACAAATGTGAAACATATCAAAAATATTTTCAATATATTTCTCAAAAGATACCTTATCGTAAATACTAAATACGTCCCTTTTAGATATTTTTTATTACATGTATACAGAATATGAAGGAGTCAAGAATTTATATCATGATTTTATTTGATCATAGTTATTGAATTATTGCGAACTTTCAACGTATTTGAAAAGATTCATTTCATGACACTGATGATTAAGTTTCCCCACCAATTTGATGATGTGTCTATTGCATGCGACATATATTCGCAGAAGGAATATGTGCGTGCTAGCTTTGCAAGCTGTGTAAGAAAAACAGATGCCTCGGGAATAGAGAGAAGCTTAGCAAGTCGACTGGAACCAGGCCAATCACTTATATATGCCGTGTCTACTAACACCTACTCTCAATGCTCGCGTTATATTACAGTCTGCGCGTTTAACGCTTGCTGCATAATAAAATCGTCTCTCATCGGGACACTAAATATCACTAACCACGAGATCCATGTACATCATCCAGCGAATGACAAACATGCTCTTTATGCATTGCTAATAAATTATGTCATGTTTTGAAAGTTTCAAAAGGTAAACTAAACTATCTGCACGCGCACACACACACACACACACACACACACACACACACACACACACACACACACACACACACACACACACACACACAACACACAACACACACACACACACACACACACACACACACACACACACAAAACACAATACAACACAATGATCGGTCTGACATTACGTGCAAGAATTTGTATATGAGACTGTCATTTTGTCGATCAATTTACGAGGAATTTTTTTAGCCAGATATGTGACATCCGAAACGTTAAGTCTTTAAATGTTAATACATATATTCGATATATGTATCAAAATTTGTAACGACTGAGAAGCATTCTAATATTATCTATCAATCAATATTGTTGATAATTTAATGTTTTCCTCACACATGTGAAAAATCTCGAATTTTTCGAAAATAAAATAAAGAATATTTTTGTGTTGTCCGAAAATTGATAGATAATTTGTGTCAGAATAGAAGAAGATATGAGTGCAAAATGTTTCGTTTTCACATTAAACAAAAATTCATCGAGTTGCTTATTAGAAATATTGTTTTTATTGTGTCGTAATTGTTTGCAATTAATTCTTTGGACGTTTGTCAATCAATGAAATGATTGTTTCATATCACTTTATTGATGATAGCCAAATATGAAAAAAATACGAAATTGATAGAAAATAATAATAATGATATGATAATGAATTTCAAATTTTTTTCTACTCTTAAGCTTTATTTTCGTCAATTATCAAAATTAATTTATCATATTCTTGTTGAAATATTTCCGAATGTATAATAAATTTGAGTCTATTATTTTTCTTGTATAATATATATAATTTTCTCGTTTATTTTATTCATTGTTTATATATTCTTTTTTATCCTGCATCTGTTGCATTTCATGTGTGTCATCGAGATAGGTTTGATTATTGCCTAAATTGTTCGGCGTCTATTTTTTGTGGCCAAATTTTTATGTTACTAAAATATTTATATAATTCAAATTACAAGGTTATGAATCGAAGTCTCAAGAAGAGAAAATAGAATATTAAGGTATTTTGTTTTTCAGCTGCATGAAAAAAATACTAGCTGTAATTATGACGGCATCAAAAATAATTCTTAAAGAGATCTCATTATGAGTTTTTGCCGTGGTAAACCAAACTTTTAGTATAAGAATTTCTATTGTGCGAAAAGCAGACAAAGCGCAAAATAAAAGGCCAGCATGTCTGTTTTAAGAATTCAATATGTTGAAGAAAAAAAAGAGCAAAGCGTTAGCATAAATTTAGTTTATCTTTTATTGATGCGTAGGTTATTAAGAGAAGAGAATGATACCAGGCAGATACCAAGCTTTACAGCCTGAACAAGGTCTGCGTTAACATTCTATTAAGGAATAATGAATTTAATATTCCATAGCTCTACAAGAGCGTAATGTGTTCGCTATATAGAACTTACGTAAACGTAGACTTTATCAGGTGTGATAATGATTGCAATATATATATATATTCGTGTATATATGTGTACATATATATATATATATATATAATATAATATATATATATATACACGCACACACACATACACACACACGCGCGCGCGCGCGCGCACACACACACACACACACACACACACACACACACACACACACATATATATATGACGAAATATTTTGTAAAGAAAAGCGCTTAACAATTGCGTTTAACAATTTGTGCCAGAGAGTGAGAGCCTTCACCCTTCCCAATGAAGGTGATGATTGTAAATGTACATTATTTCTAACTACGCCTCATATTACTTCTATCTGAATTTTCAAAAATGTTGCAGACGAATTAGTAGACTGTTATTTATCTCATCAAATCCATTGTGATTAGTATATCTGATGAATACAATTTATAATTATATTTATAATATATTGAATTACAAATTATAATCTGTAATCTTCAATTAAATGTGGAAATCACAATTGTAATAATGATAGTTCTGTTATATTCATATTATTCTTTTTATATTCCTTAAGAATATGTTTTTCTCGAGCTTAATGTTAATTGAGGAATTAGATGCATCAGGAACATATGAATAACGAATAAAAATATGTATGTAATTTAAAAAAGAACTTATAGGGCGATATTTATAGTACGTTTTTAATTTTAAAACCATCTTAAGATTAGATCTCTGTTCTCTGATTGATTCACGACATCTGAAGATTATACTTAAAATGGTCTTAAATATAAGATCCAACTATGAATACTGCCTATAGAATTTGAAGTCTGAATATCATATATTCTGTCGTGACTTTAATTGTTTTTATAGATTTCTGTTTACTCTTGCAAATTATCTAGAGATAACGCAGAGTGAGAGTAAATGCGAAATAAAAAATATTCATATTCACAAAAATATTAATTTAAATTGAATTAAAAATACTTATTCGTTTCTCGATGAATATCACAAAAAATGTATTTATTAGAATCCGATCGAAACTTACCGAAACTGAAAACGAATATTCGTTACGTATCAATTTCGACTGAAATTATATAGCTCTTCTTCATAAATATTAATATTAATATTTATAATTATTATTTAATATTAATATTAATATGTAATTTTAACATGTAATGTGTAATTATTGTTTCAATAATTAAATTATGATGTTTATAAAGAAAGCCAAAACACAACTAAAATTTCAGTTTTCGATTTTTTTGACCGAAATTTAATTATTGTTTCAATAAATTATGATATTTATGCAGAAAAAGTATATGATAAAAGTATATGATATATAGGCATGTTTATACGTATGGTCTTTATAGGATTTCTATTTTTTAATTTTGATTTCAATTTCGATTGAAATTGACATGAGTGTTTCGGTTCAGTTTTGACAAAAGTTTCGGTCGAACTTTAGTATTCATACTCGTATTCAGATTCATTATTCATTTATTTATTCAAATATTAGGTGTATTCATTGGGCACACTAATTGCGACTCGATTTATACAAGATCGTCAAGATTTACACGTTTGTCTGCGAACTGCACTTGAAAATTATGTCAGAAGTCAACGTACATTTCTATTTGTTTCTTCGCAAGATTGTTCAAGCGTCACTCGTAAGAGGAATAAAAAAAATTGTTGTTCAGTTGTAAATATAGCGTATGCTAATAACGGTAAACAATAAACATAGATATATCGCTGATATTATTATTATTAGTATTTACTACTATGCGATAGCTTTAACAATATTTATCAATACCGTGCGATCGGCAGTTAACAAAATTAATTGAGGACTCTGCTTTCGATTCTTAAGTATTTCCCTGGAACGAGATCGATCATCGACGCGATGCAGGGTCCGAGAATCTTACGCCAGTGAGAACATGCAACAATCGTGGAGAATTTATTTTTCGCGAGCGAATCATTTACATGTCTACTATACATGCGAATTAAACGATCACGGAAGAAAGGTGTTGCTTTCACGATGAATGTAAAAAAAAAAAACAGATTGATACTTGAAAACTTTGTACGTTCGCATCGTTTTTAACACGTTTCTTCCTTCGCCCGTTCCAGCTGTCGGAAGTATCCTCCATGTAAATGTTGTTCTTTTCATATAACTCTAATATAGAAGAAAGTAATACATAGGTATTATCGTATGCGAAGATGCCATACTTAGGTACACTTTATCCGTAAGCGAGCGCACCAAACCCGACGACGGGAGCAACTTTACGAAACACTGATCTATTTTCCGTTCCATGTGTTCATGGTACATCTTCTAACTGCATAATCGAAACGTCTATTCTTGATCGTGACGTCTATATATACAATATTCATTTGAGAGAAATATCGAGAATTATTCTCGAGAGTTACTCTTGAGAGAATCATACGTTACTTGGAAAATACTGTGGAGAGCTATTCTCTCGCTAGCATCTTCTCATTCTCTTTACTTCCGAGAGTTGCTCTCAAGTAGACAAATCAATAGTAATTGTGTGCTCTTCTTTTTTCATTCGCAAGTAAGCAACTTGAGTACTCGGTTTCGCCGGTATAATTGGCATTTTTCTGTCTTGCGTAATAGTCACCCATGAGTACGAGATGACACTTGGAGGTCGGCGAAAAAATTTTCCCACACGCGAGGAAGCTTTCCCTTTCTCATGGAAGAATTATCTCGTCGGAAATCTGTTAGCCGTTATAAGATTATATATAGGTATGATGCACATCGAGCAAATATGAAATTAAAATTTTGTTGATGAAGATATAATTAAGTTTGGAAGTATGTTACATAGTTTTTAATTCGTATTAAATATTATAATACACCTAATTCAAAATTATAATAGCTTAATAAATTCAACAATTGCTGTAAATGCAGATCATAAAAAAAATTAAGAATAATTTTTAATGTAAAAAATATTTGTATGAAATATCATTTTGTGTTCATGAGATATTAACGATATGTTTATATGAAAATATATAAAAATATATAAATGTATAATAATGTGAGACGATGAAGGCGCCTAACAGACATTTCTTTAAAAAAATAAAAAAAAAAAAAAACAAGAAATACGTATTTGAGAATATACCAAAATCAGTACGATACAATATAAGGACTGGTGTAATATTGTATTCATAGGTTAAAAAGCGGAGGTGAAGAGAGTTAGGAGGGAGCACTTGTATATTATATTGTTCACAGTTATATTGATACGTTCATAATACGCAGGAACGTATAAACGCGTACGTCTAACGGACGCAAGGCACCAAAAAATTTTTTACGAGCGTATCTTTTTTTTCCTTTTCTTGTTATTCCGATGCACATTGCTGCAAGTTGCATTGGTGCACTATCGCGAGAACGAGTGTACCGTGACATGAGACTTGCACGAACATGACGCCTTAATCGGGCACGACGCGTTCATGGCAAGGCGTGAAATGGTGCTGTTACTTTCTTGCGAACATAAGAAGCTTGTATATTTTTGCGCCTCTTGTTTGTAAGATAATCATTTACAAATAAATCACGAGAAAACGAAATCTGTCATGGCATCCTCCTATCTACATTCACACTTTTTCTTTTACAACTTTTTGAATAGAAATTATCGTGTATATATACTTTATTGTTATACAATTATTTTGTACATTTTGCACTGTTTGTGAATACAATATGTACTATATACACGACATTACATAAAATTAATGTATAATATACTGTAATCCATAACTATCTATAATTAGTACCAAGATCTAAAACTAGATAAGAATTTAATATATCATATGCAAATTAACGATCACTCATTAAAAATCATATTGAATTTTAAAAGATGAACAATGTCAATATTTTTTTATTAATGTTTAACAACAAAATTTAATAACTATATCTTGGATATATATAAATGATGGAAAACACAAGTTTTATTTTAGTAATATTTTAAATTCTAAATTTTGATATTAAATTTTTTTGTGAAAAAATATATTGTTTAACACTATTAAATATAAAAAAATTGAGATAAATGTATGTTTTTATTACATATCTGAAAATTTTGAAATTTCGTGTTTAGTACAATATGATATACATATCTAGTTAAGGGTCAGGCTGATGTTGAGTAGAACAATGTTAACGACAATATATTTTATGGCAGTGTAATATAATTATTGATTTTTTGTTTCTTTGATTATGGCATGAACTGTTTGTTCTATCTTAATCTATTTCATTTAGTATACTAATCGGAACTTAATTCTCTCCTTTTTTTCTTATTTTTCCTTATTTTAACATAAATTTTTTTGGTGATTATTTACATAATTACGCGATTGTGTACAGCCAATGTGATCAATTAAATATACAGTAGGAAAATATAATAATACTCTCGAGGCTTTTACGGACACTTTCTATAGAGAAATTATGCGTTTCGCGGATTATCACCTATCAGGCTGCTCCTCACTCCGATAAACTGCTATGTTCACGAAATGTTAACATTCTAATATGTGGACACGGAGATAACTCGTAAAATGCATAATTTCTGTATAAAGAAAAATATATTCGTAATGACATAGGAAAATATCTGGACAATAAACTATAAGATACAAAATAGATATTAAAATCCTTTTGATATTGAATAATTTAATAATTTTTTTAACTTTTTTATGTCAAATGATTATTTTTTTGCCATCTTTAAAAAATCTCCATTTTATATTTCATGTTAAAAATTTCATTTTTTTAATGATTTCCTACTTTTATTCTATTTTTCTCTTGCAAATCATTAATAGCTACTTCATCGTATTTGTGGATGGATAATTTCGTTATCAGCAGTTCATCTCTATGGCTATGCAATATATTACTTTCACAATCTACTGTCCTTGATAACATTCTCTGGCGTGTTCAGCGCTTTTTTTCGGTTGGCGATTGCATTAGTGAGTTTTCGTCTCGGACCAAGCGGAAGTTTGAGGGCCGCTATGTCTGTTTCAGTGAGCAGCATCAGAGCTTCTAGATCGATTTGCTCCGATTCCAAAATAGGATGTATGGACGTGAGATTATTGGCGACTAAAAATCTCTGTAAAGGCGTCCATTCCTCATCTGTTTCTTCACCTTCTGTTCATAGATAAATTCAATACTGTAATATTCTGATTTTCTTTTGTACACAAAATATGACAATGCGGAAAAATCAGGAAAGATGATTGATTATCATACATCGTTCCTTACGACATAGAACGCATTGTTAAAGTTGCATAAATGTTTCAATTGCACTTTGTAACAAGGTTCATTAAACTTACCTGAAAGAAGATCCTCGTCCCACAAGCTTTGTCTGCGCGCCAAACTGCCAGCACTTCCTATACTAATTTCTTCATTGTGTCCGTTTGGGCTAAACTTATTACTGCTTATGGATCCGTTTGTAGAACCATTTGCAGAAAGATTGCTGTTTTGCAGATGGACATCTGTCTGCGTGACCGGTAGATTATCCAGCGTAGATGTTATCTATAAAAATTACGAATTACTACATATAAATAAAAAAATAATTAATTAGCGCTTCTAATGTCTTTTCCGTCTATTCACACTTTGTTACATAATTAAGCTATTAGCGCATCCGATGAATATCTATTACGTATTTCTATGCTGTAATCGTTTAAAAGATCGTTAACATTTTTGCAACGATTCCCACAATTAATTTCTTTGTTTCTTGGAATCATGATTCAAATGAAACAAGCGATAGCTATCTTGTCGTAAAAGAAAACGCTGCATAACATTAAAGCCGATTTCTATGAGTTGAGTAGTTATTACGAAGGTAATCATGCGGAACAGTTACATTTGTGGAAATGAAGAGATTACAGTATATAAAAAGCATGACATGAAAATGATTATAAAAATAAAAAACGTAACTTGTATAAATTTCTATAACTCGAAATTTCTAAAGAAAATAAAAAGTAGCTCGATATACAAAAATTATGTTTTAGAATAATTTCCTTGTTTGTAATTTCCTTTAGTTTGATATCAGTTTCATTGTAAACAAAGTTGTTTACTTACGACAGTAAGTTCGATTTAAAGTATGAATATTAAGACTAACCGCTCTTCTGAAAGCCACCGAACCGAAACCAGGTCGATTGAAGATACTAGCTGGTTCCTGAAGAAAAGTAGTGTCCTTCGCAACATTCAAGTTCTCTTCCTCTCTATCCTCCTCTTCTTCATCGTATATCCTTTCACCTAAGAGATCGGGCGTGCTCTGGGATTTACTGAGAGTGCCCCATACATCAGAGATCTTTCCTCTTCTAATGCCCATGTGTTGAGGCTGGGTGTCATACGTGCCTACGTACATAACTTCAGAATCTCGACGAACGCCAGTGAGACTTCGAACCGACTTCTTTCCATTTACTTCGACCTATAATAACATATACGATATTACGTGATATTTACTAAGTATTAAATAAAAAAAATCATAAAGAATGAGTTAATTCTCAAATATTGATTTTTTATTATTTCTGTTTTTATGTATACTATGACATTAAAGATTTTTAAAATTACTTCTTCATTTCACAGATCATTTTTTAATACTTTTGTTTTGAATCATGAAAACTGTACAATAGTCTTATGTTATTTATGTATTTTTTTACCTCTACAACCTTAAAGTCATTGATGGCTTTCTTAGCTAAAGCTTTCCGACAAACTGTGCTGCCGTGTTTCTTCGTAGTGGTACCAACGATGTCGCTAAATGTCGGCGAAGGTTTCATTCGGCCTCTAAAGGTCAGTACCCCAGGCCGTTGAGAGTTCAATTCATTCATTGCGTCGAAGTCTGATTTAGCACGATCTTTTATGAGTTTCTTCTGTTCTTTTTCCGCCCTAATTTCAGCCATTTTCTGTTTCTTCATATATTCTTTCAATCTTAACAAAAATATATTTATATATATAAAACTTTAAAATAGAAAATAAAATGTTAAAAGAAATCGGATTAAAATCTAATATAACTCATAATAATGTAATATGCTAATCGTAGTAAGTAAAAAGAAATTAGTAAGTTAAAAAGAAATTATGTGTATTCTGTCATGGAAACATGGTTGATGGAAATGATTTAATTGATGGAAATGATCCGCAAATGGCAGCGATATTATGTTCTCTCACTCTCTCTTTTCAAGTAGAAAACGCAAAAACAAATCACATTCTACAACTGTACCTCTTCTCCGCATCTCTCTCCGCCTTTTCCCGGAGCATCCGGCTTTTTTTGCGATTATTTAACTCCTGATCAGCTTGAGCGATATCTAGGAATTGTAGAATCTTCTCATAGCCGTTTATCGCCGCAAGTTCACGGGCAGAGTGCCGGTCGATGTCCAGTGACCATATATTGCAACCAAATTTCACCAAGAATTTTACGCAGAATTCGTGGCCCCTCGCTGCTGCCAAGTGCAAGCATGTATTCCCGAAGTAATCGGTCTTGTCCGGGTCGCCTCTACAATGAAATAATCATGACATCTTATAAGTGGAATAAAAGAAGTAGAATTAATTTCTATAATTAATATCTTTATAATTAATATCTTTATTTATTATTCAGACAAGAATAACTACCAGGAAAACTACTGATAGAAATAAGAGAAGAAAAAAAGAGTAAGATAAATACAATTAAGAAGATCGAAGAAAAACAAATAGAAAATGTATAGCTGAAAAAGGGTGAATAATATTGAATGGAAATATAAATCGATAAGGAAGAAGAATTACTGGACTTCTACGCAGAGGTAAGAGGGGATTAGATGATCGATTATGACATATTAGTAGAAAGGGATAAGAAAGAGAGGATAGAAAGAATGGAGATAAAGGAGAGAGTGGATTCGGATTATCAAATAATATAATAGTAGAATTAAAGAAAGAAGGGGAATTTGAATAATTGTGAAGAATAATTGGGAAGAGTTATAGAAATAAAAAAATTGAGTGGCAGGATTTAGGAAGAGAGGGGGGGGGGCGGTTAAAAAGATTTTAAAAAAGATTTAGAAGAATTGGAAGATAAAGGAGGTAATAATCGAAAGAAAGGACGAGGAAAAGGAGTGAAAAAAGGAGGATAAAAAAATGTAGGAAAAAAAGAAATAAAAAGGGAGTTAAGAAGATAAAAAGAACAAACAGAGAAAATGAATGAATGAATGCAGGAATAGGACAAGAAGCTGTATGAGGAAAAGAAAGAAAAAATGAGATGGATGGTGAAGAAAAGCGAAGGAGACTAAAGAAACAACGAAGGAGGCTGTGGAAAATATTACATAGTGAAAGAAAAAAAGAAAAAGAGTAAATAGAAATAGATGAAATAAAGATGGAAAAGTACGAGTATTTAGAGATATTGTATAGAGATATTAGGAGGAATGGGGAAGGAAAGATATGAATAGGATGAGAGGAAGGGAATAGAAAGAAAATTTGAAGAATAAGACGATTGATGAGATAGGAAAGGTGTGGAAACACCTTGGAGGTAAGGACTTCAAGGAATGGATCTGGAAAATGTATAATAAGGAGAGAAAGATGGCCGAAGAAATGCAAAGAAGAAACTAGAAATACTGATAATTAAAAAAGAGAATGGAAGTAGTATGAAAGAATACAGAAGATTTACGATAATGTCTGTGCTGAATTAAAATTTACATGAATATTTGGTGAAAAGAATAAAGAAAGAGATGGAGAAAACAAAAGATAAATTCATATAATCAGATTTAGAAGAGATATGAGAATGATAGACAATGTAATAAATTTGTTCTATCTATCATAAATTAATAGATAGAAGAAAAAAAAAGAAAAAATGATTGCAATGTTTGTTGATTTAAAAGCAGTATTTAATTCAGTGAATAAAGAGATATGATAAGCAAAGAAAAGAAGATTGAATGAAGAATAAGTTAGGAGAGTTGGGGAAATACATTATATAAGAATATATAAAAATAAATATATAATATATAAAAATAATTTATAAATATATAAAATATAAATATAAGAATATATACAATATATATATATAAAATTTTATATATAAAAAATAAAACAATTTTCATATTTTTTCCTTTATTAGGAGAAAGATTATTATTTCATGATATTTAATAAAGTATTATTGCACTTCGAAAGGCAAAAAAATGTAATAAGATATATTTTATATTATTTCTAATAATAGATCAGGAACATTTTTTCATCTCCGGAGAAATTTCACAATAAAAAATTATTTTTAAGAATTCGTACAATTAGACATACAATTAATTTTTACATTGATTACATTAATCAGTTTAAAAAAAAATTTAAAAATTTCTGTAATCTCATAAGAATTTATTGAACGTTTTTATTGAACTGTTTGAATATGAAAAGAAAAGATAACTTGAAGTGTTTGAATAAGAAACAAAGATAGACATTTTACTCGTTACTCGTATTGTAAATGGATGTAGTGGAGTTTCGGAGGTCTGTTTCGACCTACCTTTTATCAGTATGCGTTCTATTGTTTTTCATGCACTCGACCGCGGTTTCCGCAACTGTGCAGTCGATGGACACCTGTAATGCGTGCTTCCGGTTCCGTGCATGTATTATTACAATATACAATAGCAGAACTAAGGGCCCGATGGGACCTTCAAGAGCAGACCATTCGAATCGTTTTGCTAACTTACTAAAGATCGATTGTGATTATTTTTAACGTTTATTTTAAAAGTCTGCAAATATTCGACAAAGTATTCGTGATAAACGACGGAAGCGTCAAGGGACTACAGTATTTTGGAGCGGCTTGCAGTTGAGGTAAGTATTAATTATGAAGTAGTGGGGTTATCGTGCTCACGAGGCACGACGACCTCGTGCCTGATGGGCACCAATGTTTCGTGAGAGTAGACAAAACACGAAGTTATATTTTTCGTCAAACGTGCTTCTGTAATGAAAAAGCTGCACATCGTACTATATACGTACGTGAGATTTAATATAATTTATTATAATTTATTATAATGCAATATTCGTGTAAATTGTGTAAAGTCAATCTGCAACAAGTTGTAATAATCAGATGCATTGTACGTAGTCAGACAAAAATATTAGAAAAGAAACATCTTGTCGCATGCACCAACTATCGCATGCCGTAAAATGCGACACGCTGGTTACACTTGGTCACTGTAAAAAGGAAAAATAAGATTAGGCGTGCACATACCCTCTAGCGACCAGCAGTCTCAGAGCATCTACGTGGCCTTCGAAGGCTGCCCATAATGTCGGGGTCATTCCTCCTTCATCTCGCGTGTTACAATCCTTTCTCGTGGCTTCCTTCAGAACATCCAACGTGCC
The DNA here is from genome assembly GCF_000143395.1 of Atta cephalotes. Classification (NCBI taxonomy): domain Eukaryota; kingdom Metazoa; phylum Arthropoda; class Insecta; order Hymenoptera; family Formicidae; genus Atta; species Atta cephalotes. The sequence continues at coordinate 6,545,047 of NW_012130066.1, forward strand.
TTCTTGCGCGGCCCTTCGATAAAGAATAGTCTGCATATTATATTATTTTTTAAGTAAATTATCTGATGTTTTTAGGCTCATGTTTTGTTTCATACGTTGAATTTGAATATTAAAAATACAATAATACAAATATTAATATTTATTTAAAAAATTATTCACAAACAAGTAGAATTATGTGATGTCTGTTGATAAAAAATATTTCATTTATATAATTATTAATTAAATTAATTGCAATTGTTGCAATAATTATTTATTATTATTAAATAATAGCTTATTATTAATGTAATGTATATAAAGAAAAAAAAATATGTAGAAAAATGAAGATAACTGTACATATCTATACAATATACTTCAAATCTGGATAAATTTTAATTGATAGTAAATATTTATTTATTGTATATGCGCAGTATATTTTGCTCTCTTTTCTTTTTCTTCTTATAAGAAAAATATTTTTATTTCTTCAGGATATTTCGGAGTACAGTATTGTGAAAACTGTACCTATTACTTTATCGTGCGATGTATCGCGTGATGCCTTATCTGATTTTAACCAAGTTATTTTTTATAATTATCGTCGCGTTGCTCGAGGAAAAATTGCAAATCTCTGCGCGGGCAAAGAGCTCCGCATAGTATTATATCCACGCGTCTCAACATCTGATAATCCATGGCGGCTCGTGATATTTTAATTAAAGTACTAAAGTGCTTGCAATAACGCGATGCAAGAGCAAATTTTCACATTTTTTTTTTCCTTTTAATTAGGAAAATTGAGATATTAAGGAAAATATGCACGATTTGTCAGGTGAAACAGCAGCTACTTTCAATTCGCCGATATTGCATTCCACGAACTGATTTCAGCGTATCGTTTCACATTACTTCATCAATGTCATCGAGTTATAACATTAATCTTCTGTTATCCTAAACAATGTAATTTCATACAAGCTATAATAAAAACATATTATACAAATTTAATGTATTATAATTTTTCTTTGTATTTCTTAATTTTAGATGGTAAATTGTATTTGAAATAAAATAAAAGATTTTAAAAAATTTGCAAATGCAAATTTTTTGCTCTTACATATTCTTATCAATTCTTACCATTTTCAGATTTAATTACGAAATTCAACTTAAATAACTAACTCGGATATTCCTTTTTAAAAACTATTAAATTAATTATTAAGAATTCATATATTTTGTATGTTGAGAAAAACCAGTTTTGTGAATTAAAAATCAATTTTAATAAAAAAATATTCGAAATTCGATAGAGAAATATAAACGTATTGTGTAGTATTCAGATTTTTTTCATAAAATTAATACATAAATCGCACAATGTACAGCATTCTCTATTGCTACGAAAGTTGATTAGGTCCGCTAGAAATTTTTATAGATGATCTGTGTGATAAATTCCCGTAGTGAATGAAATAAGAGCACTAGTCTCCTCTCATGCATGAATTCCGCACGCGCTCTTCCTATGTACATACATGATACAGTCCACATGAAACAGTCCATAATCATGATTATTTTATGCTCGTAGATAATTATTCGAAATCTCTTAATTTTTTTATTTAATAAACTGCATTTATTTGAGGATCATCATATCTCTCTCTTATCTCTCTGTCCAACTGATATTTTATAATAATATTTTTAACGTTGTAAAAACACAATGTATTAATTATGTATAATGTGCTTCCATTTATTCCGACAGCTCATTGCACTTCGTGATTATAAATACGAATAAAATTATAAATTCGATTCGGTTCACATCTTCTCATTTTGTTCCAGTTGCTTGATAAACGTTGATCCAATTTCCGTGATGAGATAGAGCGATTATCATTAATTCGTGCGAATCGTTCAATTTATTTGAATTGTATATATTGTTAAAAAATCTTTCGACGCTTCTACGTGACGCTGGAACGAAATTTTAATTCATACATTATGAAAGAACTATGCAACATAAGAAATATCGAACTATACTAAGAATTTATATATTAGAGAGGTAATGATTACTTATTTTGAGTAAAAGCATCGTTGTTTAGTAATTTTAATACTCAAAGTAAGTAATTATCATTCCAGTATTAAATTTCTGTAAGCGTTAAATGTTGTATTACTTTATTCACATTTTAGTGTAAAATAGTGTTAAGAAAAAGATTACAGTATATTAAAAAAAAATCTTACAAGATTTACAAATCAGATACAATTTTTTTAATTTTAAAAGTTTTTAACTTTAAAAGTTTTTTAATTGAACTTTTTGCACGATTCATCTTTTTTTTTGGAGAAGGAAAAAACAATTTGATTGGACGCGATTAAAGTACGCACTGTATATATAATATAAATTAAAATCGTTGTACACTGTTTTAATTTTGTGAGTGCAAAAGTAAAAAAAAATTGCAAATTATATTCGAATTATAAAATATATATTTTCAAACTCTAAAATATATTTTATATAACACAATAATGTATTGAGGATTTCACGATTTAACCGGTTTCTATATTTATATTAAACACATCTTTATGTCAATTTGTGTACGCTTTAATGTGAACCAGTTAACACTGAGTGTGACCAATCGAATTCGCTACAAGATTAATTTTCTTGATTCAATTTACTCTTAATCTTGTAATATCCGTTTCTATCAATGTAGATTAACTTTAATCTCGGTTTAATTTACTCCTTATTCTTTTCTAATTTTTTCTCCTTTTCTAATTCTAGAACTAGAAAACAATAGAAAGTAAGTTAAATCAAAATTAAAATTAATCAAAATTAAAATTAATCAGTTTAAACGGCACAATTCTAAAAATTAAGAAAAAAAAATAAATAGTAAGTTAAATCAAGTTAATCTTACATTAGCAAAAAGAACAAACCATATTCATGAAGTGTATTTAGTTGTTTTTCCCGTGTTATCGCATCCGCTTCGCGCGATCGGCTCTGTGCCGTCAAGACTCGGTAATATTTTTTTCAATCTCAAGGCGAGTACCTCGCTCCACAGCATTTCTACGCTTTCCGGGACAAGTCCTACGGGCGAGCGTGTACGAAAACAAAAGCAGAGGAAGAATCGGAAGAAAGAGAGAGCGACAAAGAGAAAACCGCGTGCGGCATCCTCTTAATAAAGAATAGAAGAAAAAAGAAGACAAGTGCACTCACTTATGAAATCGTTCGGATGACATTTCGCGCGCGTCCCTCGCTGTTCCGCGAATCTGGCTATCCGGACAGCATCGTCCGTGACCCTAGGAGAGACGCTCGGAAAAGATCCTAATAGAGAATTCGGTGAAAAAAAAAAGGAGAAGAAACGCGCAAGGAAACGACAGCGACAGTACGATGCCGAGATGGGACGGCGGTGCACTGCTCGAACGAGCGCGAGTTACATGAGTTACACCTGGGGGCCCCTGGCGCGGTCCCCCGCACGGTCCCCATCCTTTGGCTCTGGCTGTTCCGCTTCGCTCCGCCACATCGATAACCTTACCTCTCGCTCGCGCGACGCACCGCGCGATTTGCCGCCACCTGCGATCGTACGGGCACCGCGTCCGCCACCTGGAGTTTGTCCTGCAAAACTCCTCGAGTCAACGAACGGCTTGGATTCAAATCGCGAGAGCGCCCGCTGGCGCGGCGCGGCGCGGCGCCAGCACTGTATCGTGTAATTTGGCCACATTTTGACGAAAATTAGGTCGAGTTCACTCAAAGATGAATTGCGCAGATACAGTAATTTTTCTGATATTTTGAGTCGGAAAGAACGTTTTATGTTTTCTTTTTTTAAGAAGGAAGTCGATAGGAATGGCAACGTTTAGCCGTTAGCTTGACTCGTATTGTACGGGGTGAAGTTGCCGCCGCTTCGTGATTTCTCGTCATTTCTCGTCACTTCTCGTTGTCGTTAATACATCGCGGATGCAGAACGGATCGATTCCGAATCAGGCGGTATTATGCGAGTCTAATTAGTAAGTTGCAGTCATTACTAAGTTTGTATTGTGATATTTAATTGACGGCAATCATTTGATATAGATTCGACGTGAAACGGTGATTTGTCGAAATTTTAATTCGATCGGGATTCAGCGCCATTCCGCGCGTCAATACTGACAAAGCAAAATTCTATACTTACCACGATATATTTTAGTTATGTCAATATAATCACTAAACTGATTTTGTAGTGGTAATTTTAAAAAGTTACACTACAAAATCATCAGTTTAGTGATTAACTATAGCTAAAAGAATACAATCTTTATATTTTCATCAAATTAAGAGCGGGAACACAGTTTTGTCTAATGCACACGAAAATGAAACATCGAAATCTTTTGTTTTCTTTTTTTCCATGTTGGATTTTCTACAATACACTGTTAGTTCAAATCTATAATAGGTGTTTTAAGCCCTAAGAAATTGATCAATTACAATTGAATGCGAGGAGAATAATCGACTGTGATTCGTCCGTTTCTTATATAGTTTAAGACTTAAAAATTTATTGTAGATCCAGATTTATCAAAGCTTAAGTTTTAAACCATATGAAATTGATCAGTCACAATCGAATCTCAAAGAATAATTGGCTATGATTAGTCGATTTCTTAATTTCTTCTTGGCTTAAAATTTAAAAGTTTATTGTAGAAAGTCTGGTTAATAAAATAAAAGATCGATTTTCTTATGCCTTATTATAAAATAAAAGACTGATTTATTTTCTTATGTGTTACGTCTTATGCAAGAATCTGTGCTTTTGCTCTAATACTCGTTCTACAATAAGCCATTAATAATAAATCAGAAGTTAAAAGTTAGAAATTGATCAATTTCAATGGAATGTGAAAAGAATAATTGATTATGATTGGTTAATTTCTAGCTTCTGTTTTCTGATTTATTACTAATGGCTTATTGTAGAATGTAAGTCTGGGCTTTCTACAATAAGTTATTACCTAAGTTTTAAGTCTTAAGCCAGAGAAATTGATCGATTTCTCATGGCTTAAGACTTAAGCTTAGATAATGTTAAATTATTGCAGAAAGCTTGTTGCAACAAGTTAATTAAAAAATGAAAATCAGGCCTAAAATTTATAGATGCGATGATGTAATATTTCAAAAGCTCAATGGAAAAATCTTTTTGAAATATATATATTTTTGAATAAATTTTGTTGATAATAATTTCGTTATTGCACGTTGAATGTACAACAGTTTTATCAGAAGAACTTCGCGCGATCATAGGACTGATTTACAGTATATTGCACCGATATGATTATTCAAAATAATGTATGATAGTTTTGTTAACTACGCTTCGACTATAATATCTTATTCATACGACTGATTTTCAGATTGATTGACTATGAATTAATTTTAATATGTAAACGTAATTAAACATAATTTTGATTATATTTTTTATTAGAATTTTTAAATTAATTGATTTATTAAAAAACAAATAAAAATTTAAATTAGAATATGTAATTGTATATTTTCAAATATTAATACAAATATTTTAGTCACTGCTATAATTTCAGTATGTTTGCTTGTTACAGATTTACGTCGTATTACAACTTTCCTGCTGCATATCGTGTGTCGGTGAGTGTAATGCCTCCTCTTATCTTATAGCGAATTCGATTGAGCATACTAATGTGTACTGATGCATTTTAATTGATTGTATATTTATCTAATTTGAGTATAAAAGTAAAATTTTATTTTTATTTTATTTTAAAACATCCAATATATATATATTTTATGAAACTGCGCAATAAAGTGTATTGCAAATTTCGCTATTTAATATATATTAAACAAGCATTTTTATATCGATTTGTGTACAATGGCTTTAATATATATCAGTGCAATAATATTTTCAATTGAACCCGCTATTAATCTTGTAAAGTAATGCCAGTTATTTTTTTAATATCTAACTGGATTCCAAGATTCACGTAAATCATATAAATTATTATTATTTTTTAATTATTATTTAATTATAATTTGTCACAATAATTGTTTTATTGCGTGATCTATAGATTTATCGTTCGAATCTTGAATCGTAGTACGCAATTATACCGCAGTAATAATGTATTCTAACTGATCATATAGGTGAATTCTTTACCGACGATTAAAATTTCGCTGTGAGGAAAGTAACTCACTGCAGATAGTGCTAGTTGTCCGTTAGTTAATAGTATGTTAATAGTATGTTATTGTTAGAAATGCAATGGATAATAATTTTTTAGATAATATAGATGCGCAAAAAGCAACGGATAATGATTTGTCGAATAATCGGATATCGGATTTTATCCAGTAAAGCTGAATAATTAGATTTTATCCAGCAAAACCAGATAAATCGGATAATAGGATTTTATCCGAAAATTGCACAAAGATTGAAGAATAGAGAATCTAATTGTTTTTTATAATAAAAAAAGAGAATTTATTTATGCAAACCATTATAATAATAATAAAAATCTCTATAAATTATATATATATTAAAATCAATAATACCTGTATTAAATTTATTTAAATATATCACACGAGTTAATAATTTAGTAAAATTTAAATAGAGCTTTGAAAAAATATTGAACAAAGTAAGTATTTCAATTAGAAACAGATTATTGCTTGATGCACAAATGTTTCTTATGAAAAATATAAAAAAATAATATATAATAAAAATGTAATACACAAACAAAGATAAAAGGTATATAAAAATTATTTCAATTTAGTTTTAATTATATTACATTAATTATATTATATATATGTTTAATTATATATATGTTAAATTAATAATTAAATATTAATAAAAAATTTAGTTAGACTGGTCGAATACTATATAATAAAATATTTTGAAAAATTTTTTTTGAGAAATTAAATTTTAAATATATATAATTATTTCCATCTTAAGTGAAAAACATCTTTTTTATAATCCGATTGGATTACTACGTCGAACTAATCCAATCAAATGGCCGGATTGAAAAAAGAGGCCGGATGAGCCGAATACCGGATAATTGCTAGATATCCCTATTCACTGTTTCCTTTGTAAAATTAATCAATGTACGAGTATTGTTGGTTTTAAAATTAAAATGTTTTTGTTAGATTTGCGTTAAAATGTAATATGAATTTATAACTATAGAATGAAACGTGACGAATTATTATTAAAAAATTATACATATATTTTTATATATAATTATATATGATATGTATGCAATTGTTTTTCGTGTAAAAATACACAGCTTTGATTAATTTTGGAATATTTTTTTTATTGATATGTTACAACAATTAGCATGCAGGGTTACACTGATTTAAAAATTTTACACCGATGCTTATCCGCGTCTCAGCATTAATTATATCAGAACTAGAACCGGTGGTACTTTGAAGAATTTCAGAAAACTCTGAATTGTATAAGATACTTTGCTATGTTCTGAACAATATCGTTGAAATTCTTAAAAGAATTAAAATGCTTTTAACATATTTGATTGTCGTGAGAAATTGTTTAAACAGTCTAGTTTTTCAACAAATATATATTGATTTAATATGAATGAATGAAAAATAATTTACGTTATCAATGATCTGAAGTAAATTGATCTTCTACTTTTACATGAAGATCTTTATCAAAATTGAAAATAATAATCTTTTTCATAAATTTTATGTAGATTTAAATTGCATTATTGAATATTTCAGACCAGTGAACACCAACTAAAAGTAACAGAACATTAATGTTGTAATTTTGTACTCAATAATGTATCCGTTACATTATATCTTGTGTTATATTACATTTATATTGTTGAGTGCGAAATTATAATATTGATATTATTTTACTTTTAGTTTATGTCGACTAGAAACTAAGAGACTTAATTATTAACAAAATTATTCTTATTTTGACTCTGTTTATTGCGTGTACGGATAAAATTATGTATTATCTGATTTAAGAATATCTTTCACGTGTTTAATAATTTTGATAATTCTTATTTCAATCACTTATGTCTCTTCGCTTTTTAAATTTCATCACGGATCGTTTGTAAGAAACATCGATCATCTAATAGTGTTTCTTATTCAATTATATACCACTTATACTTCGATCACAGTTCGATTATGTTTACTTCGTTAAATATGAATTATTTACATGTTCGTACATACATTCCACTACAGAGTAATAACTGTAGATACAGCTCTCTTAATTTTACTATGTAAAATCGCGGTTTTGCAAACATGTAAGCCGTTTTAACGAGGGGTTAGAAAATTATGAAAGACATTGACGCATCTCGGTCACTTGATATATTAAATTTACATATTCCTGGTAGAAAAATACCAGACGACTTTTAAGAGACGCGCTATTGTTATGATATTTATTGATATTGAATTGTTAATTTACATATCAACAATATGTATATTGCAAAGGATTGTATATTTCTTATTATATTACCGTTCAATACTATTTTTTACATTTGAAAACAATGAGAAAGATCCTATACAAAGATCAATTATGCTTTGATCATAACATTTATCTATCAATCATATTCAAATAATTCTTAATGTACAGCATGTCTTACAATCCGACATCAATTTCAATAATAAATATTTCTTAACTAATTTGAAGGTACAGTTTTATGAATTAGATATGGAGGCACCATTTTCAAATTACATAAGAATTTCTTTATGAATTAAGTTTACTATTTATTTAAACACAGATGAATTTCATTTCTTTAAAATTTTGATTTAGATTTAATTATCAAAGTAAATTTAATTAATTATTTAGTGTTAAATATTAAAGCATTGAAACAAATAATTCCATAACATAAATTTCTTAACTCTTTAAAGTCAATTGCGATACCTCTAACAATTTCTTCTATATAATTGAAAGTACTCGCGAGAGCAATCTTTCAAATTTTCAGGATTCTCGTAATTTTTTTCATCAATTTGTTATTTGTTTGTGCTTATCGGAACATTATGCTTCAATTTTGTCTGAAATTGCATAAAAGTTTTTATTTCAAATTTTTCTATTGTTTAACGATTTCATCTAATTGTAAGACAGTTCTGATCACTCTAGCATTTCCTGTAATTCATTATTCTTGTAATTATTTATTTATGAAAATTTATATAAAGCCTCGAAAATTTTAAAACGATTTCTTTTTTCGTGATTCTCGTTTTTTCTCCGTGAGCTCATTATAAATAATAAATGATAAAGCTTTCTCTAAATAATTCTTAAGAAATATTCATTCTCAGAAAATAAAAATTGGGCAGTATGTTGTGTGTTTCCTTGACAAAAATAAATTAATTAACCCTAAAATCTCGAGAGATTATTTTGTCAATTTTGAAACGGAGATAACTATTATCTTAAAATGCAACATATGTTTCTCAAAATGTAATACGTTTTTCTCAAATCTATTCGTAACTATTAGGAAAAGTGAAAATTTCATGAACTTTTTGAGAGTGCGGTCGCATAATTATTTAATGTGAAACGATGATATTTTATTGAATGAGATTTTGACGTGAGTTAAAAAGTGGAAAGTTAAAAAGTTAGCAAAAGTTCGCCAACAATCGACCACTGGGCACTTACCGAAATAAAAACAATCTCGCGCTTTTCTCGATAGATAAATCGTTAATACGTATATAATTAACGTTGTACGAAGTCGCTGCGGGATATAAAAATATATTACACGCGCGGTTGGGCCGTCAGAATAACTGTTACTTGACGCCGTTAGATTGTAGTATTTCGTCAAAATTTCATGATTTCTCTTTTCATTAAACAATCCGAGAATATTGAGAGATTCGAGCTCGATGTTCGAGAATTCGAGCTTCTATAATTTTAAATTTTCCTATGATTTGTCCTCGCCTAAACGTTTAATGAAGAAATACGGAATAGGCCGCAGTTTCGCGTGTACGAACGGCAAATGCGTTAACAACAGATCGGAAGAGACCTGAGATTTGTAAATATTCAGTTCCTATATGTATATGTTTCATAGTTGGTTTCAAGAAGAATCTTAAAGATATTTTCGATGATATCGATGACATTAATATCAGATGAGATCCATATTAATCCATTCGTTACTTTTTAATTTTTAATAATATTATGTTAGATGAAGATGAGA
>NW_012130066.1:6555314-6562555 GCF_000143395.1 Atta cephalotes
TATATATATATATATATATATGTGTGTATAGGATTTATTGTATGTATGGATACCGCGTATTTTAGACTAGCTGCGTGAAAGCTTTAGTAAATTAAAAATAAATAAAATTTCATATATATGTATATATAATACATATACTGTGTTAAAATGAAGTGCACTTGAAATTTTGTAAGAGATAACATTTTCTTATTTCTTATTTGCCTGTGCATTTCACAATAATCCGACAAAATTGAATTAGCACAAATTGACAAATAATTTTTGTTTTAATAAATTTTTCTTATTCTTTCCTTTTATCGCAATATTAAGAGCTGAGAACAAGTGCGCCGTCTGAAACTTTGTATTCTATAATAACACTGTTTTCTACCATACAAGATTCATTTTGAATCGCGCTACGTATATTCCTCTGATTTTATGGTCAGAGATTTGACACATCAACAAACGTCCGAACGAGTTAGTCTGAAACGTATTTACAGGCGAACGTTGTATATTTCCCGTACAAAAATCTCTTTGGTATGATTAATCACGTTTGCATTTCAACGAATCTTATACCTTATATGTCCGGTTTATTACCGCCTATGCGCTACGTCAAAATTTGTTGGATAACAATTATTTGTCATCAATGGCAAATGTTACACCCTCGTTACCTTTGCGCGAAAGGCAAAGTGAGATGCCGATAAAAAATGATTGTCTCGTTACAAAACGCAATTCGTACGTGATCTTGTGTATTTATTTTTTATTTATGCCGTGTGTTAAGTTTTAAGTCGTTGAGCATGTTTTATGACATGACATCGTATTCGAAGATGATCGATCGACTGTCATCACCGAATTCTTGCGTGAACTTCTCACATTTGCGAAGAAACGTTGCTAGCAATGTTGAACATCATTGATTCCCTTACTTCGCAAACGCCATCGTTATTTTCTCAGGATAACCTGAGTACATTGTTATAATTCTCAAAAACCTCTTCGGCTCTTCACACTTCGTCATCTTCTATGTATAAGGTCGTTTCATATTTCTCATTACGCTCGATTTGTCTTGAATTGTGCGACGCTTCCTTAACTATCGTCTGCGAATCCATGTCATCAGCGATAATTATGGGAGTTTGTCCTTGTAACGTCGTATCGATCCTCTCGCTTGTCGATCTGCGCAATTCGATTTTCCCATTGTCGAGATCGTCCCCCGAGCTTTCCACGTCGATCTCCGTGACGTTCTCCAATTCTGGTTCTTCAAGCAGCATGTCATCCTCCGTAGGTCCCTCAGATGATAAAGCGCTAGCATTCGCTTCCTCAATATCTACAACGTGACTCTCATCAGAATTATCGCCACGGCTTTCCTCGGTGTCAAGGGACACTGTCGTAAAGTATTTTGGCTCGCAATCGGATCCGGAACTCATAATGGCTTGAGTGTTCAGGGAATGTCGACTCGACTGTGGATCCTTCGAATGCCTGTCAAAGGATCGCCGTCTGTTGTCGTCCGATCTGGAATGATGTAGTTTAGGATGACGTGATTGCCTTCGCAAATTCTCCCCGCTGCTTGCTCGTGACTTCATTTCTGTCTCGTCAAACATGTATCGGGTACAATCGACGCTGAATCTATCTACCGAGAGTTTCCTGTAAATCCGGTGAGAAGAAACATTTCGTCGCTTATCTTTTGATAAATAAAAAAGGCGTTTGTGTGATTAGGCATTGTAATATATAGATGTCTTATAATATATAATCTTACACGGAAAGAATTTTCTTTTAAAATTTACCTTGAAAATAGATAGTTGTGGGATACAATACGATATTTTAAAGATTTTTGCACTTTAGTAAAATTGATCAAACTTATTTTATACTTTATTGTAGTTTTATTAATAAATGAGAGAGATTTACATTAAAATTCTTCGAAATACAATGTTGTCTCATGACTATCATATTCATTTCAGGGAAAAAAATTCTAAGAAAAAATTTTCTCCGTGTACAAACAAGTTAAATTTTATATTGCCAACCTGCATTTAAAAAAAAATTTCAAAAAATATTTATAGATAATTTTTTAAATTTAAAATAAGTTATTCATAAATAACTTTTTTCTAAAATAAGTTTTAATTTTATTATTAAATATCATTAATTTATAAAAGTTTAATAAGTTTAAATCTGTGATTGTAGAATATAGCCACCGGCAAATAATATGTACATGAAAAGAATAATTAGTAAATAAACATTAACAAATAAAGCAAAATATGAAAATAAAAAATGTTACAAAATGTTTGCTTATACCTATAGTCTCCTCTTCGAAAATCTGGACTTCTTCGAAACTCGAAGCTAGCTTTTCGATGTCCCATTGTTCTGTCGAAGCGACGATCACCCCCGATTCTGTCGAAGGACATTTTACGGAAGTTTGGTGAGGAGATTTTGCGGAAGTCTCGTGGCGAGGCCTTACTAAATTCTTTCGTTACCACCGTCAATTCTTCCAATAATCTCAGGTCTATCGAACTTCTTTTTCTTGGCACAAAGTCGTCTGGATATCTGCAATAGGCACCTGATCGAGATGTTCATGATTATTGATATTTAAACATGTAGGCATTGTTTAACGCTTATCCGGGCAACCTCCTTGTCTGGTATAAACGGAAGGCAATCTTCTTGGTCCACAAAAGTGATAAGATCCGGTTGCTCGAATAAAGTTTAGTATGCATTATAGTGCATTTCGTGCATGAATTTGATTTTCGTAGTTTCGTAGTTTTTTAACTAAATGATAGCTACTTTTTAAAATGTCTTATAATATCTGTTAGTGATGATCACAGTGATGATCTTACATATCTGAGTGATCATATGTTTTAAATCATTTATTTAATAGCCACCTGGCAATTTAGGCGAGTGCACGAGAGTCGGCGGTGGTCGCACAGCTTCATCAACTTCCTCGACGTCTTCCACCTTTGTTTGACGAAGCAGCTGATGTCGTCTCGCTGTGTCGGATCGGTCCTTCACTTTAAGCGTAACAGGACCTTTGTTCGGAATATGCAGATCCATCGCCATTGAGGCTTGACTACCACTCATCTTTTGATGCTCCAGACTTTCTCTGCTGACCTATTGGTTATAAAAAAAAGATCATTTCCAATTACAATTATTGAGGTAAAGGAAATTATTAGAATTTATGGATGTCTTCTGATTGCTTAACACATCTTAACACAAACGTAGAGGAATGTATGAAGTATAGCATAGTGCACGACTCAATTGGAATAGAATATGTGAATACTTTGCTTTCGGATAAAGTTAGATTAAAAGAATAGAAAATTTCTTGTCTATGACAAGAAATTAATGAAAAGTGGTTTATTTCGCATGAGGCGTGAAGATTGATCTATGTTGAAATGCATATGGTTTATATCGAGAAAACGAGAAGAATAATTCAAGTCGCATGAAATTAAAAAAGAGTCTATATGGTGCAATATTTACTACTCATAAAATACACAAATTTAGTTAAGAAAAATTAAATAACAGATGAATAAAGTGCGAGAAACAGGATTGAAAATCAAGACGATTTTTGTTCTCAGTCATATTACCATAAAATTTATGAGAAGAAAATTTATGAGAAGAAAATATAGCACTATGTAATCTCATCATGCGACCGTTCTTCTCGTTTTCTCAATATAAATTTTACTTCGTATGCGTTCCGATATAGACTCGTCTTTATGCCTCACGCGAAATAGATCGCTTTTCATTAATTTCTTGACATAGATCTTTCTTTATATTTTTTCCGATATAGCACTTTCTACGGTTCAAGCGTCAATGTATAGTTTTTTTCGCTTGTATTGAATGAAAAAAGCAAAAATGCCAGTTACCTAATATCCTCCAATCTCATTTATAATTGTTGCGATCAGTAACATGTAACATGTAATTATTACTAAAAAACGCACAAGAGACTGTTCTTTTTCTATACCTCAAGACTAAACTTCTTGCATTGTTCATCTTTTGTGTTTTTCTCTCCAATGTGAAAAGAAAAAGAACAAAGATGAATTCTGCTAGAAGTTTAGTTCTAGAGTACGGAAAAAGAATAGGCTTAAGCTTACGCAATCGACTATAATAGTAGCCTTCAAATTGAGTACGAATGTGTAGTATTGTGTTGACGATTGTGGTAAGTGGAACACTTGTTTGTAACGTGCACGAAAGGTGTCTAGTGGTTTTACAATTGGAAAGCATCCTACAAAATATATAAGTATTTATCTCCTTTCGTAATTAAAAAATCATATAAATCATATAAATCATATCAATATTAATAAATATTAATAAATGCCAACTAACAGTAACATAACATCAATGTTATAATTTCACATTCAACAATATAAATATAATATAACATTGTTGAGTCACACAATATTACATTGTTGAGTGTAAAATTGTAACATAAATGTAACTGTTAGTACTTATTGAAAAGTTGATTCATTAATTTTCATAATAAATTTTTTGGAATGTTTTAATATGCTTATTAGCATTACTATTAAATTGACGATTAATATAATTTGTGTCCAAAAAAGAATAATAAAATCAAAATAATATCAATTTGACGTCAATATTTATATTGATTGAATATATCATTTTTTGATCATGATAAAGATCTCGATCTCAGATGATCTAAGAATGATTTTATATATAAAGTTATTCTCTTAGATCATCTGAGATTTTTATCATGACTGAAAAATAATACGTAAATTTGGTCAATATGATGTCAAATTGATATTATTTTGATTTTCTTGGATGATATTATTTCTAGCTCCAGTTTATGATTGTATTTCTAATTCGACAAATCGAATCGCAGTTTATAAAATTAAAAAATTTGCAAATTTTAAAATGCATTTGCAAATTTTATATGAATATTATCAAGATCCGTTTCGATCGAAAATAGGATTCCTTTTATTTAACTGATTTATTTTTATCAGTCTCACTTATAATTAATTACTTATAATTAAATTAGTCGCGAAAAATTGTGTAAATCTATACATTTTTCCTATAAATAGCTAAAGATCTATAAATATTTTTCTTTTGTAAGGCGTTTATTTTTCTATCTTGATTACCTGATGCGGACTGTAGCTTGGATTGTCGACCGAAAGAGCGTGTCTTTGCAGCAACTCTGGATTAAGTAGCGAACAACCCGCGTATTTAGGCGATCTTCGACGCGGTGACTTCTTGTCAATTAATGTTGGTGCGCTCGGACTCTTCTTTATGGAGTGCGCTATACCTTTCTCGCGCAGATCCTTTGAGAACTGCATGAACTCCGCCGTCAGCTGTTTCCTGGAGACTTCGTGCGTACTGGGACTCGGGCTGCGGTTTACCCTAAATAGGCCCAGCTGATGGTCCCATTTTGTTGTCTGGCTCGATGTCGACCTTCTGTTGCGTTGGCTTTTCGAACTCCTTATTGTTGATGCTTGGCTGTAGCGATAGCGAGCTGGAACCACCTTGGCCGCGCTATCGCGCGCTTCGAAAGTCATCACGCAGGCAGCTACCACAATGAAGCCTGGAATTATCGTTTGAATCATTATTTGTGTACCTGACATATAGGGTATTCATCGTAACACTCCGCATGATTTCTCAGACACTTCCGACAGTTAAAAAAAAAGTTAAAAGGTAAATATTCTGTTTTATACAGACCATAACATAAAAGAATTAAAACAAATTTTTTTTCATAAAAAAATCAAAATCATCTTAAATTTTTTCAATAGAACTATACAATTTTTTCCATAATATTGTAGGGGGTCTTCAAGACAAATACAAATCACTATCGAAATGTCACTTTTATCGATATTTTATTGATTTTCTTCATATTTAATATTAAATTTATAATATTATTTGTAGAGTTCGACCGAAACTTTTATCGAAACTAAAAACGAACACTCATTATCTGTCAGTTTCAACTGAAACTATATAGCTCTTCTTCATAAATATTAATTTTAATATGTGTAATTGTTTCAATAATTAAATTAGTGAATTGATGTTTATAAAGAAGAAGTACTTATGTTCTTTGGCCAAAATTGATATATAACCGAAATTTCGGTTTTCGATTTCGGTTGAAATTTAATTATTGTTTCGATATTATGATATTTATGAAGAAAAAGTATACAATATATGGGCATGTTTATACATATGACCTTTATAGGAGTCCTATTTTTTAATTTTTGATTTCAGTTTCAGTAAAAGTTTCGGTCTAATTATTTGTAATAATAACAGAACTTATCTAATCTGACTAGAACACAAAACATACATACATACATATATACATACTTATTTCTATACATGTATATATATACTTATTAATACATGTATTAAAATATACAATAAAATCAATAAAAGTAAAATTTCGATAGTGATTTGAATTTGTCTTAAAAACTCTTACAATATTATGAAAAAAAATTGTATGGTGCTATTTAAAAAATTTAAGGTGATTTTGATTTCCTTATAAAAAAAAGAGGAGGATTGTTGTGTCGCATGTTGCTTGTATAAAACAGATGATACTCACCTTTCAATCTTTTTTTTAACTTCGGAAATGTCTGAAAAATCGTGTTGATCGTTACATTGAACACCTTGTATAACAGAACGTTGAATTTTACATTATGATGTATATTTACATATTATTATTGATTTCGCAATCGTTAATAATTGAATGTATGTTAATGTCAATGAAAGCTCTTAATCAAAATACATAATAATATTGTATATGATTAAATAATTAAATTATTTAATAATGCAAAGTAGAACGACAGTATAATGTAACACGAGATTTAATTTCTTTGCGGTGACAATTATTTTTTAATTGCAACGCGTAATTTTTGTGTAATTTAATTATTTAATTTAATTATTGTGAAATTATCTTTTTTTTTAGATTGTTAAAATTCGATATTGTTTAGGATTGAGAAAAATGCAAATTGGAAAAATGTGAATATTTATAAAATACGTTTTTTTTAAATATAAACATAATTAAATGTATGTAGGAAAGATAAAATATACGTAGCACTTGTATCTGAGACTGTTCGCCGATAACCGAGCGTGAGCCTCCATAGCTCAGGGGTTAGAGCACTGGTCTTGTAAACCAGGGGTCGAGAGTTCAAATCTCTCTGGGGGCAATCGTTATTTTTTTTTACTGTTTTTATCGAGTGCTCTTGTTCAGTACTGCGCATTTTTCGCGTTTCGCCTGCAATTTTCTGCTCTACATCCGTTATATTATTTAATGCTTTTTATTTTGTAGATATTTTCGATTTCTCTCTCTTTCTCTCTCTCTC
>NW_012130066.1:6562575-6587436 GCF_000143395.1 Atta cephalotes
CTTCTTTACTTACTTACTTTCTTACTTTCTTACTTTACTTTACTTTACTTTACTTTTACTTTACGTTTCTTACTTTCTCTCTCTCTCTTCTTCTCTCTCTCTCTCTCTCTCTCTCTCTCTCTCTCTCTCTCTCTCTCTCTCTCTCTCTCTCTCTCTCTCTCTCTCTTGTTCTCTCGTATCTTCCTGTGTAAAACTGTATAGCTGTATAATTTTTTTCTTTTATAGCTCTACCTATGTTTATGCATTATACATATCAATATTTATTCATGTATCAATATAACTAAAAACACGAAAGATGCATTTATGAAATTAATATCTTTGTCATGATATATTGTATTCAATATATTGATCTTGTATCCATATATATAGGATGATTCATTTCAACAGGCAAATATTTCGAAAATATGCAATTTTAAAAAAACATTCCAAATATAAGTTGCATATGATTAGAGCGGAACGTCACTTAGTATGTTTCTTTCTAACTATAATACAACTTAGATTTTTTGATAAAATTGCATATTTTTATAAAATATTTGCTTATAAAGATTAAAATGAAGTATAATACCTTATGTTAATATATATTACAAAATCTTAAGTTTGATGAAAAAAAAATCGTAAAAACGTTTTTAATTAAAAATGTATTCTAAAAAAGAAAAATAGAACTTTAAATTGGCGTTTGAATTTTCTCTTTATGACATTTTGTTTACACAAAATAAAAAAATATTTTTTTCAATATTTGATTATTTTTTAGTGTGTATGTATTATACATATACAAAGAATTATAATATAGAAGAATTATACATCTTGATTTAGAGAAAATATTAATTCTATTTAAAAAAATCAATTTACACAAAAAATCGAGGAAAGTTCAATTTTTGCATTTTATTATATCATGTTATGTAATGATTGCATCAATATATAACGTTATAACATTACGTACTATTATATGTATATATATATCTCGAAGTTTATGTGCATTTTGCGACAGTACACCTATCTATTATCGCGCAGTTACCGTTTCAAGGAGATCAGTGTCGTGTAACTCGCTCGGTCAAACAAGTATATCGCGCTCGTAAATTGTGCAATGTGTGTTACTATTACCTCCCAGACCCATAACTACAGGACCAGCGTAGCTCAGATTATTCAGGTGAAACCCACGCGATTCGTTCTTCACTTTTACCGTGATATTACCTCTGATCTCTTGCGCCACCGACAACTGATCTGCATAATATCCTATTGAAGGAAACAAGAGAAACGTATTTATCCTCCATCATATATATATATATATATATACAATGATAGACGAAGCTGAAGTTAGTAGCCAGACTTAGCAACTAGAACGCAGCAGCCAGGGGCGAATAGGGTGTCGAGGTCCTCGGGATTAAAAAATAATAAAATGGATTAAAAATGCATTGAAAGCAAGTCCTACACTTAAGATGATACAAAATAAGTTAAAATATAAAAATTATTATTATAATAATGAAATTTTTATTAAATAATAATGAAATTAAATTAAACAAAAAACGTACTTATAAATTATTTAGCAGCCAGACCGTACGCATATTCGTAGAGAATGAAAAAAAACATACATATTCTCCAAGACGAGTACGAAACGATGAGACGTTAATTTGCCCTGGGATGGCACTAATTCTTAATATAAAAATTAAAT
The DNA here is from genome assembly GCF_000143395.1 of Atta cephalotes. Taxonomy (NCBI): domain Eukaryota; kingdom Metazoa; phylum Arthropoda; class Insecta; order Hymenoptera; family Formicidae; genus Atta; species Atta cephalotes. Next base: position 6,564,245 of record NW_012130066.1, read on the forward strand.
AACATTTGTAAATTATTTAGCAGCCAAATCGTACGCGTAGAGATGAAAAAAATCACAGACACTTTCCAAAATGAGTACGAAAAGATGGCACACCAATCTGCCCTGGGACGGCATTATTGTTTATTTAAAAAATTAATTAACATTTATAAACTCTTTAGCAGCATTAACAATTTAGATTTGAAAAAAATCACACATACTCTCCAAGACGAGTGCGAAACGATGAGATGACGATTTGCCCGGGGGGGATAGCACAAATTGTTAATATAAAAATTAAATAACATTTGTCCTCAGGTATCTCGATTCATCATCGTTTTATACTCAATTTGGAGAAGTTTTGTGATTTTTTTCAAGTCTGTACGAGTATGCATACGGTCTGGCTGCTAAATGATTTATAAAGGTTTAGTACATTTTTTATTTAATTTAATTTCATGATTATTATAATAATAATTTTTTTATATTTCAACTTATTTTGTATTATCTTGAGTGTAGAACTTACTCTCAATGCATTTTATTACTTTTTAATCCCGAGGGCTCCAACGCCCTATTCGTCCCTGGCTGCTACGTTTTAGCTGCTAAGTCTGACTGCTAGCTTTAGCTTCGTCAATGATAGAACATAATGGAATGAGAAAAGATAGTAGAAAGTTATATATTTAAATGTTATAATATCATAATGTTATAATAAAACTTTATGCTTAACACATTAAAGATAGTAGATTACGCAATTAAAAAATTGTAAATTTAAATTAAAAATTAAATTTACATGTAAATTAAAAATTTAAATTAATAAAATTAATTTTTAAATTAATTTTTGAAAAACAACTGTTTTACATTGAAGAAAGTCGCCTACATATTAAGAGAGAAAATATTCTCCAAGCAAATTTTATTCATCGTTTTTGCCTACGTCTTTTTAATAACAAATATCCGAAGATATTTTTTATATTTAAAAATAGCTAAATTTTCTGCAACATTTCGTATTAAATTTGGATGTTGTAAGTTTTTCGATATTTCATTTAATTAAAACCTAAAAATGACTATTTGTGTTGATTGTTGATACAGTGGAATTGTTTTTAAAAATATAATAAATTTGAAATCTAAATTTTGTTTCATGCACGTAGGCATAAGCAGATTGCAAGCTTGCGCATAAAAAAGATCTCTCTTTGCAGTTCACATGTGTAATACGTTTTAATTTTACGTTTTATATTAAAATGTATACACACAAGTTGTTCCAATTATTCTTTCTTTATTGTGAATTAATAATCCATTAAGTAAAAAAATTCTTTAACATTCTTTAAATATGAGGCAATAAGGACGATTCACGAAGAAAATTGATGTCATATTAACAATATTATAGTCAACAGCAGTCTAATTGAATAACCTTATCAATTTAATAACAGTTTTAATGAAATAAATACACTATATTGTTTTAATAAAATATTATTTTATTAATATCGTTATAGATATAATATTTATTTCATTAATATCTTTATGAAATAAACAAGATTATTTTTAATTAGAATGCTGTTGAGCAATGCTGTTAATACATGTTTTTTTCCACATGTAAAAATTACACATAAATAATTATGAACTACAAAGAATTGATCTGTAAGGCGGGGGAGGATTGACCTTTCCAAAGTGCTCTTTGCAAATCTCTCTAAACAGTTAGTGACTTATTGTTACAGAGGCCAAAATGAATAGCATTCGACTTAGACTAATGTTTAATTTATATAGTTCTACTCACCTATAGTCGCCATGCAAGCTCCTAAAAGCATTAGCAGTAGCCCAATTCCAAGAGCTTTGCAGGCGTGCCACAAGCACCGCGTTGTCACCTTGCCTCTCACCACCTGTTCGATTTAATTGCCGTCGTTAACAGTTAATAAATCTGGACAATATAGTCCAGTTGTTTACTCAGTGGTAAACGTTCATATGTCCAGCGTTTTCATGGCGCCATTAAATATCGATTAGTACGATTTACGATGTATATTACGGTGTAATGGCATAGTAACGTTTTTCGGTGCTGGTAACCACGAGCGACGTATTCTTATGTATTTATCTAAATTATTGCATAGTAGTAGCATATAGTGCTAAGATAATTAATTTTGTTATAGTGCTAAGATAATTAATTTTGTTATAGACTAATTAGAAAAAAAATTATTTCTACAAGTGTGTATCATTGAGAATATAGTTTCTATGTAGGTATATTTACAGAATTGTGTGCAAATATCATTAGCAGAGAGCGATATTATAGTAATCTGTTTCACCAGCAATAATACAATAATTGTATAGTTTACTACAATAATTGTAGTTTGCTTTTGTTCGCATGTAATCTGCGTATACTTCCACTAAGGCGGATTCTGCGTCGGAAGTAATTTCTGCAGGCGAAATTTGTAAACGTGCTAGAAATGATTAAAGTATGGATATGTTGTATCTAGGTACATGCTCTCTACATATGCACATTTTATTGGAATTTCTCTCTTTTTTTCTTCCTAAGGTTGATATTCTTTTCGATCAATCTACTCCCTAATAATTACACTAACAAGATTGATAAAGAAAACAAGCTTTGTGTTATAGATATATGTATAATCACTGTAATCAATACTTTGAATTTTTATAAGGGATGAAAATATAGGTACCTGCACGTTCCAATTAGCCCCAGGCCCGCAGGCTCTTCTCTGCGTCCCCTGCCATTGAATGCTTCCTTGTGGCATCCTGTGTGCTCATAAAAACAATGTTTTATTGTATATGTAATATTGTAATGTAGAAGCAAAAAAGGAAATTTAAGATTTCAAGTTTTGATACGTAGATATAATTATAATATATCTATTACATCGTAGAAACAAAGTTAATGTATTGAAAGAAAAAATTGATGCAGCAATTAAATGGTAAAATATGACATAGCATTTTTAATTGGCTGCAGCAGCCAATTTTTGGTTACGTTAGCCTATCCGTAATGTCAGTATAGGATTTTTGATAAGCTAATGCAATCAAAAATTGGCTGCTGCAATCAATTAAAAATGCTGTGTCATATTCAGCCAATCTTTTTTTCAATCTATAAATTATATCAAATTTTAACGAACACCACGAATTATTAATTATTAAAATATTAGTTATATAAAAATATTTATAGTTTATACTTTGCCATAAAAAGAATGAGCTATTGAAATGTTAAACAGACTATTGCAATATTAATACTGTTCGTTGATATGATCCTGATGAAATTTTTTAATATAGCAAATAATCAAACGTATATACGAGTCATACTTTTCATTATTTTACAAAAATTGAAATGATTTCCGATAGCTGATATTCCGTTTATATTCCAGTTTTTATAAAAGTTCTTTTTGTTAGCACACATTTCTGAAGTTCAGGAAATAGGAAAAATAATTATATCTAATTTTACATATACGTATTCTAATAATTTATTAATAAGAATTCGATTTAATCAATTATAATTTTATTTATTATAATTTAATAGTATTTGTAATGTGTAAAATATTTGATTTGCTGGTTTAAAATTTATTATATGATTTTTCATTTTTGAGATATAAATACAATTTGAAAATAACCATGTTGTTTTTTTGTCAGTTCCAGTAGCTTCAGTCAATTACTTTTTGATTATCTATTGTATAAATACAGTATTATTATGTAAGTACAAAAACATTTACTTTCTATATGAAGTATTAAGATGGAATATAATGCTTTTTCATGTATTGAATCGGAAAAGAATTATTTTCATCTCAAAAACAAAAATTCATTTATTCTGAAAACAAAAAATTCATTCTGAAATGAAAAAAAATGTATTTTAAAAGTACTTTCATGGCATTGATAAAATTCAGATAAAAAATTTACAAATGCTAACTGCAGATGTTAACTCTCAAAATGAAAATCCTCATGAAAAGTTTCAAAATCATAGTTTTTAGTTTCTTTGATTTAACTATTTGATTATCGAATTTGAAATCGAATTCATGTTCAGTAACAAAAAAAACTACGCGAAATGATAATCTATTTGATCTAAAAGTTGTAAATTCGCTAGTATTTATTATACTAGAGATCATATCATTTCTTAAAATAAATACAAATTGATAATGGAACGATTAATCTTATCTTACGATGAATATGTGTTATTGATATAAAATATTATAAGTTTATCTATTTTTATTCATTTATTTGATATTGATATCTTTAAGATAACGATATACTATAAAAGAAATTTTAGAAGCCTTTATAAGAAATCGATCTTTGTATTAAAAATTTCATACATTTATGTATGTCATAACGTTGATCAAACTTTTTTAACTTCGATTTCAATTAGTAATAATAATATAGAACAAAAGCAGTAAAAAACGAAAAACTCTTTAATTTAGAGGCTGCATAAATTTCTGATTTATATCTTGGTTTTTTAATTGAGGAATTAATATCTATTTGTGTCAATATAGGTTAACTTTAATATCAGTTTGATTTACTCTGCAACTTTTTCTAATTCTTAGAATTGGAAAAGATAAAAAGTAAATTAAACCGAGATTAAAGTTAATCTATTATAAAAGTAGATATAAATCTATCTGGAGAGACATTAAGTCGTTGGACATTAAAGTTTATTAGCTACTTACCCTCACGTTTTCCAAATCCTTAGGCCTCAGAAACATACGATTCCAGATTCTGTAAATGTTTCCAACTAAGTGTTAAAAATATAGAAAAAAAGAATAAAATTATTAAAAAAAGTTTATAAAGCATGAGCGAGTATTTTGACATACATATGAATTACAATATAAAAGAAAGAGATAGAGTTCAAAATTTGTATTTATTTCTATTTATTAATTTGGTTTTTCGAATGAAAAAGTGACAAGCGTTGTAGAAACTTCCTCTGGCATGATATCCAAAAATCTGTTATGCATATTTGATGTTGACTACGTGATATCACGTATGCATGACTTGCGTATGACGTCACGTGTCTTTGAACAGTGAGACGTTGATAACGAATGTAGCTGTATTTTACATCCAATTCATTCATTAAGCGGAGAAATGGCGTTTTATCTGGAAAATTCGTACGATGAAGAATGACGAGCGATGATATGTTTTCTAATCGCTGAAAGTACCATGTTTGGCATTCATCGTAGAATGGTTGCTGTGTATAGTGAAGATTATGTACCACGAAATAAATGTCAATTGTATGCTTTAGTTAGAAAATATATCACGCCCATTATTCTTCATCAAATGATCTTTTCAGTCAAAACATTATATCTTCGTTTAACGAGTGAACTGGGTGATAAATCTTGAAGCACAACAGATGTAGTAAGCTTTAAGCCGTAAGATATTGGACAATCAGTCGAATGTGAGGAGAATACTCGACCATAATTGAGATTTCTTACGGCTTAAGACTTATTAGATTTATTATGTTTCGGGACTACATTGTTCAAAAATTTGTATCAAATAATATATTTCACATATCTTAAGCGATCCACTTAAATTTATGTATTAATTTAATACACGATAAATATGTTAAAAGGTAACACAAACATCATTTAAAAAGATAAACACAAACAAGATAATACTGCCAGTTTGACAAACAAACCATGGAAGCATATTTTTTTAGTAAAATTAATGTTTATGATATATTAATTTAACACATATTTTATTCATTTATTTTAGAATTTATATTTTAAAATATATTATTTTGTATTATTTGTTCATTTAATCATAAAATGTATTATTTTGACATTAACAAATATTGGATATCCCTCAATTTACAAATTATTTAAATAACATAATCACATTAAACTAACAAAATATGTTAAAAAATTCAATACAAAATTAACAAGGAGGGACCATTTTCAACATAAATATAAAATGTTTTTTACCGTAATAGCGAATTTCATTGGACGCACTCAGTGCACACCGGTGCACATATTTAAGTCGTGCATAAATGAGGTAAGGATGTGTATTTAATATAGAAACAAGTTAAATTATGAAATCCTCATGAATACATTTTATTGCTCCAGCACATAAAAGTTGCACAAAAATTGCGGCAACACTGTTGCAACATTGTAGCAACATTGCATATTGCAGCAATATTGCAGAGATTTTGCAGTGATATTGCTGCAAATGCTGTATTGTTAAGCAAAATATGTATTTTATAATTCAAAATATTTGCATTTCACTTTTATACTTAGATTAAATCAGTGTATAAGGACTTTAATATGCAACAGTGCTTCCAATCAAATTTGATAAAACATCTAATTGTGTTCATTATCAACGCTTCTTGTCCAAGGATCGTGATATCACACGCAAGTTATGCACACGTGTATGTAGGTAACATCAAATAATGTATAATAAATTTTTTTGTATCATGCTAGGAATGGTTATTACAATGCTCGTCACTTTTTCACTTGACTAAATTTTAGTCTAAAACTAAAAACCTATATACATTTTTTTTTCAATTGATATTCGAAGAAATGTTCGATTTGCGACGAAAGAATGTAATAATGCTGCAAGTTCGTTAATTAGCAACTCCGAACTTGCAGTATTAACGATCTCTCGCGTCAACGTTTTGTCGCGCAGCATCGTTCATGACGTTGTTTTAATTTGACGTTTGAGCATAACGAACATATCGGGTGTGCTTTTCAACACACCGACATTCACTCGTATGCCACACGTGTCTAGTCACGCATACGCCACTCGGAATCGTGGACAATGTGTACGTGAAAATTATCTGACTGCGTCGTCAGTGTGTATCACTCTCGTGTATATAGCAAACGCGGTAGAAGTGCATTGTTCATCATGTGCCTCCCTATATTTCGTCTTTCAACGTCGAAACTTCTTGCACATTCTATCGATTCAAATCCCTCTTTACAGCACCTTCTTTAACGTCTCGAAAGTTGGATCATTTTCATCTGACAAACTCTCTTGGTGGTTGTAAATTTCTCTTTCGAACCTTCATCGAGATTCCTGCATTAATGCTGAAGCTGATGTTAATTTGTGTCTGTATTCCTAAATCTGTTTTTCTCGTTGCAAATTTTATTAAATAGTTTTTTTAATAAAATAAGAAGGATATTGCGTAAAAATCGAGCAATAATGGATTTTAACATAGAATATTATTATAATTTACACAAAGAAATCAAGTTTCAAATCTACTCGAAGCGGCGTCTACATGACATTTTAAGATTTAAAACTTGAGCTTTAAATCTTAAACCGCAAGAAATGTTGTGACCAATCACAATCAAATGTATGGAGAATTGAGTTAAGTGACTATGACATCAATTTCTGACGTCTGCAAATACAATAGATGTAATAGCCTTAAAATCTCTATTATCGCTCGATTTTGAGTCGCTATTTTTCTTATCTTGCTTTGCAAATTTTTAGTAAAAATATTAATTATTTAGTTTTCTAGTAGTCTTTTTCTCGTGAATGAATGAAAAAAATGAATTCAGAAATTGACATTTACGGTAATATCTGTTTCTCTGCGAAAAGAATCATGCAAAAAAAAGCGAAATATATTTATATTTTACGCAAAAAAAAAGAAAAGAATAAATAAATGCATAGATAAAAAAATAAAATGATTCCATGAAATGCAATTTAAACTACAGTTTAATTAAAAACAATCGAGACGGTCACGGTATGCGATTCAACAATGTTTTCTATTAGCGAGGGAGATTTGCGTATCGTTCGCGTTAGATATAACACGAAATCTCGTGCAGGATGATGAATAGTCGAGATTTAACGATACAGCTTACAATCACTCTTGTTCCTTGTCTATCCAAGAGCACGTGCACAAGTCTACTTAAGTTGCATGTTACGAACTCCACTCTGCTATTTCAGAACGATTCGATCCGACGGGCTTCCGAGAAACTGCTTTCCGCTGGATTGCTTCTCGCACTTCATTCCGTACAGTATAGTGCCCAATTCAGGAGAACATTCCATGTTATGGCGTTTCAAGACCTTAAATTGAATTGATCTATCGATAACGAGATGTTACCGTAGATCGCTCACTAGCGATAATGCTGATCAATCAATATCGCCAACTTTTCCGTTTAAAAATATCACGCACTCTTTTTCCTTATAAGAGAAATAAATTTATAAGATTCCTTTCTATCCTGATAAATATAAATTAAAGATTTTTCTTAAGATTTGTTGAGAGATTATTCATTCAAAATTGAAATTTTTTTATAGAACTGGGAATTGTATAAATACAGAACAGGAAGTTGTATATAAATACAGAATGGATTTATCGCGCAACTTTCTTGCATCGTAAACAGCAAAGTTCATACTTAGAAAAACCAAGTTTCAAAGAGAGTTATAAGCGCCCGAGAATAAAAAGATTTAAACTCCCACAGTGCGTACAGATAACTACAACTTATAATTGATTTTTAGTGGACTTAAATAAAATTGGAGATTTATGTATAGCTATATCATAACTAAAAAAAGTAGATGTCTATTATTAATTCTTTTTACCATCTAACGAGATTTCCTATGAAAAAACTCCTCACTAATTACATAGGAAAAGTGACTCCGATTAAATTCAAAAGTATGACTTTTTGGTTGCATTCCATATGACGTTCGCAGAGTGCTCTTAGAATTATTTTATCCTTATTATCAAGTATTAAACAAAATAATGTTCGCGAGCGTTGTGAACGTCAAGTGAAATGCATTTTTGTAAATTATGAGATGTTAATCAAAAGTCTTCATACACATTGAGAAAAAGATACTTAAAAATTTATGTGTAAAATAGATATGTATAATGTTCATTTCATAAATCCTTATTTAAATGCGGCGAAATAAAATTTTATTCCTAGCAAATAAACCATCTATTTTACTTTTTTTTATTACAATTATAATTAATGGGATATATTTCACAGAAATATATTTCTGGTATACTTTGTCACCGCAATCAAATTTTTTATAATCAATAAATATCAAAGAAAAGGTAATCAATGAATATCACACGCAACATGTACTTGCGAATTTCAACTTTTTTCAGTGGCATAATCATAAAAAATGGACTAATTTTGAACGATTTAAAAGTTGTTATTTTGAATTTAATCTGGCTAAAAAATTTATTTTATCTACTAAACTGTTTATTTTTTGATAACTTAATATTTCTTTAATATTTCTACATATAGAATAACCGATGAATCAATTGATGTAAACAAAACAGTTGTTTAAAAAAAAAAAAATTATGCAGTTTGCAATACGCAACATACATATATTTTTTTGAAAAATAACTATGTATTTTTTTTATGCTAATTGATTCATCTTATTGTTCTGTAAATGGATACAGTTATTATTCTATACATAAAAAGATACAGTCCAAAAATGAATAATTAAATAGATAAAAATATTTTTCAATTCGATTAAACTTGAATTAACAAATGATACAACAGCAAAATCCGTATATCTCCGCATAATTCCGCATGATTAGTGCAGGAGCTTTTCTACAGCGAGAGTAGAATTCTCATATTTATCAAAGAATACATGGCTTATGCGAGCTTGGTGTCGTGTATGTTTTTCTAAGCAGTTGTTTCTGTAAACATACGCTTTTTGATCTACAATTTTTATTTCCGTAACTTTGACTAGGTTGGTTCATATGTTTATTTGCGTTTTATTCAAACTAGAATTTTTGATTATAGCTATACTTACATATGTTATATAGGATAATCAACCATTCCGAATTTTGCGGGATATATCGATTTTCAATTTACTATAAAGGTATCCTCTCACTATAAAAGAATTTTAAACGGAATGTCATTTATCCCGATTTATTATAATGTAAATTAATATAAAATTAGTTAGTATTTATATAAATAATGCAAGGATAGTTTTTTATTTAAAAAAGTATCGATTTATTTATATATTTTTTTAAAAATAACTATATGTAAAATTAATAGTTTATGAAATGTTATCATTTTATGTCAAAATATGTTAGTATAAATATGTAAATATCTCGTAAACTGTTGATTTTTCGATAACTTTACCTTAATATTTTTATATGCGGAATAATTAGAGGAATCATATTATGTAAAAGAATTATATAATTTCATTTAAAAAATAGCGATATAACCTGTTTATATAACCTTAAAAACTTGATTTTTTCGAAAATTAATTTTATCAATATTAACATTCTTTCAGATCATACAACTTTTATCTGAAAGTTTATCTGAAACTTTTTTCCGTAGCTTTCATGTGTTCTGAGATATTAGATTTATTACATTTGAAATGAACCACCCTATCCAATTTATTTAATTTAGTTAATATTACAAACTGTTTTTTTGTAATTCATCATACAGCAATGAAAAAGTTCAGAATTTTTAAATTGTGTTCCGACATTTAGTTAATCTCTCGAAATTGGCTGATTGAGGATTTGATCACTTTAGTTATGGGATAAAGATAGAAACAATAAGCTTATATGGGCTAGCTACCCTTATAAATCTTTTCCTAAACCTGCCTATCTCAATCGTCCTTTTTTTTATAAAACTCGTATAAACTTGTATAAAATTCGTCGTTTCTTTTATTCAATTCTTATCCAACACGCGTACGCGCGTAAATCACTTACGAATGATTGAACTGGGAAAATATCGATTTTATCATGGCTCACGTTTTGTACGAGAGCGTAATTTATCCCCTTCATGGAATTACGAAACGATCGAATTATCCACGATTTCAGGTAACGCGCAATGCCGAGTATTTCCAATGTAGCCTTGCATATTTCGAGCTATATTCATCTGGATTATTAAAATCTGACACCTGTGCTCATTTCTCACGAATGAGTGTCTCACGTTATTGAGATAAATAATGAATTCCAATGCTTGTGCAGAGGATTGGTTACCATAACGACCGACTTGGCTGCTGGAGTGCCATTTGCATAACCACGACCTTTCGTCGTACAACGTATTCTTCCTTGTCCAATCAAAGCTCGACTTCCGATCTACCGAATGATTCGTTTGAATAATGCATCATGGGAAAATGTCGAATTCCCAATGGTTTCCCGATCGTTTTTCAAACCGTTACCGTACGAGCTTTTTGTCGAGCTCGCGAAGATCTCACGAGTGATTTTTTTCCAACGTTATCTTGAAAGTTTGAAAACACGTGACACATTTCTTTTTAGCACATTTTATAAAAGAATATCGATTATTTCTATTTCTTAATATTACTCAAGTTTTTGCGTACATGAAAAGATACATGTACAGATCTAAAAAGTAATTGTGTAGGGTATTCAAATTGATTGAGAATGTCCAAACTTTATGCATCATTGCTCATCATGCTTGAGTTTCCGACACAATTATTTTGATGATTCAATAAAGTTATTTTTAGATCTTATCTAAATTTATCTAAATTTTTCGATATAATATTTTAGCGAAATCTTTTCATATATGAAAACCGATTGTGTAGACTTACATATTGAATGCTTTTTACTACATTTTTATAATATCATTATTTTATGTATAAATACATTAGACACGCAAAGTCTTATATTCTTATTCCTTAATATCGCGCAAATATCATATCTAGAGAGGCGATCTATATTTAACCCTTTGAGATATGTCGAAGCAAACCACCCAGTATTCACGCTGAGTGTTCACGAAAAGAACGGATAAAAAACTGCCAATACGGCCTACGCCGTTACGGATATTGACGTAATCAACATCGGGAATTTCTTTCGCTCTAATAGAGTTTTAGATGGAATTTATGTTGAAGCATAACCCCTGTAATTGGCTTAAAAAATGCGCTTTTTAATCAATATTTGAGAATAATGAATAATTGAGGGCCAAATAATGAGCATAAAAATATAGATAAAAATATAGATAAATATATCAAAGCAATTTAATTAGAAAAATTAAGATGTATAAAAACTTCGTAAAAAGTTTTTATATATATATCTTAATTTTTCGAATTAAATTGCTTTGAAATATTTACGTTCTTATATGTTAGTTATTTGGCCGTCGATTACTTATTATTATTTTTTATCTTTACAAATTTGTCATAATATGTTATTTTGAATATTTGAAGTTTTTTTTATCACAATATATTAATACAGATTTCTAAAAAAAATATATTTAACAAAAGAATGTGCTGTTTGTAGTATATAGTACAATGATTATGATTTTCTCCAAAACGAAACAAAAACGAGTCTCTAAAGAGCTTTTTTTTCTTATTTCTCGATTCTCTCATGCTCCTGAAGTTTAGCCATTTAAATATATGTATATATACATCTTGTATATACATATATTTATTATTGTATTTAGCTTCTCCATGTCGCTTCATATTACGTCGAACGTTTACGAAAAAAACGAAATGGAAAAACTTCCAATACGCGTATCGTTACAGATATCAACGTAATCAACATCGAGAGTTTTTTTCGCTCTAATAGAGTTTCAAATGGAATTTATGTTAAAATATAACTTTTTGTAATTGATCTAAAAATCAGACTTTTTTAAATTAATATTTGAGAAATTTTATCACAATATTAATATAGATTAATATAGATTCGTAAAAAGAAAACTATATCTATATTTAGCAAAAAAGTGTGCTATTTGCGATATATTCTATAAATAATTATTTATTTAGAAATATTATGGTATTTAGCTTTTCACACATCGCTTCGATATTCACTATTCACACCGAATGTTCGTGAAAAGAATGGGATAAAAAACTTTCAATAACGCTTTACGGTCATTACGGATGTATTCAATGGATAATAATCAACGTTTCTTTCGCTTTAATAGAGTTTCAGATGGGATTTATGTTAAAGCAAAACCTCCATACATATAATTGATCTAAAAAAATAGCCTAAAAATCTACAGGTCTTACATGAATAGAACGGTTTTGTTAAAGTATAATTAATAATTTAGCTAGACACAGATCTGAAAATGAATTTTGATATACCATTAAAATAATTATGTAGGACGTTCAAGTTGATTGCTACAATGTCAAAACTTTTTGCAGCATTGTTCATTATGCTTGAGTTCTACTACTACTAATAACAATTTTGATATTCCAACAAAATTATTTTTAGATCTATAGCTAAATTTATTAATATATCAGTAAAATTATTCTTTCTTTGTAATCAAAATGTGTTAGCGAATTTTTGTCAATATATTAATAAAGATCTCTAAAAGAAAAGAAGAGCTATGTTTAGCAAAGGAATGCTATATTTGCAGTATATTTTTATATAATTATCTATACATAGAGATCTATATTTATTATAATATGTATTTAGCTTTCCCACGCATTACTTCGGATATGAAGATACACGCACAAATACGACGAGAGAGAATGGATCACTATTATTCGCCATTGAATCTGCATTTTTAATTACTCTTTGTAATGCAATCTTCTTGATGCAGAGTTCTTGTGCACAAACGCGCACGACTTTATCATTTATCTTACCATTTTCATGTACTGTACATATATCTTTATATACTATTCCGTAGAATAGTACATAAAGTTAAATAATTTATGTTGCTTCTATGCGTACTTTTGTAATACGCTTTTAAAACATTTTTCCTGTTTATCTCAAACGATCTAAAATTTGTATTTGCGCAGAGAAAGAAAGCTACTTAAAGAATTATTTAAATTATTACAGCTATCTTTTTTCTCATGCGCCTTTCCCTCAGTGTCACAGCATTTCCGAGTTTCGCGTTTCGCGCCTGAGGGAATTAAGCTCGATGATGATTGTGATCGGTCACCTTTGACTTTTCTCTTCGCTCATGAGTCAGATGCCCGAATCAAAAAGCTTCATCGAAATTAACGTTCCGCCCACACACGTTTCGCTGCTTTTCAGGCGGTGCTGTTATGTTACTCCGTAGTGATGAAGACGCACAAGAGAGTTAATCAACAATGTGGAGGGATAAACTCAGAAATTTTAGGCACCATACTGAGAGTATCGACGTGGTTTTATTTTTATTCCGACACGTGTTGCGCGGGCGAACTAAGAAAACATGATGATATTCAGGGCAATTCGTATTCGTGCCGTGTCTCTCGTCATTCTACGCGATATGATTAAACCGTCAACTTTTCTAAAGATATCTTTCACGACTCTGTTTCTGACGGCTATGTATAATAAGACTATTTAACGTAATATTGGCTGCGTGATGCAATCTTCACAAATTGTCTTCTGCAACTTTCTCTCAAATGTACAGTTTGCAGTACATGATGTATCGATATTGGTGTATTTAAATCTATTGCATTCTAGATCAGCTCGTATCGATGTACTTCTTTAAAGTGAAAATATTTTTGCACGTATTTGCTTGCTCAGAAATAGCGACATATAGCAGAAGAAACTGATCAAGATTAAATTCTCAATGTCTCAGATAATTATATATTCGACAGTCTTAATGGGGCCAGCGAACTGAAGAGAAAAATTATATTGAAATCGGAATTTGGTTATTAATAAGTCAAAGTACCGTGTAATCGGATTCTGAATGCGAAGCGACAAGATGAAATCAATGATTTCATATATAAAATGAAGATGTCCATTATATGCAGCTCGTTGAACAGTGAAATATCCTGTCTGAATACTGTTCTTTGGATTCCATTATGTATTCTCATAATTTTTATATTTGTATTTCTACCAATGGAATATTATCCGTCTCTGAAAAAGAATTCTGTATTTTTATTATTGCGCTCATCTTATATGCGCGCCATCCAATTTTGTTTTCGCAATCATATAATCTCATTGCTTTCGCATTTCATATCTCTACGTATGAATCTATTTTTATAGCTATTTTCTCGTTTTCGAAAGGTTTATTTTCAATTTACATAGCCGATATTTTCTATTTGATAAATGCCCAGCGTGTGCAGTAGGTCAAAACAGAATATATGTATATCGAGAAGGATTTGAGATTTTCAAGTTTCAATAACTTTCTTGTAAAGGAATGTAAGGGCGGTATTCATTGTCGAATCTTATAATTAGGACCGTCTTAAGTGCACTCTTAAGATATCATGAATCAGAGGGCTGTATTAGCATTTTAAAACATTACTTAAGATGATCTTAAAATAACTATGAATATTGGCTTAAGAATCAGTCGGAGAATCAATCGGATTGAAATAATCGAAGTATTAAAGAATTGCAAAGATTTACATATTCGATCCAATTATCGTCACTACATACATATACATTTTGAAAAAAAAACTTTCCCGTTGTTAAGGATTTGAAAATTGCTCACCTTGTCAGAATCCAGCGCGTGGAAAGGAATACTTGATCATCGTAGGTCCACACGTCGCTCCCGCTTTCGTATCAACCGCATAACTACATCCCGAAGTACGTCCGGTAGCTCTCGCGGGTAGAACGGTTGCGCGGGAAGCTGCGTCAGGAGAATTGCAATCGAGGAGTTCACTATATGAACGGCCTGTCCATTAAATCATCGACCGATCGAAACTTTCGCCGCGTCTCTCGTCGACGTTTGTCGCCTGATTTTCCTCCCGCATTCCGCTTCGAGCTAAATGGTTGCGACCTTCTGTAGGTTTATCCTGGCGGTGAGCCCAGCTGGATGGATTCTGGCTGATGATCGACAATCCGTAGGGTATACAGGGTGAGCGGTATAGGCTCGAGAGAGCGATATTAAATCACCGTCGTCGTCGGCGGCGAGACCCGTGGGAGACGCTCGACGAGATGCCGCTCGAGGGAGTGTCCTCCTCCTTCTTCGGCATCACCTGTTGGTATCGCGCCGTGACCCCGGTCACGATTTTATACGGGGTGGCACACTGAAAACGCCGCTGCCAGAGTGGAGCGGCGCGACGCAGCGGCGCAGCATCTCGCGCCGAGCTAATGCGCACTCTCCGTCGCACGGCAGATCGATGTGTGTTATATCGCGAAGAGCTTCACTTCGCTCTCTCTCTCCGAAAGAGGATAAGGGTTCCTCTCAACTAGGGTCGATTTCTCCTTCCCTCTCGACGGTCGGTTATGCGCATCTGATGCACGTCCACCGCTGTTAATATGCGATTACCCTCCGATTTCATGGCATATCAAATGCACCTGTCGCGGCCAGGTAGCGTGCATATGACAGCTTCATAGTTGGTTAGTATTTAAGTGAACAAACATTATTTAGATATAAATATTTATATATGCGAAAAGTTGTAAGAGGCGACAAGAAGCATAATAGGAATGCTAGTACTTAACACTTACTACAATTACTTATTTATTTATTTTTGGGATATTTCTCATATATTTCATATATTTTTTATCTGTGTTTTACTTTAACATTTATTGATTTTCTTTTTTAGATTTGCAATTATTTTTAATTTTATTTTTAATCTATTTATATGCGACGCAATATGATGCTATTTTTATTTATTTATACATGGTAAGAAGAATGCATAATATTGGATACATAATATTGGAATTTAATCGGGATATTATTTTTTTCGATATCAGTTATTTTTGTCAAGTTGATGTAATTTATAGCCAAGGAGATCATTCATTAGAAATCTCAAAATTTCAATCACTACTTTATAATTAGCTATCTTAACAGATATTAATATTTTCTACAATATTAATATTTTCATTTCGATCTATTTTTACTTATCCCATGTTTGCTCCAGTCTTTTCGTTTCCTAGATTTCCCGCTCTTCTCAGATTTGTTTGTTAGTCATAATTCACAAAAACTTGGCCAATTATTTCGCATATTATTAGAATAGAACAATCGCACTCTTGACATTAACTTTTACAGAACGGAAAAAGCACTATAGTATATATGTATATATATAAAAATAACGTTGGCATTTTAATAACATGCATCACAGGCAATTAATATAGTTAAATTAATGATTTAAAATGCAATTATCTGTAAATCTATTATAAAAATTTAACATATTGTACAAATATACATATTTTGAGGTATGTTCAACATATCTATACTTTAATTTGAAAATGTCGAATTACAAATTAATTCCTAAAAAAAAATTCCTTAATGATACAAAATGATTGGATATAACAGGATAATAGGAGTCAAGCACAGTAATTTTTGTGCAAACCAATACGGTTAACAAAACAACTTTATTAATAATTAATCTTTATTAATAATTATACGTTTTGGCTCACTTTTGAGTCATCCTCAAAGATAATATGATGTTGTAATTACAAAATATTTTTTTACAAATTAATTTATTTCAGTGAGCCACCTTCACCTATTAATGGAAACTATAATATAAAAACGAACTCTAACAACAATTTAAAATGTATTAAAATGTATTAAAATTATTAAAATTATTAAAATTATTAAAAGGTAAATTTTTTGGAGAAGCAAAAACGATTTATTATAAAATAATAGAAGGTAACTCACTAAAACAAAAATTCACCATATTGCAAACACTTAAGTTCTATCGATTTAGTTAAAAGTCTTTGACCATTCAGCGAATCAGTGTCAATGATGTTGAAATTAATGAATAAATTTTAATACACGTAAAATGTTCGCAAAGAAAAGGAAAAAAGAAGAGAAAAAACTCTCTGATATTAATTATAGTTCAGATGGACATTAAAATCAAAATTGATTTTTTCACTTTAATAATTCAATCTTAATGTAATAAAGAATGTACACTGATTAGCTGGCAATACCAACGATATTTATAGTCCGTCTACAATTGGAAAGTAATCTCTCCAAGTCTGTCTGCAGATTGAGGCCATGTCTGTCTCCTAATGTGTAACATCTCTGATACCAATTTCTTTCTGTACTGTTCCTCATCCAAAATTGCAATATTTTCTCAATCAAACTCGTGGTCCTCTTCTAATCGGTGATCAATTATAACCGAATGTGTGGTTGTGTTCCACCGAATATGATTCCTGCTCAGTTATTCTCGTCTTCAGCTATTCAGCTTCCTATTTGTCCCACGTAGCTCGCAATCTTTGCAACAGATCTTGTACACCATAGTTAGATTTCTTTTCATGCGGAAGGGAATCTTATGTATCTTGATGAATTCACGCAACTTATTAACATTATAAAATGATATTCTAATATCCTCGCTGTTTAATCTATTGAATTTCTCGGAAAACATCGGAATGTAAGGAATAGTAAACCATGAAGGCCCCGCGCTTTCGATATTATCATTATCCCATTTCTTTCTCTTAAAATTAATAATGTTTTTCAATTCTTTATTAATACTATCAAAAATGAATTTTAACGGATAATCATTCTCCAACAAGATTTTAATTATAAAACAAAAAAAATTATCAAGATGAAATTTAAGATTCGAAAGTAAAATCACTCTATCTACCAAATCGACAATCGTGTCCCTCTTTTAAGAAATCTGATGATGAGACAAGAAATTCAGGTACCTCCCCGAAAAACGTTAATTTATGGTACCAATCAAATTCGATTTTATTATTATTAATAATAATTATGATTAATATTATTATTATATTTTATTATTATATTATTATTAATATTATTATTTTATTATTAAATAATTATTATTATTATTAATAATTAAAGTAACATTCAAAAAGTTTAATCTATCCTTACCGACCTCCATGGATAAACTGAATTCTCGGATGCTAAAAAATAAAAGGGGTGATCCAATCAAAGACAAGATTTTACTTTTCAAATTTCGCATGATCAGATCAGCAATGGAGATAACGGAGAGCCCATAGGAGTGCCATAGTTTGGATTATATATAACATTATTAAAACATGAAAAATGTGGAGTTTAAAATAAATTCAACAGCTTTAATAAATTCATCTTTTGGTAAACAACAATTTTAGACATATACTGCCAATAATCATTACAATCGATTGCATAGTCAATCGGCATGTTAGTAAAAAAAACTAACTATCCAATCAAAGTATGAAATCAAAGTATATTCATTATTCAAATGAGTACCATTAAGCTTCTCAACAATTTCGAAACTATTCTCTATATGGCTATCCGCTCTAGTGATATTTTTTATAATTATGCTATGTAGAAAAACCGCTAACTGGTAAAGAGGATATTCAATGAGGAAACTATTAAACGAAAAGCAATTCTGTTTATGTATCTTTGGTATAGGTTCTCGGAAGTATCCCATCATTGTAAAATAACATCCTGTATTTTGAATTGGATATATAATTTGCATCCCTCCACTTCACATTTCCCGTAAACTTGTAACAACTTCCTTTGTGGGATCTTAATGACTTCATACATCTTTGTATCTCAGTCACTTTTGATACATACATTTTTACTATCCAAAGCCACGGTGATATCGTCCTTATCCCGAGTAAAAATGATACTATTATTCATTTCTTTAAAAATCTTAATTTCTTTAGCTAAATCTAACAATTTTCTATCCACTTCATTATGTTATATGGGAGACGACTGTTTAATATGGAAAGAGAATGATTGGAAACCATTTATCGGTAGGTAATTTATATTTATTGTTTTCAATACACTTAGTAAAATCAAATATCTGCGATTTATTTCCAGATGATAAAGCAAAATTCTCTCTCAGCTGTAGAAAACTTTGTATATTTTGAGGTATAAAGACGAATGACAGATTTACGAACCATCTATTTCTTGGTGAGAGGAAAAGGGATGAAACAAAGGCCTAGAGTTCAATATATATTTCATTAACTGTCGTGTTAATAGAAAAAGCCTATCTGGGTGCAAAGATAATGAACAATCATTTTTTAATTTCTTATTACTATAAAGTTCAACATCCCCATCAGTCTTCATTGATTTATCTTTTCTGATAATAACAAATAGGTTTGATATCTTTAAAATTGATCTTTATGATTGATTTTTTAAGGAGGTTGCCTTGTTATATTCAATCATTATGTATAATTAAATTAGAAGATTTCAAATTTTAATGCATTCAATTCTAATTACTGTTAAACAATTTATTATTGCTCGCGTGCATAAACAATACAATAAAACTACACTTCATAATTTCCATCTCCTATTTATTGCGAATTCTCGAGTGAACTGAATAAATCGGATGAAATATTTGCATCGATGAAAACTGTCGATAGATTTACATCGTCCATCGTAAAAGTTATGAGATAATAACCGAGATAATTGCTCATGGGATAATCGCGTTTTGATGGATAGCATATGCGGAGCATTATTTTTGCCGGCTGAAGCCTTGCTGCGCGAATAATAACATGACATTCGATGACTTTGTATTTCATTGTAAAGCCAAATACTTGAAACATTTAACAGGCATACGTCTATAAATTCCACTTTTTATATTTTAAATTAATCTTGACTGAAAATAAATAAACTATTCTGCATATTTTGAGCTTTATTTCACAGACTCGTTAGCATTGAAACGACGATTAATTCCGTTTGATTGAAGGACTGTTTCGAAATGGAAATGTCATTGCTTGAATTTTATATATAACTAACGAAACAACTTGCTTTAATTTAATTGATAGCTATACAGTGAATGCAAAAAGTATTTGTACAAGAAAATTTTTCTATAGAAAAAACTTATAGAAAATAAACATTAATTAGCAATTTTATGTATACAATGAATACATTCTATTCCAATATAAACGAGCTTTACATGTATTTTGATTTTAGAAGCTAAATTTCTCGATTGTACGAATACTTTTTGAGCATCCAAACAATACAATTTTCACTTATTTTGTAAATGATATATTTTCTATAATTAATATACATCTTTTTAATATATAATTTTAAAAAACGTACAGTCTACTTTATTCTTTATGAATAAATTGTTAATTACTCAGCAAGAAATGATTATTGATTAAACGTCAAATTGGTTGAAATCATCATATCGACATCAATTCGATATCAATTCGATGATTCATTTCTCGTTAGATGATATTTATTTTTTAAAAATAAAGATAAAAATATTCTTTAAATAATATTTTCTCTGTACGAATACTTTTTGCACTTACTGTATGTATAAATGTATATCATTGCGATAACAAATTTTAATTTATAATATTCGAAATTTTATAACAATGAAATTTTAATTATAATTTTAATAAACGTAATTATACGATGAATTATGAATTTTTTTCTTTTAATGGCAGTACTTTAAATAGATGATATATATTATTTTTGCTTATTTAAAAAAAATTAAAATGTGTTATTTGAAGAATAAGGTTTAATTGAAAGAAATCTTTGTTTTAATTGAAAGAAATTAATGTACCTAAATTATTTTATTGTTATTTACAGATTTTATTTAATAGAAAAAGAAAATCATATAATCTTATTAAATAAAAAATTTCAATTTTAATCATGATTTTAAAGAAATCAAATTAAATTGCTGCAAGAAAACTTCGTGATACAAATTCTAATTCTTTTTAAGTTATTAAAATCATGCGTCTTTGTTGTTTTCGATGTGTATATATAAATTAGAAAAATAATAATAAAATAATTTTCATAAATATTTTTTCTTCACTGAAAATAAGCTTTAATTATCAAATAAATATTAATTTTTAGTAGGTATTGCTAATATATTCGTATATCGTAAGCTATCAATTATTGCTCTTTAAATATATTTAATATTTTAATTATAAAACTTTGTAATATATTTGAGGATTTGTAAAGTAAATATTGTATAAATAGTCCAACTGATTTTGTAAATAATATTTATTAGGTAATGTGTGCTTACGAGTATTAGGTAACATAATGTACTCTAGGGTCCTTCATAGAAGGCGTACAAATCATTGTTCCAGCAATGTCTTCTAGATTAACATAGATAAAATCGTCGCCGTTGCGATCGTCTTCGTCCGCTCTTCGCGAAACTCTTGTTGCGCGAAGTAACAATTTTTTTTTAATAATCGACAGGTAAAATCGAATCTCTCTTTTTCATCGAGGTCGCGGATTATCACTTCTCGCATTTATCCGGCTGAAGTTTGCAAGATTATTTTTTAATAATTTGGCCTATACGCCGTAAAATGGCGTGTAAATCCATGATATTTGCAAACTTCATTTTTGGGAAGATGTCTCTTTAAATATATTATTTTTTTAAACGTTTACTTTTCTTTTTACTTGTAACAATCTTCTTTACTTCTTTACTTATACGTATATGCTAAAAATTTAACAATCATCTATTAATAATAAGAAATCGAGTAGAAATGTTACTGATTCATTGTGGCTACAATGGCTTATATAGTATCGCAAAATTGAGTTTCATGTAGCAGAGCAAGCGCGTCTAATTAATGTAAAGCCGCTTAATCGCGAAGGGCGAGTTACGCTATACACTTCGATAAGCCAGCGCGCAATGTTTAAGGGAAAATCGTTTTGCAAACTGCCGTCGCGATAACAGTCTGACCTTAATTACACGCGGACACGACCTCATTAGTGATGCGATTCGATTTTATTGCCGCAGTTCACGTGCTTCTACGACGATCGACTCGACTCGACGTTTTCCCGGGTCAATTCTAACATCAAACCAACCAAAACTCCTAAAATTAGTTTATACACGATCTAAGTTTACCTCTTTTTCTCACTCTCTCTAACTAAAACTTCTCTCAAGTGAATGTATCATTTGTAAATATTTTCCTAAGTTCGTCGAAGCCGACGAGCGTGCGCTCGAAAAATGCGGCTCGACTTTCTTTAAAAAATTCTCGATTAATTAATTCCTCTATTCTCTTTGCATTTTCTTGCACGAGTTTCTTCATGCATACATTCTTTTACATACATTCATACTTTTTCCTCTCTCTTTCTCTCTTTTGTTACGTACAGGATATTCCAGAATTATCATCAATTTTGTTCTCTAAGAATTCTTTGATTAATTTGGATTTCGGCATTTTTAAATGAAAACATCGAAGCGTATTCAATCAGTATTGCAGCGTCAGTTCTGCAAATAATATTATATAAGCAGCTAAAAGAACTGATGATTTTTTTTATTAGTACGTAACGAAATCTTGCTTTTCAATCTGTATTTTGTGTTATTTTAATAATTCTAATTGAAAAGTTACGGAACAAAAATATATATCTGATATTTTATATTTATGAAAGAATAATGAGAAAAAATAGATTGAAAATTAATCAAATAATTCGTAAATGAAAGAAATGGCGATAACATTTTGAAATATCCTATGAATATAGTATATATTTATTTGTTCTCATATAGATAATAGCAAGTGAGTTAATCTCATGCACATTTTATGTCCGCAAGTACATCGATACCTAATTTTCATAGATATTAATGTAATTACGCCCATATCGGTATATATTTATAATTACGTTCATAGGATACCATGTACATGTGTTTTTGTTTCTCGGTTTTTCACTTTATTATTTTCTCTCTCTCTCTCT
>NW_012130066.1:6588681-6592260 GCF_000143395.1 Atta cephalotes
AACAACTACACACACACTACTCTCTCTCTCTCTCTCTCTCTCTCTCTCTCTCTCTCTTTCTCTCACTCTTCTTCTCATTCCGCCATATAATTAAATTTTTCTAAAAACTTTTACACGCTATACATAGTCATCGAACAGCTCGAGGCATCCTGCTGATTGTACTTGTATTTGTTGATAATGAAATTTCTGTTTAAATGCCTCCCATTCCGCTTCTCATTCTCGAATTCTCGCGATATAAATGATGCCCTTTAGATGCCTTAGAACAGTGTTTCTAAAGTGCTTTAACTCGCGACTATCACTTCTTTTTCTAGGATTCATCTCGAGCGTTCGACAAAGCGATAAATCGAAAATGCGAGCGGGCAAAAGTTTCACGTCGTACCTCCGCTGAAGTTCACTGCGGAAATTTACAGCTTTTGGCCCCTTTTGGGGACCAACTTGCACGACTTACTCAACATCGATTCGACTCGTTTACGTCTATGACGATCGGCATTACTTCAGCTCGAGTCTCCTTGGCATCGAGAGTCAATAAAAGATATACCTTCGTGAAATTGAAATTACTATTTTAGTCGAATCAGAGTCAGGATGATCTAGAAGCGAAAGAGAAGCCTTTTGCAATGGGGCCAGCGGATTTCTTTAAAAAATGAAAAAAGACATATTTGACGAGCTAGCGTCGTGGCAACTGAACTTTTTCTTGAGCTTGCATTATTGAAAAGCGTAGTGCAGGATCCTCGTGGGACGCGTTTAACTTTTCAAAACTAGCTACTTCGCCCGAGATAACAGGGCGGGAATCGGTTACTCGGCTAGAAACCGGTCGACGTTTGTCCTCGCTCGCATTGCTCGATGTATCGACGTTCGACCGCAAAACTTGTTTCGCGGTAAGTGGTCGGGAGTGCATTATTCTCGCCAGACGAAGTGAAAAATCAGTAGCTACGGTCAGAAACGTGCCGCATTATGGTCTCTTGAGTACAGTAGTGAACTGACTCGTTCCTTCTGCTCTTCTGTACGATGCATTTCGAAACTACCAGTACGTATTTCGATGACGATCTTGTTACACGCAGACTTGATATTTCTTTAGGGAGAATCTTACGGAAGATCATCGGGATTTCTTTAAATTTCCGCAAAGATTGTGGCAATCCAAACTTTATCAAAGTAAAACCGGCCTGAATTTTAAACAGTACACACAGAAAAATATTCTATTGCAAAGGAAAGTAATTACTTAATTTACTTTTTTTCTATTAAATAACGGTTATCTTTAATAAAGAATATTTTCTTGATAATAATTTTAAAATATATTTATTATAAATTTTAGAAAAATTCATTAATATGTATTAAAAATAGGAATTTATTTTCTTTTGAAAAATACTATAAAAGTAAAGAAGCGAATTTATATAAGCAAATCGAATTTGTTTTAACTTAATAATCTTGATTGAAGTATTAAATTTAAGATTCAGAATAGATTTTCAATAAATTTAATGCTTATAATATATTCGCGCACATATAAACTTTTGAAATATTTGCAATAAGTAATTATTATTTGCGTACAGTATGTATTTTTCTGTGTGTATAATTTTATTCTCAGTCTGTCACCTTGAAGCTTTTCTGTAATTTTCACTTGTAATTCAATCACAGTTGTTATTGAAATATGTTCCGGTGGTTTTGGTACACTATGTACGTACGCTTCGGTCACGGTTGGATATATTCTACTTACACGTTTCTTGTTCAACCAAATTCGCTCGTTGTTGTGCGCTTAGACATGTCAATTTTTTTTTTAAGTTAATTGTATATAATGTAATAAGTATAATATATATATTTATTAATCTGAGTTTCTAGGCAGTTGTGTGTTTTTATGGTATATACGGTAAGGTTTATACAACTAAGATCTTTTCCTTTTCTCGCTATTATCTTTTCCTTTTGCCCTTCTCTCTGATTTTTCCTCAGTTATGTCATCTTAGAAAAAATGAATTCTATTTCGCATACGTAGTTGATCGCCCTACTCGTTACATATTACAAAATGAACACGTTGATCTATCAAGAGAATAATGGTCGAGCTGTTCGAGAAAAGAACGTTTACATTCATCTATGCATACATATCCTTTTTTTTATTAGATTTTCTTCATGTCGCGAAAAATGGCGTGATCGTGAACGTAAGATGAAACGTTACTCCGAGACAAATTAAACGTGAGAATTATAGATTGTCCAAACGATACGAGGCACGGGCGTATCGATAAATTCCATTTTGTCTACATACATAAATAATTGACGTTTTTCGGATACGATTTTCGCGTCCACCTTCTCGAAACGCTCGAAATTATTCCTGGTTTTTTTTTGACAATATATCTTCTTTCTCGTTTCGCTCACATGTGTTGCTCACTCATACACACACTCAAAATAATTATCTATGATTTCCCTTCAACTCTTGAGTCGATTTGCCTCGGCGTCATTTGCAATATTTGCCTCGCGCAGAGGAAAGATCCATAAATTATTTATAAAGAATAACCGTGATGCGGTCGCGCGTTTGTTCATCTAAACGTAGTTAAAATTACGAAGGTTTATATTACGGAAACGCTACGGAAAGAACGGTATGTGTGTGTCTTCCTGATGTCCTAATCGGTGGTATTGAGCAAAGTGCCGTAATTACGTACTCGTTAGACTTACTCGAATTAGAAATTATATACGTATCCTTCTATTGGTCGTTTATGCTACTTAACAGTAGACTGAGTAGACTATTTGGCGGTTACTTGCGTTATTGCTGCTAAAATTTATGTAAAAGGGAGCTGCGCTTCACTCTCTAATATGGTTATCAATTAATCGTAAACTTCTTTTTTTGGTATTTTGACAATTTTCATTGTATTTGCTAACTCTTTCGGGATAAATGCATGCTGATAGCTTTATTTTGAGGGAAAACAAGGAATTCGCCTTTCTTGCTGAATCGAGTTTCGAATGTTGTCGCGGGGGACATACAGCCAACGATATATTTTTAATTAACGACTAAGTTTATTAAACTCATGTTTTTTTTTCTCGCATTGCAAAAAGCGTGTTCTTTGTCAATAGTCTAGTTCTTTGACAGTTTGTGCGGACGAAAATCCCGTAGCTCGTGGAGCAGCGCCGCGAGTCGTCGAAGGCATCTCGATTGTTCTCAAAAATGTGTATACGCGAATATGCTTTCGCGTTAATACAGTATGTTTAGTATGTATTGAAAAATTTCCTCGTAGATGTACAGTCCACGCTAGACTATGTTATGCTTCTTATCGTCCTCGCTCTATCTATCCTTCCAAATACTGCTATCATTTAATACGATATTAACAAAGTCATAATCGGAAAATCTCGGCGCATCGACGCAATACGCATGTTCCTCTTCTTGCGATTGTGTCTCGCGATTCGTTCGATTAAAGCGGTATGACGGTCGATTGAGCTGTAGATAATGTTCGTTACTTTACTATAAATTTTCTGAATAACTATAAAAGCGTTACAAGACTATGTGTGATTTGTAACAAAGTACGAAATTAAAAATTATATTTATATTATACCAGAAGTTCGATAAAGCTTTTCGGGGCTCTCTCTTTCTCTCTCTCTCTCTCT
>NW_012130066.1:6593420-6607142 GCF_000143395.1 Atta cephalotes
CGGTCGTCTCTCTTCTCTCTCTCTCTCTCTCTCTCTCTCTCTCTCTCTCTCTCTCCCTCTATACATTTCTGAAATATCTCTTACCTATCTTTTTTATAATATCAAGGAGCATTCTGTTGTGTAGCTAAACCGACTATTATATCGTTTTATCGTTTTAATGAATTGTCGAGCGTAACGTACCCACGTCTTCGATTCGCAATAATGCAATTTTCTTCGATATATTTTCTCCCTTCTGCGACATGCCCCGATTTTTTTTTTTTTAGATGGAAGCACAAAATGTTTCACGAGGCCCGCGGAAAATATCACAGCCCTGAGAGAAGTCACGAAACTATCCGCGACGCATCCAGGAGTTTTTGGTCATACAGTTATTTTGAAAGTGGCGTAAATTCAAGTATGATGCACTCTAAATTCTGAACTATAAATTCGTGCAATCTGCCTCTACAAGTTCTATTTTTGAAAAGTGTTATACGCCATTTTCAAAACGAACGGCTTGTATATTAGTTTGTATATTAGCTTCCGAAGAGTATAGGTCGCGTTACGCGTTGCAAGTGATTTGTTAAATCAAATTTTTGTTTTGTTCTCAAAGCACTTGTGGCTGTAGGACGATTCAGGACGACGGTTCGTGCAATCGGAGCAGCAAATACAGCGATGGAACTCGAACAAAATTGTGCGAAGTAGCGTAATAGCAATCTATTACGCTCCGAGAAACTTGTCTATGCAGATATATAAAAATGTATTGTTGTCATAAAAAATTAATAAAAAGTCGTTATTAAAAATTTTTGCTTGAATTATCAAGAGTTGTCACAAAACTGGAAATCAGAGTAATGTTAGAGAAATTGAAAACAGTCGGGGAAATCAGAGAAAAATTAAGGAAAAATTTTTTAAAATTTCTTGAAAAAATGGAAAATTAAAATTCTTAGTTTTAAAGAAATTTAATGTTTATCATACCTACGTGGAAATATTACTAATTTAATAATTAAATGTAAGCAGTATAAACAACATTAATAACAATCTCAACAAAATATTTAACGATTTCCAAGTCAGGACGGAAAAAATATTAATTCATTGATTATTCAGGTCAGGTAAAGTCATGAAATTTTATTTGGAAATCAGGATGAATTATGGAATTTTAAAAGGAGGAATTTGTGACAACCCTGTTATCAATTATCAACTCAACATTATTACATCTTTACTTACGTTTTCGAAACTAAGAATGTTATAAGTTCATACCTAGGGTGTTCATAAAATCCAGTGTAAGTGTCGCGGTGAATTAATATCGGCAATGAATGACATTACATACGCGCTCTTAAGCATAATCAAGCAGCATATTAAAATAGATTTCAAGAATAGCCAATATTCTTTGCATGCGAAGTTAGAAGTGTTGTGCTTTTATCGATAGCGTGTGAATTTGAACAAGATTGTTAACCTTCCGGAGGCCAAAATATAATTACTGACGCTGGATTTGCAAGACCCTATCTAATTCATGTTAATTAAAAGAGGCACTAATTAAGTTCAAGGAACGAAAATGACATAATTTATATAAAATGGAATGAATATTAAGTTCTTCTTAAAATATTATTTAACATGAATAAATTTAAATTTTCAGATGTAACATAAAGAGAATTGAATTGTTTGACTTTTTCGACAAAGAAATTTATAATTGAGATTTATAACTGTGAGTGAGTTCAATACAAGCCTTCGTTAAACCGTTTCATTTCCGGAAATTTAAATTTATAGAAAGAAGTAAGTCAAATTTTGAAAGATTAAAATGGAATGCGTGATTAACAGAAAATTTCGTTTCGTTACGTTGCTATATCAATTAAGAAACTCGCCATAAAACGAACGATTTGTTTTTTTTCTTTTTTATTATTGACGCATGAGAGCTACCTTCGAAGCTTTTAATTAATCGTTAGAAATTTAATATCTCTTGCATTCTCAAACTTCTCTCTTTGGAGGTTTCATTATATTCGCACATCATAAGCGCACTTGTCTGATTCGATATTCATGTATAGGGCGTTTCAAAGTTACACTGACAAATACCATCGGTGGCGAATTCATTGACAAATTTGGAGTCATCTTAAAAACTATCGAAATATTAATAATTTCTCAATTATATAAGCGATTGGATATGAATGATCTTTCGTATATTATTTTTTAAAAGTACAAACAAGTAACGAAATCTTACTCTACATTTAATCTTAAGTGAATCTTAAGTGAATCTTAAGTGAACTTTGAAAGCTTTTGTTTAATGCTTATTCATGTATTTAATGTTATAAATCAGAGAAAAGGTAAGATCTCTTTTAGTCAGCTGTTTTTTTCTTTATTGTATAGAACGATTAAGTGCAAAATGCTCAAAGAGAGAATTTATAGATATCAATTTCTTAGAGAATTTAGAAAAGCTCTTAAGACTAATAGTGAAGTCAATGCAAAAAGAAAAAAATGCAAGTTTCGAAGAAAAAATTTTTTTGGCGATATTGTATCTAATTATACAAGTTTGAATAAAAATAAGTTGACGGAAATATATAGATAATACATGAATATCTATTTTTATGATTTTCGTATGACGAGATTGAATTCAAATATTTCTTAGTACGCACAAGAGTAGTTTTAATATAGTATCATTAATTTATTTAAAAATTATAAAAAGTACGGCTTATCTCTTTGGTGTATGACAGTGATGCCATTTATGATCGTTCTAGATCTCTGGTCGTAGTACTTATAAAGAACGATATAAATGTCACGCCTGAGATGATATTTGTATAGTCCATTCGAACTATTTCGGCTTTTTTTTTTAAACGCAAGAAATCTTACATTAAGATTAATCACGTACAATTGTCACATGCAATTTGTCCATATTCTTGCACATTTAACACTAAATATGGCTGTCTAGTCTGAATTTTATTAATTTAACAGATCGTATTTGCATGTACTGGAGACATGATATGAGAATTAGCCATAGTTGGTACTAAATGTATGTTGAGAATATGACCTTCTGTTTCTTTCGACAAAATTTTTTCGAAAATTCTCTCGATCGTTTTTGCGATTAATAAAATAATTTAAATAAGTTATTTAAATAAGTAGTGTATAACAAGAATTTTTACGAATTTATTTCTATTATTTTTAGATAAGTTAAAAATTGCAATTTATGAAGCGAAATCATGATTTAAACTTTTAAACTTTCAAGTTTTCTGTGTTTATTATTATTATTATTATTCATTTAAAGGTAAAATATATGATATGACGTATGTAAAATATGCACTTTAACGTACGAATGATGCGAAAATAAATTGCGAAATAAATAAACAAGTGTTATTAAGCCAAGTTTGAAGTCTGGACGGAAATGCCTGACAAATGATCGCGAAATTATATCCAATAATTTGCAAGCGTGGAAGAAGTACTGAGTTAAAAACAGTCATTAATCTTTCTTTAACATTATGAGATTACTAATTCATCAGATATCGCAAAAATAAGGTGGTGCTTGTAAGAGGGAGATAATTATTTCTCAAATACGATCGCAATTTACTGTCGTTAACGGCGCTTGAGATCTTTCAAACGGAGTCGCAGATGAACGGGTTTGCCACGTCCCAAAGGTGTCTCTGAAGGATCCTCGACGCCATTAATTTTGAAAGACCGGTCGCATTCCCGCGCTGAATCTTCGTCTCTCGTTAAGGCGCGACGGAGTCCCTGAAGTAGAAGTCGGCAGTTCTTTCGGTGTAGATTGGTCGGTCGTTTCCATTAGAAATATCCGTGAAGCTTTCTTACGGTACGAATCCTTTGGCGATTCGGGACACGCGTCCTTACAGGCTCCAGTAATACCGCGGTATCCTCAGGATCTTCGGCGATCGTGCAAAGTCGAGAAATCTCGGCACAATTGTCCTTAAAGAGGATCAGGACGCGCCGTAAACGCAGGCCGAGTTGTCTGGTGGACTGATCTTCTCCACAGGTAACACGGCTGCTCTGTGCCACTCGTCACGAACCTGTTATCGGAAAAGATAATAATTGCTTACTACAGCAAGATAAAAAATGGGGAATAAAATCGATTTGCGTTTGATATCATTTTTGGATTTTTTTTTTCACAAACAGTTTTGTTAAAACATCTAAGAAGATCTAATTTAGACAGACCTAAAAATAATTTTGTTAAACTATCAAAATAATTGTGCAGGAATTTGTCTAAGAAAAAGAGAGTACAACTTTCACTTTTTTGCGATCATTCGAAGATCGTTTTATTTTTACCTCTTCTTATATATTTTTCTTCATAGAAACCAAAAATTACCATAATAATAAACGGTTCACTCAAAAAAAAAAAATTAGTACATTGAAATAAAGTTCATTCATATCGTCGCTGTCAGTTATACTTCAATCATTTAAAAATTCAGAGAGAGAGAGAGAGAGTTTGATCGGTTTTATTAACTTTATTTTAATGTACACATGCAAAACTTTTTGCAGCTCTGCTTGATCATTTTTTTTGTATGATTATTTTGATTCAAACAAAATTTTTCAAATCTGTATCTAAATTTTTAGATATTTTTAAATAAAATTGTTCTTTCTACAGAAAAAAATTGATCAAGACTAATCTTTATAGGAAGAAAATTATGTAGCGTCTGTTGTAAATTTTTCTGCAAAAATATTCGTGTTATTCACTATAATATTATATTTCATTGTTTATTAATGGCTTTATTTTTTTTTCCTATGTAACTATTCGATTTGCTTGAAAAAGCTTGTTTCTGCTATTTTTATTTTTTATGTCATATAGAGCTGTTATCTTTATTGCGAGCATGAAAATAATTCCAACAATGAATTTGTGAAAACAGGAGCAACGCCATAGTTACAACGCACTCAATTAACTTAACGCGTGCATAACAAAGAGTGTTAAAATTTTAATAACCATCCAAAAGTGTTGATAAATATATTCAGCGAGCACGCGCGATTAATCGTAGTTAGATATTCGGAATTACCTAATCACCGTCATAGGATATATGTTTTATTTTAGCAGCCAAAACTTTTTTTTTATAATCATCGTAAATAATAATAAATTTTTTTACAATGATCGTAAAAGAAACGGCACTCTATAGATTAGAAACGAACATCATACCTGTTCGACTTTCGCAAATACCCTCAGCAAGTTGAGGCCGGCTAGTTTCTTGATGTCATCCTCCGTCCATGTGGGATCCTCTAACAAGGTGGCCAATAGTTGCGGATACCTCGAGACATCCTCTAAACCCGTGGGAGTACTACGAAAGGTACAAATCTCGTGAGGGTCAAACGATCTTCTTAACTTAGCTGATTCGAGGCAACACTCAGAGAACGACGATAAGTTCGCAGCGCTCGATGCATTACGTTCAGTTTTTTAAAGAGCATTATAACAATAAACTGAATAACGATTGATTCATTTGTTTTAAAAACGATGATATGAATTATATTTTTAGTCAATCTGAGTTGGTATATTTAGTGTCATAAAACTGATCTTCTTTCACTTCTGCTTCAATATTGTACTCGCAATTGACGTGTGTCCCACGCATTATTATAGATACGCAAGCTTTTGTGATTCCACATTAGATCTGAACAGTCTAATTGTTATTATGAATAAGTATTGAATTCGAAAATAGAAAATAACTTGTACAATTAGGTAGTTTATTGTGAAAGGTATTTATTAACGCATGTAAGTTTAATCATAAAACTATACAAATTTCTTGTTTCTGTTTGGATAACATATTTTAGTGATTTTACGAGCGATGTTCGATAAATATGAATTAATTTTATTCTTGATTCAATATAAAAGAAAAACCATATTTTAAACCGTTTTAATTTGTCAAAGAGACATAATAGGTACAGACTGTTCCATAATCTTAGTTTCTATGCTCAGTTAGAAAGAATTGAATATATTAGCATCTTTCTTCAACTCGATACTTTAGAGAGAAAGTAATATGATTCAAGTCATTTCACTCTTTCTAAATCGATAGTGACAACTTTATAGGAATGTGCAGTCTAGTCTTATCACAGCTATGGTTAAACTGAAATAAATTTTGAAAAAATTATTATGACGAAAGAAAAAGAAGTTGCGTTAACAATGATATATTTTACTATGCATACACATTTACATTATTACAAGAACCATGATAGGCACTTTGTGAAAGTTTCGTAACTGCGGAACAAAAGCAGTTCCTTGGGCATTGTTTCTTGTACTTCCCCTCCATCAAATTAACCTCCCGGGACTCACGCGCTTCTGAAAACAAGCGAAGCAATTATCCTCGAGCGTAAAAGTGGAACTCTCTGTAGGTTAAATACATATTTACATCGAGTTGCAGATTTATTATGGCTCGTACTTTTCAACGAAATTAATCACAAGCGTTACTGTATTGTATCAAATTATTTATTATAACAACGCGCAGTATGTATGTTGTCTCTGAGTGCCTCTGCGCGCGAAAATAGATATTGTGAAAGAATAATTACAAATTTATCCCGTCGAAACCCGCTCCGATTCCAACATGATCGATTCCCGCCACCTTTCGAATATGATTGATGTGTGCTGAAACAATATATTGGGCCTTAATCATTTTGTCCTGGTGCCAGCACGTCACAAAATATTTTAATATGAAATATTTTAATATATATGCATGCGCTTTTGCCTGTGGGAATAAAATGTGATTGGGGAATAGCACGGTTATGAGGTAACGTGCTCATGAGATCGTCATGCATGCATAGGTAAAATGTTTTATTATTATCAGAAACACGTATACACAACGGATCTTTTTAAATATTTGCGCGAGTGTTAAAGTAAAAGTAAATATATATCCCACTTAAAAAATGGCTAAGCAAGATGAATTGGAGAATTCTTGCAATATTAAGATACACGTTTGTTTCATTCGAGAAATAACGGATGCATTTATTTTGTTATAATTTTACGTCTTTTTACGAGCATGACTTCGAAAATTAAATTTACAACGGAAAATGTGTCAAAATGACATAAAATACAATGTGTACAGTAATTACGCGTCTGTCACATGCAATATTGATACGGTATAATTTACTCCCGGGATTTGGCTTAGTACAGTTTCGCGTATAGCGTTGCACGTACCAATAACGTCTTTTATAGTAGCGGTGCTGTTGCATGTTATGAAGTAGGTATAAAAAGGGACCATCGCCACTCCACCATTCTTAGCCTGTGAACAGATACATTAACGTCATACACGCTGTGCGATTGTATTTCTTTCGATCTTTAAACGTATGACACGAAATTACATCGTGCAGTTATGTACAATAAAATCATAATATATATTATATAATATATAATATATAATATATAATATATATTATTCTACTACTAAAATTTATTCGCGAGAAAATGGTTGTTTAATTCTCTTTACATCTGATTTTATTGGAACATGTTAAACACATCTTTTTGAATTCAATTTATGCGCATTTTAATAAATAATTCATACTAAATTGCAATTAATTTTTTTCAAAGTTTTGACTATTTTTCTAACGTATGCATTATTATTATGTACCTATATCAGATCTTAGATGATGTCGATAGAATTAAATAATTTGAACGAATAATTTCTTATTCCTTCAAATTTGATGTATATTACATGCAATGTACGCAGGATTTAAAAGAATTAAAATGGTCTCTCTTTGGGATCCTATGGTACAAAAAATTTGATATAAAAATAAATTAAAAACAATATTTTATTAATTTAATTCATTCTAGCAGATTATTATTATTATAAAAAAATATATTTGAAGATTTACATGAAATAATATGATATAATTGTATCAAAGAAATCAGTGTTTAAAAAAATTAATAGTTAATAATGAAAATAAAATTACCGTACAAGAGAGATTATAATAGGTACTATATTATAAAACAATAATATAAAATAATTCAATTAATACTAAGAAAAAATTTCTTCATTAACTATATTATTAGTTTTTTTCTAATCAACTGCAAAACTATCGGAAAAACTGTTTCAAGGAACGCAGTTGTCTATTTGATACCTATCCTTGTTATTTTATGCAATGTTAATTAGGGCAGCAGGACAACGCGGTTAATAACACGTTACCAGACAAGCCATCCGGCTTAGATCATTACTCATCCTCTCGTTCTGCAGGTATAATTAAGGGAATATCGATTCATAGAGAGAGAGAGAAGGGAATGAAGTTCGTGGACATGGCGATGTTAGTAGAGTGACTTTAAGACATCAAGGAAAATTTCGATTAATTAATCAGTAACCATTTTGTTTTTCGAAGATGGGTTAACAATACTTCCCTATACTACTTTACAAATTGAAAATATGTTTCAAAACCATAGCAATATAATTAGTGATGCATTTCGATATGAAAATCTCGGAATATTGTCTCAAAACTTCTCATCTCATTAAAAATAACATTTCTGCGATTATTATATGTTATTTGTTTTTTCTCGTATCGTCTCGGAAAAATCGGAGAAATCCATGCCAGTTACAATTAATGTGCTGTCTCATTATATAAATAAATATTTTAAATCAATGAACCGAGATCGTTAAATATAATTTTTCAAGAATAAAATATTATTAGGTAGAAATTATTAGGTAATAATATCAAGATATTGAAATAGAAATCAGCGCTAGATTAATAAAAATAAATTTTTCTGTCAGAATTTCATATTTACGAATTTCAAAGAATTTGGATTATAATATTATAAAATATTGATACAATATCAGTTATTGTTACTTTACTTCTTGTATCTTTCATAATTTTAATATTATTTAAAATGATATAATTTTCATAATATAATTTTATATTTATAATTTAAGTTTCCTTATCTAAATAAAAAATTTTTTATTATATCGTTATTAATTCTTTACATAATTAGAATTTTTCCTAAAAATTACATTGCATTCTTATATGGTCCACAAATACTACAGAATATGAAATGAAATATTAAATTTACATCGTATATTCCTTCAATGAAGTCCCTAAGTGTAAAGTTAAGCAACAAATTGAATTTAATTTCGTTAACTTAGAACTTCTTGAGTTCATCATCGTTGGTTCGTCAATTGTTAATCTATGGACATGCGGTAGGAGAATGAGATAAAATTTTAATGAAGCGTTACGTTTAAGTCCTCGGCCAACTGTTACACTATTAATGAAACGTCAATTATCATACCGCGTTTATGCTCCTCGCAAATTCAATGGGCGAGGAAAAATTTTGGTGCTGCGATTCAAAGAACGAGATTAATATCGCGATTGGATTAACGCCAATTGGCGATGACGGGTATGGGTAGAATTATCGATAATAACATGGATTAAGC
The DNA here is from genome assembly GCF_000143395.1 of Atta cephalotes. Classification (NCBI taxonomy): domain Eukaryota; kingdom Metazoa; phylum Arthropoda; class Insecta; order Hymenoptera; family Formicidae; genus Atta; species Atta cephalotes. Next base: position 6,602,711 of record NW_012130066.1, read on the forward strand.
CTTGAATTTCTAACTCGTGCTATTCTAGCTCGTTGTTTCCATTGCTCCAAATCGTTTTGACATATATATATATATATATATATATATATATCTTGAGTCCTCGCTCCTTCATTGATTACGAATAGTTCGCGATTATCTCGTTACACAAACTCGAACAATTTACGTGTTCTCGATGTTACTTTGTGTTTGATATTACAGATCCCGACGTTCTTGCACATTTCCACCGATCCGATCGGTGCGCACCTTTTACAACTTTGCGGATTGCAAACTACTCTTGTATCGCGTTCGATTTGCACATGGCTGGCCTCACTTCGCTTGTACGCTACGAATTTAATTTCGACGTTACGCATCTCACTTCCAGATATCAGATCTGTCGATAAAACTTGCGTTTAATCACCCAGCACTGTGCGCACACCTTCTTTTTTGTTTTCGCGTTTTTATTTCCTTTTACATGCACTCGAACGATCGCAATATATAAAAGCGATTGTCGGCAGTTATTTATTTTAGCGACGTATGCTTTATTTTTTCTCGAATTCTACCATATTGGAATCCTATCACACATATTCGAATTCATATTCTATCATATTCATATCATTTCTATTATATTTGAATTTTATCATCTTTTTATTATCATATATTTCATTATATCTGTTTACATACAAGGGAAGAACGATTTTGCTGAAGTATCTAAATAGAAGTATTTAGATCTGAAAACAATGGACTATCAAAATAATTGGACTATCAAAATAATTACGTAGAACGCTCAAGCTGATTACTAGAATAGCAACATTTTATGTAGCAGTTTGCTCATCATGCTTGAGTTTCCTACATAATTATTTTATTAGTTCAATAAAGTTATTTCAGATTTGAATCTATAGAAAAGAACGATTTTATTGAATCTACATTGACAAAAAAAATGATATTATATCAACAACATTATTGTAATTGAAAATAATCTTGTTAATTCAATAATAGTATTGATAAAGGAATAAAATCTTATCGAAACACAAGAGCACATACTTGTTTTATTAATTTAGTATTGTGTTTGTGTGTGTTGTGTAAATAATTAATGTGTAAAATTAATAAAATTTTGTTTGATTAATGCTGTTAATATAATATAATTTTTTTCTCAGTGTAAAAATTTAGTTGCAAATTTTTGAAAATAACTTTTTCAGGATTATTCAAATAATTATGTAAGATGCTTAAATTAATTATTTACATCTCAAAATTTTTTATTATTATCATCAAATTTTCAATCAAAGCGTTCTATATAACTATTTTGATGATTTAACAAAATTATTTTCACATCTACGGCTTATAGCTAAATTTTTAGATATTTCAACAAAATCATTTTTTTCTGTGTATCTAAATTTTTAAAACTTCTACAAACTCATTCTTTCTGTGTATGTTTGCCATGATAATCCTATTTTAACATTGCTGCCTTTCTAATTACAGTTCCGCATCGAAGTTGTATAATAATTAATTAGAATATTAAAATAAATTTTTGACGAGAGGCTGTTTTGCATTGCCGCATAAAATCAATAATGTTCATGGCCATGTTTACAGCGTAGCTGCGGATATTTTATTACTCACTGCTCCTCAAATATTACACGTATCGTAATTCCGTTGGGCAGTTGTCGCTCACCAATACTAAACCACATCAAAACTGAATACAGCCTGGTTGGTCCGTGGCATGTATGTACGCTGACCCGAAATCAAATAATCTCGGTATAAACAAAGGCTGTAGCTGCGATAGCCAGCAACTTTCATACCCGCTGGTTTACATTTTCGTGAGTGCCCGCTTTGATTTTCTCTGTCCGTCTCTTGTAAGCGCGGTGTAGTAAAGAAATATCTCATTCGTTTTCTATACACGAGCGCTTATACTCCGCACTGTTTTCTAACTGACCGACACGCGCGTGGTAGGAAGAGACCTGAATAAATAAATAAACAAATCCGTCTGTACATATTGCAATCGACGTATCGCTTTTTTTCCTCGTGACAGCGGCGTTCCGTTTCGCTCGCTAGCTATTTCTGCGGAAAGTGCGGAATATCAGCAACGATGGAATAATTGAACTGATCCGTTTACCGTATTTCTTTTCCACTCTGTTTTTAAAGCGCAATCCGATTGCATTCGGATTGCATACGTGTTTATGCGACGCGGAGAACTCACCAGATTTCTGAGCACGTCGTCCGGTACGTTTCTGGTGGAATTACACAGCGCCCTAGCAGCGCTGTGCGAAAAGATCACCGGCGCCCTCGTCGTCTGCAGGGCCGCCCTCATCGTTCTTGTCGAGACATGCGAGAGATCGACCAACATGCCCAGCCTGTTCAATTCCCTGACAACTGCCTACGGAATAATGAAATGCGTTAAAATTCATTTTGTTTCTATAAAGTAATGCGGCTATCTTATAAAGTAAATAGACGGATTAAGCTGAATTTTGAAAGGCGCGATAGAAAACAAAAAAATAAAATTGCAAGATGAAAGTATTGCGGATATAAATAGATAAATAAAACAGGTAAAAATGCAACGCCGAGAAAAATAATTTTGGTTGTATCAATAAGAAGTATCAACAAAACGAATTTTGATTATACGAATTATAATTCTGGTTATAAAAAATTTAAATAAAAAATAATATAGATAAATAGATAGATAAGTAAAAAAGCTGCACACTGCTGAGAGAAATGTTTTGATTGTATTAACAAGAATTAATACAAATAAAACAAATTCTGAATCAGAATTCTAGTTATCGTAATGGAGTTTCTAGTTATCTCGATTAGAATGTTTGCTAGATTTAATTATAAGTGCATGATCTGATTTATACCTTTCTGATTGAATCTACCAGAATTCCAATTATTGTAATAAGACTTTTTGTAATGCAATGTTTTACTTTGCCATTCTATTCGTTATTATTTCTCAAATATATCTATGGTATAATATATCTTTGGTATAATATACACATATATATTCTAGATTTATGTTTCAAAAAGAGAATATTTGATTAATGAAAATGAAGGGAATCAAAGTATCGTAAATATTTTTAATTTCAAAGCGATCGAAATGTCGGATGGAACGAAGTGCGTTTATTATGTACAAAAACACATCGGGGAAGGATCGATAGAGGGTAAGGGTAAGAGAAAAATATCATGAGAAACGGAGGAAGTTTCGACTAGCGAACGTTAACCGAGAACGCAAGCAATCGTCCATTCCCTCATATAGGAAAAAGCTGGTGATTGGTCGAAGCGCAGGTTTGCGGTAGTATATTTGCGATTCTGTTCTGCCATAAATGTTAATCGCTTTTCCTTATCTTGGAAATGGAGTAAGTTTAATTTTAAAGATCGTTGTGAGTTCCAACGTTATATTATACATATATTAGCGCATTAATTTCGTTCAATTTTCCGGATTTAGCTTGACCCATATCGTTTTTTTAATTAACGGATCATTTAATTAATTTTTAAAATATGGAATTGCTAAAAATAATTAACGGATAGAATTGAAAGAACTGATTACGTTTCTTCGTTATTTTATCCATTTTTGTTCTTTCATTAATTTTAGAGAGATCATGACTTTTATTTGGATGTTCCTACGTATTTTCTACAAACGTCGCGAATAAATTTCGATAAATACAGTCCTGTCGACGGAAAAGGAAGTGAAGCGAGGTGGATGGAAGAACGAATCACAATCGTCTCGTTTTTCCGGCATTAAGGGTGAGAGCTCACTTTTATCGGCGTACACGATTTCACGCGAATGATTCGAGTCTCGTGCATCGATAGTAGAAAACGATGCGCATTGTTTTTGCGGAGAGACGGTCTCTGACGGTCTTTTATGTCGTTTTAGCGAGATAGACGATTATGCGAATAGAAAATGATTTCTTATCAGTAGTATTAATAACAGAGCGAGAAACAGGCGAAAAAGCATGCGAAATATCGTAAAAACATGCAAACAAAGTCGCGGACAGGTTGAATGAACGGGTAAATAGTTACACGGATAGAACGGTTTTGCTGAAGTATCTAAAAATTTAGCTAGATACAGATCTAAAAATAGTTTTGTCGTACTATCAAAATAATTACATAGGAATCTCAAATACGATAAACAATGCTGCAAAAAGTTTTAACATTCTAGCAGCCAGTTTAAGTTTTCAACAAAATTATTATATGATTGTGAGTCGAAAAGTTCTCTACCATTTTGCAATAGTTAACAAGATTACTGAATTAATTACTGAAAATCGCCAAATATTGGTTTCAATAATTTTTTATTCAAATACAAATTAACTTTACAGAAAAATAACAAGAAACAAAAAATTGTTTATTTTCTTCTCATAGAATTCTTTCAGAATTTTTTTCAGAATTTTTTTTAGTATTTTTTCATGTTAGTAAAAATAGTTACCAATATATATACATATATATATATATATATATATATATATATATATAT
>NW_012130066.1:6607162-6628549 GCF_000143395.1 Atta cephalotes
TCTGAAAAAATTCTTAGAGCTCTATAAAAAGAAAACAAACAATTTTTGCTATTTTTCTGTAAAATTGATAGTATTCGACTAAAAGATTATTAAAAATGAATTTTTAGTTATTAATATCTTGTTAACTATTGCGAAAATTATAAAATAACAGAAGATTTTTCGATTTATTAGTCCGATCTATCTACGCATGAAATATTTGGCGGTTATTCCGGAATGCCTATATATAGCTAATGTTTTAGATATTTTAGTGGAATCGTTTTTTTCCGTGTAAGTTTTATTGCATGCAATGTAGTATATTAATACAAATTAAATAAAATTGAAATAAAAAAATTAGGCTTTAAGATTGAATCAATCAAATAAAATTTTTAATAAGAAATTTTTAATACGTAAACTTACGTTGTTAACACGTAAATTTAATTATTAACAAATTGCATACAAGTATTGCATGCAAGTATTGCAAATGTTTTTTTGTTGTTTTTAGTGCAAAAAATAATTTTACGAAAAGAAGCATGATATACAAACGATTTGTGAACTCAAAATAAAGCCGTTAAGAATTATGTTGCAAGTTATCCAAAATTATATCCAAAAATTTTATTATAATAAAAATTAAATAAAAGATATTATTTCAGTGATTTTTAATATGTAACTGACGTATATAAATTTTAATTTCTGCTTATAATAATCGTAAAATTTTTTGATCAATTTAGATTTCATCGTGAAAATTTTCAAATTAATAACATTGCGGTAATTATTACCGCATTCGAGATCGTTTTAATTCTTTGCGAAAATTAAAAGGGAGGAAACCAGTTTTGTAGTCTATATCCCGCGGCGCGGTAGACGAAACAGCGAATTTTCGTGGTGTAATCCGATGCCTGTTGCTGAATATCGAGCGCGTGGCGGGACTAGACGAAACTAATCGTCACATCCAAAAGCCGCAATAAAATCAAGCCCCATGCCATGTTGCAACCGTGACAAATACAACGCCACGAGCTATCGCTAATTTCACGATACATCACTGCGTCGCGTTAACGGTGATTCAAGATGCGTTTGTGTACGTACTCGCGCACCTGGTGAATGGAAAATATAGGTCGTTCAATAGAAATAACAGACCAAAGGAACAAGGGAGTACAGGGCAAAAATGTCGCAAAATTCGTCGAATTGCGCATTCGTCCACACACGCGCATTACACACACGGTAGCGAAATTTATCTCAAACTCTTTTTGCCGGGGCGTGATGTGGGATGGATGACGCTGTCCATCGTCGGAAATGCATGCCGGTATTTACAGCGGCATGACGTTATGGAAGGTTGAACTATACGAGGAGACATGAGCACGCGCGGGGAATTTTCAGATAATTCCATTTGTCTTTCCGAACGAGGCGTGGCGTTGCGACGTTTCCATTTGAAACGACACGCGAAATTCGTTTCGGTTGCCGGATATACAAACAGGCGGTTTCGAGAGACTTAGATTTCGAGATAATGAGTCACTCATTTATGATTCTATTTAATTACCAACATTTCAAAGTCTGCGCGGCTGTAAAAGTTTGTCTATATATGTTGAGATTCTCCAGTAAACATCAACTAAATGTGACATAATCAATGTTATAATTTTATTTTGCACAACATTATAAGTATAATATAACATATGTTATACGTAACAGTTACATTATTGAGTGTGAAATCATAACATTTATGTTGTGTTACTTTAGTTGCTGTTTACAGGATATAACGTGGAGAAATTCTTTTGTTTGAACAGAAAATCAAACGTGAAGGAGGAGAGATTTTTCTTCTTTGAACAGAAAATCAAACTAACGCATGAGGTGAATTATTGGTGATAAAAAAAAATTTGGTATCATAGAGAAGATAAGGAAAAGAGCGATATTAAATTCATTTTGATTGAAACGTTTTAACATCGGATATTCAAAACGAGCGGTTATAAATGTATGTTACGCGTATCGGAGTTAGTTGAGTGATATTATAACATTGATGTTATGTTATCTTTAATTTTTAGTTGATGTTTACTGAGTCTCGTAAGTAACGTAAAGTCGGAGAGATATTTCTCTTCTTGGAACAGAAAATCAAACTAACGCATACGAGGTAGATTATTGTTTTTGATAAAAATATTTCAGTATCTCAGACAGAGGGGAGGAGCAAGAAGAAAGCGATATTACTTCCAGGACTTGTAGATTATCGGAATTTCGTGGTGAAATGTTCGCTCGCTAGCAGCAATAACACTTTTGTACTGTTGGTGTTTCAATATAGCCAGCGGTGTGCTGCGACAATCGAGACACGCGACTTTTCGTTTGCGTAGCAAACAAAATAGAACATAGTTGATATCGCGCGTACAGGAAATTCTTTTTTTCGAATAATTTATTGTAACCATGGCTCAGTCATATTTACCGTTTTTCGATAGTCAATTACAATGAATATATGCTAAAATAACGTTATAACGGAATTGGCGATATTTATTAATTAAGTTTTCTTTCTTCGATTTCCTGCAGTAAAAAATAAATTGAAGGCCTTATACTGCAATTTTATAAAAATGTGAGTTGGTCAACTGTTTCTCTTTAATTTTAGATTTATTTTTTCTGTTTTTACAAAATATAGGTTAGTCTACTGTTGCAGTTCTTTGATTATACATGATAAAATAATTAAAAATTTAGTTACTTTCTAAAGCTGAATCAGTGGAATAATGGATAGTCACTAACTACCAAGTGGCATTACTTTACTGATAATCAGTGAAGTTCTAAAAAACTAAAAAAGGAAGAATATTTGAGCATTATATAACTAAAATACTGATATTTGCACATTAATTTCAATTTTCCAATACCGTATTCATTGAATTCAAGTATTAAAACAAGGCTAATTAGGTAGCACAATAAAGATTAGTTAGAAATCTCACATTTAATTTACTACTTATCAGTGGCATACTTGACACTGATATCAATAATTATCCACTGATTCAGATTTAAAGAATAGATAGTATATTTAAAAATAGTTTTGTACCATCAAAAGGATTGTTGAACTTTCAAACATAATGAGTAAAGCTGTAAAAAGTTTGACATTTTATAAAATGACAAAGGCTTTATGAATAAATCAATATCCCAGGAAGGGAGGGCATAAAAGCCAATGCTAGTTTTTGTTGCGAAATTAATCTTTATCGCATTCGAATCTTATTAGAATAACAGAATTAAATGTTTCGACCTTCATTCGCGGTCATCTAATATTTAAAATTACAATTAAAACTACACACACATTAAAATTCCGGATAACTTCTAATAATTAGCGTCAATTTTTCTTACAATTTTTTTTCTTACAACTTATGATTAAAATTACGATTACATTTGATATTTTAGCAATTAACTTGAGCGTTTATGTACCTAATTATTTCAATGATACAACGGAATTATTTTCAAATCGGTATCTGGCAAAATTTTAAATAATTTAGTAAAATTTCTTTTTCTATGTAAAATATATAAACTAAATATAGATAATAAAAATCTAGATCATATATAATGAACAAAAATGATTAAAACTCTAGACTATGTTATTTGGAAAGACGTCACGGCGACGACGAATTATTTCAGACTTTTAATTGTTGGTTTATAGATGGAATATCTATAATTAGCACTTTATGCAGACAAGCATCAATGATAAATGGAGAACATTTAACATTGCGCATAGAATTTTTCTTTAGAAGACCTGTGTCATTTATTAATATAAAATTTAGACATTGCAAGAGATGTGAGATAACGGTAGGTGATTCATATGATTTACGTCCTTACGCATTTTTCTCGTCCGTTTATTTCTTCCTTATTTCTTCTCGAATCTACCACCAGTAATATTTCCTTTCTTTGTTTGTTCTTTTAATCAAAATCGCCATTGCCATAGGATTATGAATTCTAACAAAAACTCAATTGATGCGAAACTATCCGATGACGATTCGTTTCCTTCGATTTTTTTGGACGAGAATCACGCGATGCTGAATGGCAGAAATTCGCCTCGTTGAGATCGGCGAACTTATGCGTTAACGCTCGAAATCCCTCGACGAATTCTACACGCGAAAGTGGGTCGGGATATAATTTTATGAACGCGGCGGAGCGACGGGAGTGATAAACGGAATGTAGGTCGGACGCGATCAGTCGCGCGTTCGTTGACGATCATTTCCCCGGTTATGTCGTGGAAAAATAATTCCAGCCATCGAGATCGTGAAGCCATGATCTAAATCCCGCTACGAAAATTGGGAACGTCCCTGATGTAATGTGCCGTCGTGACGTCTCGTTTATTTAGATATTCCAGAAGGATAAGCCGTTGGGAAATTTTAACGTACAAGCGCAAAGTATTATAGAAATTAGCAGGCATTATTTTATATATTTATGCCTTTCATATATTCACTAATAGGCGATTTAAACCTTAAATCGCCTTTTTCCATTTGAATAACAATATTACAAAAAATATGAGTGCATTTAATATCACGGTGTTAAATTTATGTTATGTTGATAAAACAATAGGTATGGATTTAACACTATGATTTAAAACTTATGGAATTAAATTCTCACATATTATATTGATGATTATATCAACACCAGCATATAAGAATTATATTTAATACTCTCTATATTTAATACTCTCTGTTTGGAGTGGACTTTCACAATAAAGAGTGAAAATTGAGCCAGTCTTGAAAAGTAGTGGCTCAATTTTTAATCTTTAAGAGTGAGATTTCACTCTCCGGAGTGAGATTCACTCTAAAAATTTTAGAGAGCACCTATTCATTTTTTGTAATATCGTCCAAACTTGGACGATATTAAAATGGACAAAATTTAGCGTTTAAATCTATTAGCAAACATAACATTATGAGTTTTAAATCATGTTAAATCCATGTTAATATTTATATTAATATCAATACATGATAAGAATTATATAAATATTATTAAATATCTCATAGTCTTAAATCTACACCTATATTTTTTTAAAGTGAACTTATAATAATGTACATGCAAATATAAAAACAGCATTAAATTATTCAAATATTTGGAATGCACAACATGGAATGCTCTCTCTGATTCCATATTGATATTACTATTTATTGAAGAAGCTCTTATTTCCGTAAAATAAAACGAAAATGTTTAATGCAATATTCGCGTTATAATGTATACTCATAGAGTTCATAACGAAATTATAATCTAAACTGTCGCACAGTCGTTTCGCGGAATAATACTGGGACGCATCTTGGCCGGAAGTCTACAGTATTATTTTTCTGCAAAATGTCGAGCAACTCCATCCGCGGTCATAAAACGGAAACTCTTTTGGAAGCATGTATGTACACGCGACATTTTTTTTTTGCAAACGCGATATTTCCCTGTTCACTACTGAAAAAGGTAAATCCGCAGTGGAGCGCGTACAATGTAAATGTTGACTCACTTTCCCAAATTCGCTGAGGCCCGGCGTGGAGTCCTGAGTGTTGTTCGTCTCGCCAACAGAACAGACTGCCCTGCCAAGAAAATGTCTGTTAGAACGTTAGTTTGTGAGTCTCGCTGTGAAAATCCAGCGGTCGTACTGGGTGCTCGCACTTGCTTTCTGTCCCCTCGGACGAGTTTCAGACGAGAACGAATAATATTTTCTGAAATATCATGTTATCTTTTATATATTTATTACGCGTACATTTTTATCATGATCCATTTATTATTATGTGAAATAAAATGAATTTTCAATGACAGCAAATCGTCAATCATAAAAACGTGTACATCATTAATAAAAAAATTAATCACTTGATTTATTCGGTTTTACTATACCTAAAAATATTATTTATTTATTTGATATTATACAGTATATTAATAATAAGTTTCTTTAATGGAGTTTACGTTGTTTGTTCGAAACTCGAGAAGATAATCTTCAGCTTTAATATTTTTAATTTTTATGACAAAATTCCATATTTAATTTTGTATATGCGTGTGTAATTTTTTTTCATCGAAAATGATTCTGACATTAAAAAATTGGCCTTAAAATTTGTATTAGATTTTTATATTCTTAGTTTTGATTTAGACACATACTGAAAACAGACTCCTTTCTATTTATATTTGAGGAGGCACATTCGAGAAGCATTGGGTCAAGTAATTTAGGTCAAATGTACATAAACTCCACGCGCGCTTTCTGATTGCACACTTCGTTATCATATACGTAGCCTTTAGAATCGTTAAAGCAATTCGAAGCTCATTTGAGTTCCATGAAACTTTTCGAAGTAACGTGTGTTTCCATTTATCCATTTATTACGGTTAATTCTTGTTGTCTGCTAGACATATAAATTAATTGTTAACTAAAGAAAAGTTTTGAAATATTTATATAAAAACTGTGTTCCGAGATTGCAAACATGTTATAACTACGAAGCTATATAATTTTTAAGTATTATTTATAGTAGATTTTTCCTGAATATAAATTCGATATTTCCTCAATGAATTTTATAAGAAATTATTATTCAGTTTTATAATCTTCCATAGATAAATATCTCAGTAATTATAACTAAGTATCTATTAAAATAAATATTATTTTTAATTAATTGCGAGATCTTGTTCAATATTTACACTTTTAACATTTAATAACTTTCATAACTAAACATTTACATAAATTTATTTTGTAAAGAAATATGCATCTTTAAATTCGCCAGAGAAGCTATTAAGATTTGTGTCGACTAAATATATTTTGCGTTATTTCTGTCTGTTGAATAATGAAATCATATCAAATATTGAAGAAATAAAAATAAGAAGGTCAAAAAACAAGTAATACGAAAGCGCGAATGCTATCGAGAATCCGATAATTTTTCACGGTCAATTTTCGCTTCCAGACGTGGAAACGCCAGGAGATGATTCGGCATCGTCATCTAGAACTGTAGAAAATTCAATCGGGTTCGACAATCTCGCGTCCCCAAGGAGAAGAGGCAAGACATGCGACATAGACCAAGAGAGATAAGAGAAAAAGAGAGAGAATAGAGTCGGAGGTTGACATTAAGCCTCGGGTACACGTCCAAAAGCAATTCGGATATTGTCCCAATAAAAGTACGCTTTTCTTCATGGATGCCGGAAATCTCAGGCCGCAGAGATGAAACCACATTTTTACGACGAGTTTTCCTCAGATATTCTCTGTATGGTAGGCTTCTTTCATAGACGTATACTTTTCTTAATGTTCCAAATCACCTGTTCCTTTGTAATTCTCGTAATATTACTATTATTTATTATAACTTTTATTATAAAAATTAAACGTTGTTCTTAGTTCTTTTTATTACGATATATTTATGGCGTTACATGTAATGGGGGCGCAACATTCCTTATAAAAATTACTTGGATTTAATTTTGATAAATAGAATTTAATTAAATAAATAATTTAAAATAAAGCATTAAGAAAATCAAAAATTATAAAAATTTAATAAAATCTAAAAATAATTTAACTTAGAATAATTTAACTAAGAATCGCGACGTGATGGCAAAAGTATAAAGTATCTTAATTTCAAATTTCTGTCATTACAATTATTATTTTTTGAAATTGAGTTTCACATTTATTTTTGGATTAAATACTCGTTCTCTTCCTTAATTCTGACGGAACTGACTTGATGCTGAGAAAAGATTACTTTCTGTGTGTATCGTAAAATGACATCGATGTAATTTTAGGGGGGGGGTCAGAAGACCAAAATATGTACTATATTTGAAAGAAGATTTGCACGTCGGAGGGCTCGACGTGACTCCCGATTCTTATTTACTGCGGTAAGCGTCGCGGGCGGCGTCGAGGGAGACATAAAGCAGGCGAACATCGGAAAGAGCACGGTGAACCAGGTCGGTGCCCATTGTCGTATAATACTTTGACCTTAAAGCGGCGTTAGAGTTAGTAATATTGGCGGTCACCGTCGTAATTTACATCTCGAAAGCTACCAAGGCATCTAGCGTCGCTCTGCTCGAGACGTAAATTCTATTTCGCGTGGCAGGTAACACAGAGTAAGATTATTACGGTTCGAGCATGATTCCTCGTGCTCATAAAAGATATAGTGGGCAGTAATATATGAGTACACGCGGTCGATGTGCGCAGTTGACAATCTCGACAATTTCAGCATCGCAATTTAATGATCGTTCTCAAGTTTCATGAGAAAAAAGAAAATAACTGAAATGTCCCAAACTTTAGTTTTCAGATTATGAATATTATTATGCTAAAAAAAGAAAAAAAAGGGGAAGCTTCGCGAAGTTTGAGAGGCTAGAAAAGTCGAGCGAAAATTTTTCGTTGGTCGGGAATAAAATTTCCTTTCGACGAGAAAGATCTCCGTAAATGATCGCGGCCTCGTGGTAATTAAACGACTGTGGAGTCGCACGGGAGCCGAATGTCGCTGTTTCGTGCGCGTGTAGTTCTGTTTTATGACCCCGCGTAACTTGCAGCTCGCAAATAATGCAATGTTGGATTTTCCGTGAAAACGCAACTTATCGCGGTTCATGTGACCCGGATCGAACGGACGCATAAAAGCAGGGACTTTATTTACAACTCCACACGCAGCATCACAAGGGATGCATAAACTTTAGGTTAAAGATCGATGTTTGAGTTAGAGGAAGAAAAATGTTTCTATTTCTGTTCTATTCCATTGTTTGTCTCTCAAAAAATGAGCTTATCATAACTAATCATAACAAACTAATATATATAGAATAAAAATAAAAATAAGCAGAAACGTAAAAATAAAAATAAAGAGAAAATTTTTAATAATATACTCTACAACTTTATATTTTTTAATTTTAGTAATATTGAATGAATTTTTTTAAATCCTTTATGTAATATATTATTGTAAAAAAAGTGGAATTATTTAGGTTACAAAATTGTGACAAATAAGCAATAAGTTCGTAATATATGTAAAGAAACATAAATAATGGGAGCGTATTGTATTTTAAATTTTTTATCAAATACTAGATATACCAAATGTATATCTTTGGCATGAATAAATGATGCAGTAAATTTCTCTTGAAAATGGACAATGTCAGACAAAGCAAAATTGGAAAATGAAGTTAGAACAATTTAAAGAATCGTCTTTTACAGTAATTGATTAAGGAGATTAAATTGTAAAAGTTGACTTCTGTATTCTTTCTGATAAAAGGTGCTACCCCTCTTTCTCTTTATAAGCAGAACTCCTTTGCTGTAAAGTTTCTTTTTCGGCGCGCCGGAAAATAAGCAGTGGCTTTAGGGTATTTTCGAAATTACCAAAAAGAACTTCCGGGCGTCCAGATTTCAGATTATTTCGATTCTCGGTTAAGCCGATCAACCGTGGAATTGGTTTGCCTCTAAGAGTGGATCGTGATACGAAGTACAACGAGACTCGAGTAAAAAAACTGGATGTTCGATGAAGGAGCGGCTTGTACATGAAGAAACTTCTCGAGCACAAGGGTAAGAGGAGACGTGACAAGAACGATAGCGAAACAATGAAACATCCCTTAGAATCTTGATCTTGAATGAGAGAGTGCAATCTTCTAATTCCAACGAATCGTGTGCGAGGAACATAACATCGAAAATTAAAGTGAATTTTATGGTAAATCAATATTTTAGTAGCGAATAATTGATCTCTTATAAAACATTGTTTAATTAATTAAATCGATTAAATCGACAGAGTGGTTAATTCTGTCTATAATTTAATTAAATGAAATTGACTCAAAATAATGTAATATGTAATATAAATAATGTAATATAAGATTGTTACTTTTATTTTAAATTAATTAATGTCAACCTTATAAAGTAATCTATTATTAACTGTAATTTATATATAACATGAGAAACTATCAGAATATATTAGCTTTTATTATTTTTTCTTTTTTTTTCTATTCGTGATTAAATTCAATTACAATGCTCTTTATTATATTCAATTACAATACTCGTTAATTTTTTGCCACATGATCGGTTTGATTATGAGCCTGTTATTCTTCTTATTGAGCTCTAAATCGCGATAAATTAATTATTCTCAAGACAGATTCTTATGCGCTCTCATAATTTATACTCACCAGGAGGTGTCACACGCATGTGTCAGAGTAAGATATCGCGCTCCCAGACCGTAAAACGTCCTGAGAACACCCAAGGAATTCCCCAAGGAATGACCACCTTCTACTCCGATTAGACTTGCGATCTTGCCTTCTCTATGCGCCTCGATGAGACCTGCACATACAGTGATATATCATGATTTAATAAAAAAATTCTCGATGTGTGGTGTGTCATGTTCTCTTTATTTTCTTAAAATTATAGAAAGTTTTATCACGTTTTAGCAATTTAACGTTGTAAACATGAAACTAAAAAACTGTAGTAGTACTATCCAATGAACTTGCCAAACTCAGAATATTTAAACCTCGGGAAATACCAAGTAGGTACACGGAGTTATTTGAGGCTCATCTTACCGCGGAACTTCGAATCAACTTTGCTCTCGGTCGAATTACAGCTTCTTCCGTGAATCAGCGAAGTTTCATCCGTTTTTTCGTCGTGCCCGCCCCGTCGGCGCGAGTCTTATAATTTTTTTCTTTTTTTCCCGAGCGAGATTAAAGTGACACTTTATGAGATTAAGCGGGGCCTCGGGATCGTGGAATTATGGTGTTCATAGATTATTTACGACCTTCGTCGGGTCAGATCGGACGGAATCTCAGAAAGTCAGTCGCGCTTTAGGCGGGTTGCGGGAATGAATGAAAAGATCGGTAAAAATCGGCTTTCAGATCCGCTTTCAGGAGTGCTGTCGATCGTCTCATTGAAACTTTCAGACTTTTAGATCGAGACGACGTGGTGGGATATTAAAGCCTTCTGATTTATCGTACTTTATATCGAATATGTCAATTCGCACGAGTTATTTATTTAACTGCATATCCTGGATTTAAAATCCGCTTTGCTGCAATATTAAAAATATACGTATATAAAATTTTATATCTATTTTATATCAGGATATCCGGTAAAGACAAAAAAACGCTTAAGTGTAGATTCTTAAGGTCATTTTAATATTAAAATTCTAATCCTAAAATATCGAGGATATTATGGTTTTTGAATTATAAGTATTTAAAGTTAGCGAATCATATTGTCAAAAATTTGCACATTCAGATGCGATACAACGCAAAATGTTATAAAAATGGAAACTCATTGTCACATCTTTTTAATATCAATATAAGATTACGTATGCAAAGATAATATTATTAATATTTCTAATGATTAATATTTATTACATTAAAAAGTTATTATAGCTTCGATATTTTAATATTAGGATTTTCATCTCAAAATGATCTTTGTAGGAATCTCCTCTTAGAAGTTTACAGTCTTTACGGGATATTCTCTCTAACCTCAGAATTAATGATGTGGATTCGTCAGATAAACTTTTCATAAACTTTTATCATCCTGTTTCTTTCCATTTTTTCATCAATAAAAGTTCTCACATCGCACATTTTTTATTGCTATATCCACATTATTTATTTTGTTTATTTTTTGCGCAAGTTATTGATTGTTATTAGTGCTGATCAATATAATTAAAATGTAATTAAATTTGTGGATTGTGATGGCTATAAATTTTTATATAAAATAAATCCGAGGATATGAGATTATAATTAAAAAACATTGAATAATTACAAAGAAAAACTGCAATAATAAATTGATATTAACCTAAAGTTTTTACGCGCTCGCTTGGTTCATCCTTTTATCATGCCATACTACGATAAGCTAAAGCGTTTTATAGCATTTAATAGGATTTAATACCTTTTATCTTGATACAAGAAAGCCGCATATTCTCTTCAGAGAAACGCGCCACTGATCTCGAAAATTAAAAAGCTGTAATCTTCTCTTGTAACTGTTCCCTACCTTTGCTGCTTTGAACGAAGCTCGCTCGGAAGCAGCTTGCCTTTTCCCAAAAAATAAAACGAAATGAATATGTCCTTTACTTTAATAATGTCCCCGTTTTTATATTAATTGATACTATATTTTATAGTAAGCTTATTATTATACAATATATTAACATCTAAAATTCGATATTCAAAGAATATAATATTATATTTAAGAACGATTTCACGAATTGTATATTATACGAAAATATGATAATTAAAACATAATTTACTGTTAAAAGAAATAAATTTAGGAATTAAATTAAGATAACTAACTACTGTAAATAATCAATTTATTTTATACAATTAATTATTGTAAATAACTAATTACATAAAATAAATTATTTGCAAAATAATTAATTATATTAAATAAGTTAAATATTATAACAATTATTATAAATAATTACTTTATGTTATTATCAATGATTTTTCTATTGATTGTACAAACTTCATACGTATAATACTTATTTCACTGTTATATATACATATTTTTTCCCTACATGAGCTAGAAGAAATCAGAGTGCACTATAAAATATTCTATTAATTATTTTTTTTAACCCTAATCGTTTTCGCAAGTTCAGACATTTGGATCCAGACATTTTTTTCAACTATTATGAAAAATTGTTTAAATGTTTTTCACAATCTCATGATTTTACATTATATTATTTTATTCTTCGAATTTTGATCCTCAAAATGAAAAAAATCATTTACACAACTTTAAACAATACATTAATTTAAAATGCATTGGACTCGCGAATACTTACAATTACAGAAATTTCGGAGTGAATACTGATTAGAGTTAATTAATAGTGTTTTCTTGGTTCGTCAAATTCAACGCGATATATTTCGAAATCACAGTTTTTTTGTCTGTTCCAGACACTATTGTGGGACAGGTTTGCGTGCACGAGCTGCTGGCTTTTCCACCTTTTACCTTCTTTATGCCGCGACCTCGTTTCCACTTCCCACTTGGCGAAGTTTCTCGAGCTTATGAAAATGGCTGACAGCTTTCCGGACCGAGTTACTCGCGGTAAGTTCCATTGCGAGACTTTCGTTGCGAAGCAGTGCCAGTCTCATTTCTTCACTTGCTCTTCATAAACCTTTTCATATTTCAACGGCGTGCCTAACTTGATTCGCATACGTGTCTAATCAACTGTCCGTTTACATAAGCGTATTCGTTGAGAAAGAATCAAATTTTTCGTTATCGAAAGATTAACTGTAATTTGTCAACTGTAAAGATTATTTTTAGTTTTAACGTGAAATATTTTGACAAAAGTTTAAAATTATATGAAGATAAGATTTTTTTATGATAAAAAGTCTATCATCTAAATTACCATCTAAATTAAATTATACGCCTTTCATTATACAATGTACTTGTATTGCTCGAATTATTCGCTAATTAGCATTCATTAATTTTTAATTGTTTTTTAGTTATTTATGCAGCAATATTTGCAAAAGTTTACATAAAATATTACGTTCTTATCTCTTTCTCGCGTAACCTCGATTCGATTTCAACGAGCTTATGAAAATAGCAGTCGGGTTTCCAAAGTGAGTTACTTGTTGCAAAAACTTTTACAAGCTTTCGTATATCCTTCCCACTATCCTCTCCTGCTTGATATTTTCTTTTCTTTCAGGCAGTTTGTTCTTTATTTTAGCGTCAATGTTATCTCGGCATATTTTCTCTTTTTTCTCTATAAGTATATTGTAAAAGTAGCTATTGCATATCGATGAAATTTATTCATTAGTCGATTTCACCAACGTTCTATAAATTCTCGTTAACAGACGATAAATTGACCCATCAATTTTTAACTTAAATGAGTTTTCGTTAAAAATAGTGGTGGCTCAACCAGTCATCAGCACTAATGGACGTTTGCTAAACAAAAAAAATTTGTATTCAACATTCGTAATCTTTTTAACTTTTTTTTAACTTTTACTGTGTTGAGATAAACTTTTGATATGTCTAATGGTTTGTAACAATGTTTTTAAAAATATAATGTTTAACTATATAATGTTTAAACTTTACGCTATTTTCTTCTATTTTGTATAAAATATTGCAAATGTGCAAATGTGACGATAATTAATTATTACATTATTAATTACATTAAGCAATTAAATATCCATAACATTAAAATGATGACAAATTACTTGGTATTTAAATAGAATACAAGTCATCATGATATTAAAATGGCTCTAAAGTGATTATTAAACGTCATTTTTCGATCAATCATAATTCATTTTAACGTTATTTTGACGATATCATGACTTGTTGTTCTGCTTGAGAATTAGCTCAGATCAGTTCGAAACACGAATTAAGTGGTAAAGGTTCGTCATAGATCCAACAGGTATTATTTCTTCTAATCTTAATATTCTTATATAAATTAATAATATAGCTTAGAATAAATCAATATAAATAATTAGAAGGGCTACGAGCCAGTTAAAAATAAATTAAGAACATTTAATATTCAGAACTAAATATAAAAAAATTCAAAAAAACAAATGTTTCGACGCCGATCGGGTCTCAATGTTAAAACAAATTAAAAATTATAATGTTACATAAGTTGTCGGATTCTCAAATCAAAAATACATTATTATATAAGTTAACTAGTAGATTTAAAAATGTTGATACATATCGGATGCTTCTGTGTTCACTCTCTCTTAAGAAAATATGTGGTCCATTGAAATTTTTAATATAGAAGTCAATCAATGTGATTGATACATTAGAGGAAATCTCATTTTTCTTCTTTATTTAGTCAAACTTTTGTGAGTCAAACGTTAAAAAGAAAAATGTAGTTTATTATGATATTATAATCCATATAAGCCATAATGCGGTACCAGAGAAACAAGCAACTTCCAATTTAAGAGTAGTCCTTCTAATTATTTATATTGACTTAATTATCTTATTAAGTCAAATATTGTCTCTGATATTTCGTGAATTAGCAAGGACCTTTCGTGGATTATGGCATGGGTGATAGCATAATACTTTTGTCTACTGCTGATAAATCTTCTACAATAAGTTACGCCATCGAATCGAATCCAATAACGACTTTCTTCTTCAACTTCGGAGAAGTCGAGCAATTAATAGCGGTCCTTTATCCTCTCGAATCGTCCCGATGAGAAAGTTTCTCTGAGACCGTCGCTTTCATATCTATTGGTACTACCGTGTTACATTTAATAACATAATATGGTGGTCACGAGAATTCTTTCAGTTACAAAAGGTTCGGTTCAAATAAACTGAATTGCTCCTGATGTCACAACGGAGATTCTTTCATTCGATAATACTTTAGAGATTCATATTCATTGTACGCGTTTTGGTATTGTTGACATTTCTTATACTCAACTCAACGATCTTCACTTTTCATTTGCGTTTACTTGACACATTTTGTTCGTATATTATTAGATAATATTTGTTCGTAATTCATTTTCATTTATTAATTGGTTAATTATATAATCGTAGTTATCAAATACTTACAAAGATGTAAAAAGGAGATAATTTCACATCTTTAAATCTTGATAATAAAAACTAAATAGCGCAAATATTAGAGCGTCTAAAATTGAAATTGCAATTTCTTGTATTAAAGTTAGAAAAAGGAAGAAAAATAGTTGATATCTATGAAGAAAAATTATTGTTACGTATATTATTCATATAATATGATAAAAATTGTACGTGAAAAGAATAATGTATCAACAATATTAGCTAACAGCAATCTAACTAAAAAATAATCTTATTTATTTAATAACAGTATGAAATATATTATTATTAAATATAGTTATTAAATGTTAATTTAACAGTATTAAATATTGTTGTTAAATTTTGTTTTTTTTGTTGAGAATATACGCCATGTGTACTTACCTTTGACGGAGGTAACCAGGGTTAAGTGTTGAGCATTCATTTCGGCGAGTCGACGAATTACGTCAATCTGTTCCAATGAGAGTTGAACTGCATTTAACTGAGCGGCACCGCAAGGAACGTAGGCTGACCAAAACTGAAAAAAAGAAATATATCATATTGTTAAATTATTGTAGAAATTATTGTAGTAAATTATAAATTATATGTAGAAATGGCCAGTGATTGTGTTTAGAAACCTAATATTGATTTCTATACATGAAATACAATTTAACAAATGTTTTAAATTAAACAAAACTTTTCAAATTAAAAAACTAACTTCTCTTTACATTCTATCTCATTTTCGCCGTACACAAAATCGATTGATTGAAAATATCTTTCGGAAGAGAAAATAAGCGAAAGAAAGGGATGGAAAGAATAAAGAAAGCTAATAATAATTTTGATGCACATTTTTTAATTGGAAATTTTATTCAATTCATAAATACACTTCTAAGAGCTACAATAAAATATCATGTGGATCTTAAATGAAGCATTATTAATAGTACGTCGTGTATTTTTTCGCGTGTTTTGATATATCGCGTGACTCCGTATACAGTGTAATACAGTCACGCTCAATTACTCACAATGCTTTAGGATTATCGGTGCGATAAATGTTTCATTAACTCTTTACATTAAAGGGTTTGGATTTTATTTCCACGCGAAACAGTTATTTTACCGTGAAAGAAAGATTTATTTGAGACTTTTTACTGATAAGAGTAATTACGTTATTTTTCTGATTACGTTACTTTGTAAATTATCGATACTTTTATTTACATCATTTACTTAATTATTTTGCGTCATTAAAAACATCGTATTTTGATCAAAGAAGTAAAAAAATCTTGACGTCTTTGAGATTAATTTAATTAAGAGAGAATTTGATTGTTATACATGACATAAGTATAGCCTCTTTTATATTTATTTATCATGGTAATAACAGTAATAATAGTGGAAGCAAGTAGGACTATATATCAATCATTAAACATCATCTAGATTTCAAAAGTTCTTCTGTGATTCCTGTGTCAGATTATTAGTCCATAGTCTAACGAGTTTTATGCGACTGCTCCTCTCTCCCTTTTTCGGATTCCAGGCTTAATGGAGCTCCAGGATCTTCAGATTCTTAGGCCTAATATAGATCCGGAATAGACATGTCTATTTTCGCTATGATATAGATGGTATGGTAGATTTGTATCTTTCTTCACATTCTTGGACTTAACATCTTAAGATCTGACTTAAGATCTGTATTTTTTTAATCGTGATTCTTCGATCAATTTCTTACAAAATATGCATAGACTGACAGTCAGGATTGAACTTAGGATTCACTGATTATATGACCGTTGTCATATGGAGCCTTGCATTACCATTTATTTATAATATATGTATATAACAGAAAATACATACACAAAAGTTTAGCATGTTAGAAAATTGATCGAAGAAAAAAAGTACTGCGAGGCTAAAGTTAAGATAAGTATTAATTTGAATATTTAGGAAATTTTCAATTTGTCGCGTTTTCAAAATCACGTCGGTTTTGAAACTTTGCTTGCACCAGACGAAGTGATCTAATTCGAACGTGCTTATTTACGTGTAAATGCTCAGCATCGAGTTAAATGTTCGCGGCGAATGTTAAACTCCTCGAATCAGTCGAGCATTCGATGTGTGTTGTTGAGTAATCGAACATCAATATCGGGGAAGAGATACGCAGTACGCAGTGCAGCTAGTTGCAAGAGAGTACAGCATTCGACCCGAATTTCACTGCGCTCTCTCATAGAGGCTTTGAGAGAGCTAGCGTTACCAATTACTCGGTGGTCTAATTAGCAGTGAGTTACCGCGCACTGGCGTAAATATTGAATTTCAGTTCCGGTCCTAAGTTCTAGTGTAACGCTATTGGCATCCCCGATTCTCGCTACTGTTGGTCCTCTTTCGACGTTAATATTATTATACTAATCACATGACGATATGATGTACATTTGGGACAGCGACGGACAAAAGAAAGACGGAGATGTGGAAGCTGGAAAGATAATGGGAGAGACACGAGATGAATGGTCACGGAAGTCTCGTGCAACTCAAACGAATTCTCTTCCGACAAGGGAAAACGGAGCCCATCGTCTCTCGTGTGTAGCATTTCTCGAATGGCCTTTGGCCGTTGCCGATAGTATATAAACGCTTTTCACATATGTTTTCACCCTTCCACTTAACGTTACGAGTAGAGAGATGCATTTATATTTTGACTCTCGCTGTTATTCCAACTGTGATCATATTTTGAAGATATTCTCACAGATATTCTTACAGAGTTTTACATTCCCTCGCAGAAATTTAATACTGGAAGGTAATAGTTAATTATTTTGAATAAAGTACTGTTATTTAATGTTTTTAATTTGAAAATAAGTCATATTCAGTATTAAATTGATCATATTACCTTTAACCTTTGGAAGATCCATTTCTAATATCTTATATTACTGATATCTCTTTTTTTCTTGAGTAAGATTAATTGTTATAATTTATTATTTCATTGCATTTTTAATTTTTGCCTCAAAATATGACTGCTTCAGCCATAATGGCTTTTCTGTCCTGTAAAGATTAAGTAGACTTTAAGATATGCAAATTGAGGGACGAGATGCTTAGAATATCTAAATCTTTTTTTAATTTTTTAGTTGTATAAATATATTATAATATTATATTATGGATAAATTTACATTAGTTATATTCTTATGAGATAGAGGAATGTAAAAATAATGAATTTTAAGATTTCTGAGTATCTGGGCTTTTCATTTTCCTAT
This sequence comes from Atta cephalotes, assembly GCF_000143395.1. NCBI lineage: Eukaryota > Metazoa > Arthropoda > Insecta > Hymenoptera > Formicidae > Atta > Atta cephalotes. Next base: position 6,625,664 of record NW_012130066.1, read on the forward strand.
TCTATAGAACAAGATTTTAAAGAAAACTTGGGAGTGCTTACTCACTTAAAAAGATGCTAGAGCGACGACCAAACTTGATATCCATAAAAAAGATTCTAAATAAAACATTATGTGCATAAAAAAAATCATTACATACATTAAATAAAATATAAAATAAAACGTTACGTAGATTTTTGCTCTGGCTATATTCTGTATGTATATTACATGAATGCTAAGTTATGTACACTTAGATTGTACTTTTCTATTCACTTCTTTTATAAGCTTCAAAATCATAATTTGAAGATTTCATTATATTGTTATAAATTGTTCAAATGCTACTTTTTATTTGAATATATATTTGAATTTATTTACATATGTAAAGAAATAATCTACGTGATTTAATCTATAAAAAAATCTATAAAAAAAATTTACAATTTTTTTATAGATTTCCAACTATTTGCGTTTTTCTTTTATTTTAGAGAAGGATTTTTTAATTTTGTATAAGGAAAACAAAAAATAAATAAAAAAAATACGAAATGCGCGTTTTGTCGATAATTTCAGCATCTTCTTAAAATTCGAATTGGATTTTTAAAGGATTATTCTTCTTACAATTAATTGCTAGATCGTGATGATCGTCAACAAATTCTCAATGCCGGTAGGAATTCGCGGACCTAAACTCATATGATTTATCGCTCTCGGTGAGTATTATACGGGCTATGCGAATTCAAATAATTTATAGTATTTTGCGCGTAATTTACACGGAGTGCGGATGCGCGTGACACGCGTGTAGACATCTTTCCGGTACATCGCGCGACAGATGCGCGCGATAGAGGGTTATTCGTCACGACAAAATAGACGCAAGGACGCTAATAATCTGACGCCGCTAGCTAACTGATGGAGTTTAGCGTTGCGAAATACAGCGAGCGTAGAGCGGATCTGACGTTTCCCTATCTTCCGGACGGTCCCCACCACGGTAGTTCATGTGGACGATCGCATGGTAAATCGCAGTTAATAATGATATTACGAGGGGGTACATGCGGCAGATAAAGCCGTCCGACCGGAAAGCTACGTGCCTTCTTGCAGAAGGAAAGCAGATAACACTGACGAGACTGTGCGGAGTTCAAAACACGCGACGGCTGCCAACAGAATATCCGCTCGATAGCGGTGCAACGTTTCGAGAAATCCGGGACGGAAACGTATTTATCGAAGAAAACGTATCTTGAGAGCGTCAGCATGAACTCTGGATGAAGAATAAACAACAGCACGGATTAAATATAAGATGTTTCGCTGTCACTTCGCGGAACAGTGTCGAATCTTACAGATGTAGTTGTGTTAATAAACATCAAAGATATGAATTTATAGGTGCAACTAGGAAAAACACAATGGTGAATCTCTATTAGACTATTTGTGGCGTCATATTTTATTGTCGACTTGTAACATAAAGAGTCTGCTAAGTGCTACATTATTTACGAAAATAACATCTTTGTTTTAAATAAATGAAATATTCATACATAGAGAAATGCATATTTTCTGTTTTAAAGTTTCGTCTTTAGACTTAATGTCTTTTATCTTAATTCTTCATCCAGAGCTGCTGTTTCACATGCTGCTAGTTAAATCTATTAAAAGTCGCGAAATGCACGCTGCTTAACTTACGTACTAGAGAAAATGTATCTTGAAAGCATCAACATGAACTCTGGATGAATAATAGTGCGGATTAAATAGAAGATGTTTCGCTGGCACTTTGCAGAACAGTGTCAAATTTTACGATATAATTGTGCTAATAAACATCACAGATATGTAAATTTAGATGTAACTGGGAAGAACATAACGATGTATTTCTAGGCATTTTGTGGCGTTATATTCTAATGTCGATTTATAACATAGCTGAATGCCACTCTATTTACAAAAACAATATCTTTGTTCGAAATAAATGAAATATTTAGAAAAATGCATATTTTTCGCATTAAATTTTCATAAATCCTGTTTATTAATCCTTTATCTAGAGTTATTATTTCACACGCTGCTAGTTAAATCTGTTAAAAGCCGCTAAATGCACATTGCTTGTCGTATGCATTATAACAGAAAACGTATCTTGAGAACGCGAGCTCTGGATGTAGGATAAACAACGATGTAGATTAAATAGAAAATGTTTCGCTGTCGCTTCGCAAAACAAATTTTACATAATTGTGCTAATAAACACCAAAGATATCGAATTTATAGTAATTGGAAAAAACATAATGGTGCATGTTCATCTTTAAATTGGCATCATTTATATTGTCGATTTGTAAAATAAAGAGCTAACATTGCCACGCCATTTATGAAATAAATAAATTCATAAATGGCTTTGATCTAAATGAAGTATTAAAAAAAAATACATATTTTCTGCTTTAGATTTTCGTCTTTCACTTAAAGTCTTGTTTATTAATCTTTCATTTAGAATTGCTATTTCATACGCTGCTAGTTAAATCTGCTAAAACTCGTCAAATGTATGCTGTTAGAGAAAATCATAATACATATTCTCTTTGCGAAGGTGATGTCGCGCAGTGAAAGAGCTCTTGAAAACAAAGACGCTTTCGATGCGTGCAAGTGTACTCACACATAATCCGTGAGAGGTTCTCTCGTTTCGTATTCCTTCGAAATAGCCTTTTCCCGACGAAAATCATTTTCTTGGCGCTCGAAACGGCCTATTTCAGTAGACATGTTTCTGTATTTTATGTCGGAAGAAAATTCGGAGAGAGAGAGAGAGAGAGAGAGAGAGAGAGAGAGAGAGAGAGAGAGAGAGAGAGAGAGAGAGAGAGAGAGAGAGAGAGAGAGAGAGAGAGAGAGAGAGAGAGAGAGAGAGAGAGAGAGTAGAGTAGAGTAGTAGAGTAGAGTAGTAGTAGTAGTTAGTAGTAGTAGTACGTAGGT
>NW_012130066.1:6628569-6643721 GCF_000143395.1 Atta cephalotes
AGAGAGAGAGAGAGAGAAGAATAAGGATGTAATTTGAAGTATAAACAACGATAGGATGGGGTGCAAGTTCGGCGCAGTCGACTTTGTGGATGAAGCTTTCGTCTCGCTGATTGTCTTTTATCGTTGTGCCTTTGTTGCAAACTTCAGCAATCTTTTCGCGGTCACAGTACTTTCTCCGCGTTTTCGATGGAAGTTAAGCGGCAGAAAAGGAAGAGGGCTGTGCAGGCAGGAGTTCAACTTCTGTCTCTGTGCGCGCCCCAACGAACTGAGAAGAAATGGAATTTTCGTCGCATTTTCGATAAACGTCCCCGTTGCGGGGAATTTGTTAAACAGGATTGTCATTGTTAACGATATCTACCTATCTATTTGCGTACTGTGGAGTTCGCACCAACGCGAAGTTAAGAATGTTTTGGCTCGACTCGAAGGAATCGCCGCAATGAAAATATGCCTCAATACAATTACCTTCGCGAATTACATAACATTTCCTTGTTTCATTATATCGTTTTTATTTTGTTACACTTTTTGCCCCGAAAGCATCAGAAAGATGGATAAAGCTGATGAGGCTTTTTTGGATACAATGGTCTTTTACCTGTATTTTCGTAGAGCTAAACAGAGTGAATTTTCTTTGGCGCTGTCTCGCAAACATTTGCTCTAAAAACTAGAACACTTCATTTCGTTGTCATTTTCAGATGGAAATACGGCGTATTAATAATGCTTCGCATATTGTATATTCATATGGAATTCATTTATAATGTATCATGCGGTTGAACTCAAATTAAAATTCTATTTGAAAATACGAGTAAAATTACATTTCCACCATTACAAACTGATTGTGAACAAATATATTGCAAAGGTAATAATAATGTCGTTATGATCAATATGCTATTTATTACGTTGTTTCATTTTCCTATTATTTCACCACTGTGTAACCGTAGAATGTTAAACAATGTTTATCAGTAATTCCCGCATATTCAGATATTCCAGTAGTTTCATGCAGGACACAGTTTACACATTTTTATTCATATATCGATACATTTTATATTATTATAAATAAAATTAATATTAATGATATTTACTAGCGATGAAATTATGCTTTCACATTTATGTACAATCTTTTGATATTGATAAAATCATATTGACAATAGATTAGGTATTCTTGAGCCAGAATACAATTGATTAATTTCCATTAATTAATTGATGTGAGAGAACATTTATTGGCGGATTAGTGAATTATGTTGAATTCAAAATACCTCATCATGAATCGAAATTGATCGGCTAACCATTAATAACATTATTAACACGGTACATTATTAACACTGTAAGCCATGTTACATGTATATTTAATCGTGACAATTGATCTATAACACTAAACGATTATTTATATTAATCAGAAATCACGTCAATATCTAGGGATTAGTCTTATATTTAACATAACGTCTTATTATGTAGAAAACATGTCTTTGTTTTTTGCTCTTTCTTTCTAAATGTTTATCTTCTTTATTACGGTTCATATGTTTTCTTAAAAAAGAAAAGAATAGAATCTGCGCATTATTTTTAAAACAAATATTCAAAAGAAAATATATTAAAATGAAGTTTGAATATTTTCTCGTAAATACGATTTCTATCATATCTTTTTATGTTACAAACTATTTTTTATTTCCGCGATGTTAGTTTCGTACAGTTGGAAACAAAAATTGCTGATTTGTTAACTAATACACAGCAACCTCTGTCTTTTGTAAGTGTGGACCCATCGTGTCTCATCAAAACGCAGTTAGTGAAATTTTTGTCGCTTGCAGAAACTTTTTCCACCAACCTACCTTGCAATTCCTGGACGCTTTTCTGCGCCGCTCCCAGTTTACGGCGTTTTTTCGCGACGCTTTCTTCTTACACACACAGCTTCCCACAGAAAACGTGCGAGAACCATTTCGCCACCAAACTCCATCCGCCATTCTGCAGGCGTGCTTTTATCTATGCATAAGTACCCCCCTAGAGCCTTGAACTTTGCCGTTGCGGATTTCCGCCGCGCGTTAATGCACCTTCGATTCGTTCCCGGCTTGTTTCGTTGTAAGCCCGAAATGGGAGCGAACACCCGTGGCGTGATAAATTGGTTTTGCAAAGTAAAAAGGTTTTGCGCTGTCTTCTCGAGAAAATTTGATGTACGGTTCTTCGAGGATAACGCAATATTGTAGAGATTATCACGATAAAGAATGTTATGAACCAGAAATCTCGTGCAAAAGGATATAACAACGGTTAAATAGAATGAATAAGATATTTTATTGTTTTTTTATGTGTTACAGCGAATGTAGAAATCTATTTTAGTTAATTTGATCGTAAAATGTTACAAATATTACGTATTACGAAAATTTATTACATTTATAACTGTATGGCGACACGTTGAACTCACCAAATGCAAAGTGATAATCTACTTGTTCCACAATCGTTCCACAATCGTTCCACAATTCAATCTCGAGACTCATTGATATTGAGTACGTATTACGAATGTCTATTACATTTATAATTGAGTGGTTAATGAGATCACAAAACACAAAGCATTAGATGTGTAATAATTCATTTAACGAAAAACAAAACAAATTAATTTTGAACTGAGGTACATTTCATCTGACAAGGGGAGAACCAAGTAATTTTCCATACATTTTTGAGTTTCGTCTAATTTTAAATAAATAATTTTAACACTTTTAATTTATAGGCATGGCATAATGTTTATGCAAATATTTGTCGACAGTTTTGGAATTTTTAATTGAATTGTGACAAATATTATTTGTATGATTATAAGTGTTAAAATATACATTAGAATAATATTGAATTATAAAATAATTTTTTACTACATGCGTTGGTTAAACTTAAAACTTTTACTTAAATATTCTGTGAAAATTTACATAAAAAAAGCGCACGAGAAACTTTTTATGCAAAGAATGATACAATTTTTTTTTCGCGTTCGGGAAATATTTTATTTCTAGATTTTCTTATGTATCTTTCTTCATGGAAACCGAAAATTATCATAATAATGAAGTTATACTCAAGGAAAAATTACATTGAAATAAAGTTAACAAAATTCTTATATCCTTCATATCGTTAAAATCACTGTCAGTTTTGCTTTAATCATTTAGAAACTAATTTAGAGTTGGATCACCTTTAAATTAAAGATTACTTCTAATTTAGAGTTGGATCACCTGAAAAATTAATTTTGATCTTTGACTTTTTTTTAACCTTCTAAAAAAAAGACACATTTTTCAAAAAAAATATAAATATAGGAAATAATGTATTTTTCTTGTAAATTTTAATTTTCGACGATTTTTCCGGAATACGATAAAGTTATTAAAAAGTTCGAGGCTTTTGAGAAATACTTAAAAAAATTAAACAAGAATATTGAAATTTAAATAAATATACTATGTTTGTGCTCAGTTCTCCAAATACTACGAATTTTTAAATAATTTTATCATATTCAGGAGGTCAAAATGTACAAAAAATACTATTCTGTACACTTTTTCCTTTCTAACATCCTTCTCCCGTTATAAAATATTTCTAGCCAATTAAAAATAATACGATCTATTGAATAATTATAAAGGATATTAAAATATTGAATGTAATTACAAATTACCTTTATTATAAAAAATGTAACGACGTTATTGTTACAGACAAAAAAAAGTACGTATAACGATTATATTGAATAAGAAGTAATGAAAACGGTAACAGCGTTTTTTCCTAATCCTGATTTCAAATATTTCGTAGTAGTAACAGATTGGCAGGTATAACTGACACTCGGGGAGAATTTGTTTTGCTTTGCAGGAATGCGTCATCGTATACGTGTGCTATTGTTTACGTTACGGTATCATTCGCGCGCCGAGTCTCGAACAGGCACAGCCAGCCGTGCGAGTCGTTCTATGTCGATGCAATATTTCATTGAACGCGATCGTGGCAAGTGCTGAGAGACACAACGCGATCACTTCGAACAATTAACGATTGCCATTCCATACGTTTAATCGTCTCTTGTATCTATCAATTCGTGAACGTATCTAGACGACATTTATCCATGATCGAACGGCGTATTTCGCGCTATTCGAAATAGAGTATTGACAACAGAGAACGGGCAAAAAATTATTTCGCTTATCCCGATACTTATGAACAATAATAATCTCTTTAATAACGGATTAGAATATTCTTGTTCTCGCTTTTTTCTTCGAAGTTAATACAATTTGCTCTAATTCACCGATTTGCGCGTTCAAACTACATTACCGCGCATAGCTGAAGTTTGGCGTCGTACTATAGTATATTTTGGGAGAATTTATCGCGTTTTTTGATTAGCCGTTAACTCGATTTGTGCTATATCTCGGAGCATTGGCGTAAAATTGCCAATTCCATTTATGTATGAATTTTTCAATCATTAACAAATGCGTCACGGTCACGAAACTGATGGGTTTCGAATCATAATATTGAAACTGTCTGCCGTTTGAAATTTATTTGTTACTGTTTGAAAAATGTCGCGTTATGTACGAACAAACCGCAGCTTCGTATTTAATTAAGCTTAATCGTGTTTTAGCGAGTGAGTGTTGTGCTATGAAAAATCAATGATGGAAAAACATGAGAGGAGAAGGAGGTCCCGGAAGGCATCTGGCGGAGCAATTATGGAGTGAGTGTAATTTATTATTATATACTTGTTATATATTACACATTGCAAAATTAATTTTATCAAACATTCGAAATTCTAATTTTTGTGATATTACTTTGAATGCGATCAAAGTCTCATTACAAATGCTTTAAAATATTTGATTGGCCAGTCAGAAGAAAGAATTTTATGAATTGATCAATCAAAAGAATGCTTCAAAGCATTTATAGTATTACATTGACTGTATCCTTTGTGCAATGCGATGCATATATAAAATATTCTTCTCATTAATTTAGAATAATATCATATAGATAATTTAGAATAATACTTTTTCTATTAAAATTACTATAATGTTTTTAAGACTTTTGATAAAACCCTTTGAATTATTTGTATAAGAGGAATGTGATGGATATCAAGACGCTTTGAATTAGTTTGAATATGTCATAAAAAATTCGAATATAATTCGAAATAATATTCAATCAAACTTAAATGTCTTGAGAAGTCTTGACTGTCTTGAAAAGTCTTGAATGATTTAATAAATTTAAACACTTAAAAAATTGTTTCTTTCGTTAATTTTTTAAAAATTAAAGTGGAAATATATTTGACAAAAATAAAAATTTACTTGATTTCAAAAAATGATGTTCAAATTAAAGAAAAATTTATTTAATTTCAAAAAATGACATTTAAATCAAAGAAATACTTTTCTTTAACCATATAGCAACGCTCAAATTTCTTAATTCAAATAAATGTTTTTTTAATCAAAAAAATCGAGAATTATCAAATTTCTATCAAAATCTATCAAAATCTATCAAGATCTATCAAGACTTGTCAAGATATATCAAGAATTTCAAGACTTGCTAAAACTTTCAAGATTTATCAAGACTTTCAAGAGTATACAGCTTCGAATAATATTCGAAATGTTTCGAAACAGAGCAATGATTAAATTGATTGAAAATTGGCAAGAGATATGATTGAATATCCATTATTAGCAGTGACTTTAATGTATTTCACATAGGACTGATTTAACAAGTCAAACACAATAAAATTTTCATTTAATTAAATTATTAACCACACATTGTTTTTATATAACAATATATGGCAATATAACGTATAAATAAAATATCCATATGATATAGAAACTTATTTAAATTAAAGAATAAGTCAGATATATATACATGGCTTGTCTTTTTAAATATTCTTTTAAATATAAATAAATATATATGTATATATGTATATACTTTATTTTCATAATTTCTTATCTTTGTGTTCTTTACATCATGAGAAATAAATTATAATCATGTGGATGTATATTTTAAGTATATGTATTTGAGTGTATATACATACGTCTTTTTCTCACTCATTTTTGTCTTATAAATGTATAAAAATGATTAAAGATTATTAGTGTATTGTTGAGTTTGGAATACTAAAATAACGTATAATAATGAATAAATAAGAAAAGTAAAAGTTAAATCAATTTACAATGTGATTATTTATTTATACATATGTGATATCTCAAAATATGCTAAACTGGAGTATATGGTATATTGCAAAATAATTTCTCTTCTAATCATTTTTTAATATTTAACGGAATTGAATTATATTATTGTTAATTAGTGTGTCCGATGAATACACCTATATTCGAATACATAAAATAAAAATTGAATAAAAATATTCGAGTCTCATTCGAGTCTTGAAATACTTCTGTCTGATTCTAGTAACAGTTACCTTAGATGTATTATTTATTAGAACAGGTACTAAAATAATTTTTGTGAAAAGTAGTCTATATATATTCCATATAAAATATGTATGCAATTATACATAAAATATATCCTTACACGTGTGTTTTTCTCTTTAATCTTATTTTGTATATGCATTACACCCTTTTATGTATATATATTAAAAGAATAACGAAAAAAAACATTACAAAACAAATAACTAGCAGAGTAGTATAAATTTGAAATCGTTTTTTTTAAATAAAAAGCGAAGTTGCAAAAAAATAAGAAAAATTGTCCATATACGTATATGTAATTATGTACAATATATAGAATATAATTATATACAACAATTTCTGTCATTCTATATGTAATTAACAATAACTAACAATAACTAATCAAATATTAATTGTATTATAATTAGCTATAATGTAATAATGTAATCGCAATTTCTTTTATGCTTTTATGCTTTTTTGCTTTTAAGCAAGTATTGATAATGTTCTAATTTTTATTTGTCGATTATTTTTCTCTTATATGGAGAGATCATAAGAGAAAAAACATACATACACATGTATAGACACATTTGATACACATATAATTATATACAACAGAACTTTCTACCAAACAGTTAAAATATAACGGAAGCTATATACAAAAAATTAATTTTAAGTATTACTTCATGTAATATTACACTTGTGATTATATAACGAATTTCGTATCCATTTAGACTAACTTACTTCGATTCTTTTTTGATTTCCAACATCATTGTCTCATTTATACATGCAGAGTACTTTCTTCACTTATATATATATCTTTTAAATTAATTTTAAGAATGGATGCCACTTCTTCCATGATTTGGGGAAGCGTCTTGCACTTCTTCTCCACAATGGCTGTAAATCTTGAGATCGCCAGATGGCGCATTTCTTTCAATTCGTACAGTTCGAAATATTGGATACATAAACATTGGTGTACAATATTCGCGAGCGAATTCTAAAGCAAGTTGAACCATTTACTTTTTATGTCCAAATGTAGCAAAAAAAAATCTATGAGATATGTAATTATGATACGCGTTATGATGTTTTAAATCAAACAGATAAAAACAGATAAATATTTACCGATAATACTTACCGATTTTTTTACGAATTTACTCCTCAAATGGAAGCACATGATGTAGCCACTTTAATTTTGCAATCGGTAAAACCGCAGGTCATGCATATAAGTTGGTTAAGAATTCTAGTCTCTCAATATTATTATATAATTTTAGTTCAGTCAATAAATAACAAAAATTGTTTAATATTTCTGTTATGAATCGTTCCATTAACACGTAACAGTGATTTTTCATTGGATAATTCAGATAGGGATATAGTATGTATGTATATGTATTATGTTAAGTTCAGTTTACGAAATCACTTATCTAATAGATTTTACATCCTGGTAAATACATCAAACTTTATATTTTAAGTCAATGAATAAAAAAGTTGCTAAAATTCTAGTTTGTTTACAAAATAAAGATGTTATCTCATATTTGAAAAAAAACCATACAGATAGTTCATCCAATCATTAGTGTTTATACTTCTAAATTTTTCACATAACATTTCAGATATAGTTCTAAAGTGGTTGGTTTAAGGAATATTCTAAGCAATTCAGCAAATATCTTATTTCGTCAGGTATGAATATTGTGATGTCTTTCGTCAAAATATCTCTCAAATTAGGTACTAGTTTCAGTCGAGAATCAATACCATGGAAACTTAACTGTAATATTAGTACAATTTAAAGAAAAATAATGAAATAGGAATGCAGATAGGTATGTGAGAATACGAATGCATATATATGTGAATTGTAAATTAGTATATCTATTTGTAAAGTATATAAACTTGTTTGTTGTAAAAGTTGTAAATATAATTTTATAAACTTGTTATTTATTATCAATCAACATTTTCAATTTATTTATTTCGACATTTTCTGTTTAAATGAAATGTTAACAATAAACTTAATTTACAGATCGTTAATGGTTTTCCTTTCTAGAAAAGATATTTTATAATAAAAAGATGGATGTTTATATATACGACATATAATTTTTCTAGATATGAAAGTACTAAAACTTTTGTTTAACCATAAATGTTGAAAATTTTCACACGTAACTAAACTTCCTGCCCAACTCTGAGCAACTTTTTCAGCACTGTGCACTGTTGCCGTAGTGTATATTATAAAGAAATCTTCGTTAAGTAACGTTGATGACATATATATTATGGAAAGACATTGTACTTCGATTTCTGGGATATTTGGTGGAAGCACACATATACTATATTCATTTACAATTATCATTTTTAATATATATTTACAAAACAATAAAACTAAAAGTACCCAAATAGCAACGTGTCTGTCTTATTGCTGGCTCGTTAAGTATGCATTGCTAAGCATGTTGCTACCAGAATTGCAGCAACTGAGTCCTTTGTTGATAACTTGATTCCTTCACGATATGACAACTTTGAAATAGCAACTTGCCAGTAGTTTGCCAACTTTAAAATCGTCATCATCAAAATTCGAACTGCCATAATATTGCTGTAATAATATGCAGCATCATTCAATGCTCTTGCCATCAACATAAGATAACATTGATGCAGTTATCTTATTATTAAACTGTTGGTAATACATATACACATTGTTGCCTGCATGTTGTTACAATGTCGGTATATTCGAAATCAAAGACAAATCTATGACAAGTTGCCAGCATCATAATCACAGATTTGTGCGATTTTGTTGACACGTTTTGCTATCTGAGTACAAGATTAATAATTAAAAAAAATATGTACTGTATGTATATATAATTTGATACAATTTAGTACACTTTAAAAATATCGGAATTGAATATTGAAATGAATTTAATACTATGTTATATATAATTTTTAATGTGTTTAAAATTAGTATTAATATCAGTATTAATATTAGTATCAACATAGTGTGAATTTGTATTCTTAATGATAATGTTAACGCCATTATGGTATGTTACCCATAATGGCATTGTGTCCACATCATGTTAGTGTTAATGTTAATACTAACACAGCGAGAATTACATAGACATCTCATTGGTGTTAAATCCACACCAATCTATTTTAGAATGTTATTTTAGAGTATTAGTTGATATTTTACCTTCGTCATCTTCATGGAGAGGACCACGCAAAGCTTTAGCATTTGTTAGTTTCATTAATATTTGCCAATGCTATTTTACTTTGTTCAATATATTTTTTTTCAGTCCACAAAGTTATATTATTTTGTAAAAGTTTTTTATCCTTTCCAATGAATCGACCATAATAACCATCACATATGATGGTACTTGTTTCAAAAAATATATGTTTGTATTGATCGATCTCCAACATTTTCTATTTGTTTACATTTCCTCCACATATTATAATGGAATTGAAATCATTTGGTACAGAAATGTAGAAAATGTACAAAATATAATTTATAAAAATGTAATTAATAAAAACCGTATAAGATAACATTTTCGTAATTAGTTAAAGCAGTATATGTATAAGATATGATTGTACAATTAAAAATTTTTCTTTATTTTCTTTTTATATTTTTCTACATATTTTTAGCTTTATTAAAAATTTATATGTCAGTTTTTCTATATTAACAGTTAGTTGTTTTTACAAATGATAATGATGGTATATATGAATATTTGCATCAATATTTTCTGAAATTGTAGTTTTTGAAACATCTTATATTTACTTAATAGAATTTATGTAATATTCTGCAATATTCATATTTAAATTTCTATCACTTCTATATTTCCACAGTAAATGAATAGTAAATTTACTTCCAACATTATCAACGTTTCAGTAATGGCATATTCGAAATTATCACCAGATAGTCTATCCCTAGGATATTCATCTTATTCTTATCTTCATTGAGTTGGTAGATAACTAAAATCTAATTGTTCAATATATTATATATTAATTATAAATAAGAAATTACGAAACTCTGCTCAAAATAAAAGGAAATGTTTACTAACTATTTCGTCATATTTAGGTTTCATTGCTATAAATATAATTGCGAAGTACTGTTTCAAAGTCGAGTAAGTCTAAATGGGTATGAATTATTTTAGCAATAATTAATAATTAATAAATTAATAAATGATCACAGAAATTGAAAAATATTTAAATATTTATTGTTGATATATATGTAATAAATGTAAATATAAGTACATACGAAACATAATATATTGTAATTTAAAACGTTATGTACGTTGTGTACACCTTTTGTATTGCTTTTCAGTATAGTGGCATATCATAAATTATATATATTATTTTTTATTTTATACATTTAAGGAGATGCGCATAATAGCTGCGAGTCATGCAAATAATTGAAAAAGTTAGGTCCGAGATACGTAGTTTTTACCTTTCGAACATATTAATAAAATCACTATTATCAGATATTCCACGTTTTGTTTTTTTTTCATGCAAAAATAAATGTACTTTAATTCTAAATAATTAAATGTAAAATAATTCGTTTAGATTACAAAACAACACATCAATGTTTTTGGTTGTTTTTAGTGTTATTTTTCATGCAAAAAAAAGAAGAGTGGACTTTAAATGCTTAGTATTGTATTCTCATATCTAATTATGTAATTAAAATACCTGGATTTGCGTAAGAATACAGATCTACAAAAGATAAATCCATTTGAAATCTATTGTATTAGCCTTTCCAAGTGAATATCAAAGATAATATCATAGATCTGTATCCTAAATCAATTTCAAGAGCACAGCGCTTCTTCTCCTTTCTTATTATCCTACCTTCTGTCCATGTTTATTTCCCCCATGTTTAATAACATATTAGTTCGTTTATCAGCTTATCGAATATTCAAATCGGCTGTGACTTCTATATATTGCATATCGACTTATTTGGTAAATCGATTAAAACATTTATTTTGCCAAGATGGATTTTGGTGCCAATAACATTTTTTGTATGAATTTTTATAATTTCATTATTAATAATTTATTTGTTATTAATGTTAGCAATATATCTTTTATGAATCAGTTTTATTGATGCGTTTTTTAAATAACACTAAAGACAACCAAAGACATTGGTATGTGTTGTTTTGTAATCTAAACGAATTATTTTACATTTAATTATTTAGAATTAAAGTACATTTATTTTTATATTTAATAATTTGTGTGTATATTAAATATATTTATTTATTTATATATATTAAAAAAATAGATCTTTCTATTTATGTTTTCTTTACTCCACGCTTGACTTTCAGTCGCAAATTTAATGGCCGAATTCTATGGTGAGCGGAGAATTTACGAGATGGGAAGAAACATAAATCGAAATATCATCAATTAGAAAGAAAGGATCTTTTCCTCTCGAGTCACAAAGCAAAATGGTTGATGAGTTTTTGCTACTTCGATCAAATTCATTCATTAAATGTTAGAATTAGGAAAAGATTGTTTTCGGAAATATCTAAATCTTTGAATTCAACTTTTGAATTTTACCTTTAATTCAATCTGAATGAAAAAAAAATTCAGTATATAATAATTGTTTTTTAAAGTAATATTGGATGCTATTGTAACCTGAATATATTTATTTTACAGATCAACGTAGTTATTCCATAACTCCGCTGCTGCGCATCGTATTGGTGAGTGTGATACTATTTTTTATTTTAAAAATGGGATAATGGATTTAGAATAAAAAAATATTACAAATGTAGCACTTTACAAATTCGTTGCGTTAAAATGAATGAACCAAGACTGATAGTGTTAATATATTTAATTTTAAGTATTTTATATTATGCAATTTATTATGTATATGGCTTTGTTAGTTTATTATATTTATTACACTGATATATTCGAGAATATGGACAAGTAAAAATAGAAACGAGATATTTAAATATTATATACAAAATATATGCAAAATATAAATAATATGAATTAATTGTTATTTACGAAGTATAATAAGGGATATAAATATTGTTAATATTTAGATGCATTTTTTACTTTTTTCTTCCTTCTCTTGGCATATTTTGCATTTGTATATTTTTTCCAGAGTTATAAATATCAGTATAAATTGCCGCAAAATAAGAATATTTAGAAATTTTATCAGTATGCATACGTAGCTAACATAAATACAAAAAATGCGGCTATATTTCATCGTTTCATGGCATTTCCATATATAAATGAATAAGCAAATGATAAGAATAATTTTATTTATTTATATAATTTCTATTTTACGTTAATTCTTCATAGTCTGTTTATTCATATTTATTACTGATTTGATTTTACATTGCTTCAAGAAAAGCATGAGATTCAACTTATTGTTTCGCCTTGAGAGGAATAAAATAATTTTTGTATTCATAGATTATTTATAAATTATTTGTAAAGATTTGTTAAAATGCTTGAAATTGAGAAATAATTCTTTTATATTAAAAAGAATTTTATAACGTTTCTGTAGTAACGAGATAAATTTTATTTTATTATCTCAATTGATACGTTTTTAAGACGAGAAATTAGGTAATAACTGTAAGTTGTAGCCTTAAAATAAATATTCGTCAAAGAATCAATCTCACATGGAATAGCTTTCGATTTTGCGAGTTTTGTTATCGCAGATCGTGTGACGTTGTCAGGATCATAGATTTTATTATTGAAAATTATTTCGAAGGGTGAAACTCTCAAACGAACATTTATCAAAAATATCATTTTTGAAGAATAAAACTGTTAAATGTGTTTTATCATCTCTTGTAGCAGAATTCTTGCACGAACAATCACTGAAAGTCGCACTTAGAGTTTACTGCATATATAATATCGTACACTTTCGCTACAAAGAATCGTTCACGAATGGACACGTATTGCTAACGTTTACATTAGCAATATTGATTTACAACGGAAGGATGGAATTTGAGTCTTTCCGTAGTTACAGCTTCTTCGCGTTTTCGTCGAGTTTTGAAGTGGAGGCGAGATGCAGGGAAGCGATTCCGTATTCAGTTTCCGAGGTTCTCTCTCTCTCTTCCTCCATTTTCTGAGCAAGCTTTTATCCATGGACGAGCACTCAGAGGCAACGAAGTTCGTCCGTATGGACGTGCTTATCGCTGTGCTCGCCATTAAGGATAGACTCCAGCTTAACCCTCGATGGATTTGTCGTAGGGCTTACTCGACTATAGTGCATTATTTATATTGTTGCCTGTTGTAAAATAATTGTTAAATAAATCGCACGACTGCAGATATCGCAGTAAATCATGGTTGACGGATCCGACGCGACGGAGTTGTTCTGTAACGCAAACGGTTGTGCGTAAAATTTATATTGCGTAACGTCAACGCGTATATCTGGAAGGGACCCGACGGCATGGATCGATACGCTCTAGATGGCGCATTGTTGTTTGATAAATATTAATGGTTCAAAAGCGTGTCACTTTTTATACGGAAAAAAACCGCGCTTCTGAAATTGATACGCAAATGGCGTCTGTTCTTTTTACATTGCTCACGTTTTGTTCCATCTTGGAAAATAATGGCGTCCGGAACTCACACATTTCCCTGCTGCCCTCGTCGTTGTTCTACATTTTCTCTCTCTCCTTTCTTTTGTACAGACGCACTTTTCCTTTTTGTTATAAATTAATGGTGAAATTGCTTGTTTACTTTTTTAATTTACTTTTACAGGAACGTTAGAAGCTTTATTCCCTTTTTCTTCTTTTTTTTATTTATACGCTTTTGATTACTTCTGTGTAATATCAAAGAATTATCAGATATTTCAGAGATATAAATGTGAAAAAATGTGAGTAAGAGAAATCCGTTTCTTTTTCCATTATAATTTTAAATTATATTTATTTTCACTCATGTTATTATTTTATTCTTTCTCATTTTTATTCTCATACATGAAAAGAATGATTTTGCAGAAGCATCTAAAAAAATTTATCTAAAACTACAGATCTGAAAATAATTTCATTGGACTGGACTATCAGAATAATTATGTAGAACATTTAACTATTGCTAGTATGTCAAAATTGTTTGCAACATTGCTTATCATGTTTGCATTTCCAACATAATTGTTTTGATGATTCAACAAAATTATTTTTAGATCTACTTGTATATCTAGCTAAATTTTTTGATACTTTAACAAAATCATTCTTTCCGTGCACTTTTATGTTGGTGTCAAGAGCAAATGGAAAAATTATTAAAATGAAAAAGGAAGGTGTCATGTTTAGAATTTACAAAAGATTGTAAAGATTAGAAAGAGGACTGTTTATGAGAATAAATCAACTAAATACGAGAAGAAGAAATACGCCAAATTATGATCAATATTACATTGCAAACTAATACATATACATGTATTTTAAATAAATTTATCTCTTGAAATATAATTGTACGCTGATTACTTTTTGGACTTTCAACACAATCAATCTGAAATACTAAACAAGTCCTAACAAATTTAATTAGATCGTTGATTTGCTACTAGCATTTTAAAACTTGTAAAGAATTTATTATCCCGACCGAGATATCTTTATAGAAATTTAATACCAGTACTGGTCAATTAATTATGTTTTAAGTATAAAAAATATTGTTAATAATATTTTTACATTTCTATAAGGATATTTCGGCTAATTATTTAACTTTTTTCCTAGGGCGAAAACGTGAAAAGTGAAAATTTTTTATAGTATTTTTTATATGCATATGTAACACATACACACACACACACACACACACACACACACACACACACACACACTAACTTAACTTCTTACTTCTATTCGTTTCCGTTACAAGAAAGTAAAAGTTACTATACCTTACCCTTACTTACCGTTAGTTAACTACTAACGTAAACTT
>NW_012130066.1:6643812-6649572 GCF_000143395.1 Atta cephalotes
GAGAGAGAGAGAGAATATGCCGGCCAATTTCACTTGTTAGGTGCACTGGTCCATTTTAGTTAGTCCTTTTGTCGCAAGTATTTCACTTAGTCGTTTTCAATTTATTTACAAATGAGATCGGAAAGCGCAATGGACGGAGTTTTCTTTTACCGGATCTTAATATTTATCCAAGGCTGAAAGAGAGCGAAAGGACAAGAACAGCTTCGGAAAAAACTAAAAAATTGAATTTCACGGGCGCGTCCGCTTCTCGTCGGCGACAATGGTTGTTCCTTTCATCGGGATTGTTTCGATAATTGGATTAGAAGCCGCCAGTATCTCCGGCGGAGTTTATTAGAAAGAGAGATAGAAGCTTTCGCAACTGTTTCATAACGCGCCCGGAATTCTAAATCCGATTGTTTGCGCTGTCTCGGCCTTACATTCGGCTTTCTTTAGTTCTTTTCTTTGTTGTGGCCGTCATCACGTCATTACGTGGTACTTACAATAATTTTCAAAATAATTTGACACATATTTAATTTTTATAATTATTTTGTATTTTCATTCGTATTAAGCTCGAATTAATTACCTGTATTAATTAATGAGACTTTAATTAATGGGGTAATTAAAAAATATCCTGTTATATATTATTACTATATTTGCATATTTTATTGAAAAAATAATATAAAAATGGGTTTACTGTTCATTAGAGGTACTATAGAAGGGTTAATTAGGCTGTGCATTGGAATCATGTATGGAATGAAGATTGATTATATGCGTCGATTATGCATGTTAGTCCACTCCGCAGTATGTTAACATAGTAGACACGTCGCACACAATATAGTGATCCATGTAATTTGCAATAGCTTTGCCGGAGCGCTATCGTTGGAGAATTAATGTTCTAAACTTTAAAATGCATTCAATATTTTCTAATACATATATACGTAGGCACTTTTCAATATTTATCGAGTTCAATTACTCCATTTACATTTAACTACAACTATTTGATTTTGGGAATAGAAATTTAAATGTTTTGTTAACATATTTGGAGTTTGCTCTTACTATTCTTATTTTATTATTCAAGATTTTAAATATAAAGTTATAAATTTTTTAGTTTTTAAAACCATTCTAAAAATATTTAAATGCAATTTAAAACAATTTTTAATAATAGCACGAGAGAGATATATTAGACAAAATCATAAAATACAATAAATTAATTGATAAAATGGAGTTGTTATAACGTAAATGTATGTATATTGTCGCAGAGGATTTTATATATAATAAAAATTTGTTTATCTTAGTTTCCGTTCAATGTTTATTTTGCTGAAAAATGTAAAGACTTCTTATATTTGAAGTTTCATGATATTTTTTATTTCTTCTCACCAAAATAGAGTGTAATACTCCTGGAGATTCATCTTCCTTTTCCTCACGTATACGCATTTCCAGTGTGAATTTTCTCATCTTTGCAAATTCTCTCTCTCTTCAGTATACTCTTCTTTCAATTTAGATTTCTACTTCGTATCGTATCCGATTCCGAAAAAAAATTCAAAGCATATCCTCGCAGTTCCGTCGTCGATAAAATCCTCCGTCAATTTGTTAGAATAGCGCGAGTTGAACGTTGATAAGGAAATGAAACGCAAAACCGTGGTGAGCGTGGGATGAAAGAAAGAACGACAGAGAATTGAAAAAGATGGGAGGGGTCAAATGATACGCCGCAGCAAACGAATCTGATTATGGCGCGACCACGTTTCATTCGATGTTACTGTCGTACGACGAATCGCGATGAGCGATATTACCTTTTGTCTCTTTCATCTCGTCGGGCACTCGAAGAAATCGACTTTCTCGCATTTCTTCACATTGGCTTTGTACTTCTGTTAGACGTTATTTGGTATCAAAAGAGAGAAAGAGAGAGAAAGCAGTTATGTGTCGAATGAGAAACTTTGTGATTGATAAATGGTAATGTTTTTGTAATGTTTTTTGCAAACCAGCGAACTAGTTGAATTCGCAGGCGAAAAATATAAACTGTTACGAAGTTGGTTCGATTTTAGTACACGCAGTAGATAATAATGTCATCAGACTTCTCACTGAAATCCAGTGTGACTCTCCTGGTTCAAAAAATTTCACACTAATTATATGAAAAATTGAATCTAGGTAGAATGATTTGGTTTTCATATATATTGTAACTCATAATGTGAAGAAAATTATATACCTACACTCAAATAATGGATATTATATTGGCTCAAATAATGGATATTTAATACAGTAGATATTTCTCTTAAGATCATAATGTGAATACACAACAAATCAGAAATAAAGGATCTAAATGATTAAATAATGGATAATTTTTTTTGAGTTACAATAGATCAAAGATTAAAATTTGTATAATTCATTATTTGAACCATGTGCATAATTTTTTGTTCATACATTATAAGCTACAAGATATGTGAAAACCAATTAATTTTACTGGGACTCATTTGTTCATATAATTAATGCGAAATCTTCTACGATCATATTGTTTGGATCAATAATATATTAAAAAATTCTAAAGAATGAAGAATGAAAAATTTTCATAAAAAAGATCTTATATTAACAGACGAAGACATATCAGAGAAAAGTTTTTAAATGATATATTTGAAAATAAATTATATTTTGGATCAAATAATTCCGAGCGGATAGTAGGTAGTATTAGTAGGATTAATATTATCATATCGAATATACAAAATTTTGAGGAAATTTTTCAGGAAATTTGAAGAGTCATGCGTGTATTTTATGATCATGCTTTTATGTTCTTTACGTCGCGCATTGAATTTGCGGAACGGCTTCTTGCGTCCCGACGACATAATCGCGTAAAACACAGAACGCTCTCGCTGAAGCGAACGAGCGTTATTATCGTCGCAACGAGCTCTCGGCTTTATCTATTGCTCGCTTTCTCTCGCTTGTATAATTGAACGAGAATCATTCATATCATATATCAAACGCTCTTCCTTTCTTCTAACGTCGCTCGATAGTCAGGCTTGTATATCATAGCACTATAAAAAAACACGATGCTCAAGTAACGACACAAAGCGGAGTATGCTATAAAATTATGAAATCTGTAGGTGTCAGGAGATTGCCTCCGTTAATAATAACGTGACGATGAGTGTTTTTTATCTTTCATAAAAGAAATTATACGTACATACGTGGCAAAAAAAAAATTGAACGAGAGAATATTGTCGATTTTTTGTGAGATGTGACGAGACTTGCAAAGCCAGAAGAAAAGTACTTCACATATATAATTCTCGTTCACCGAAAATTTTGAGAAATTGAATAATAAAACTAGTAATATTATTTCTTATGATAAGATTTAAAGATTTTCACGGAACGTTTAATAAATCTATTCATATTAATAGAACCTATGTTGACGGAAACGATATATATTTTTAACATATCCATTTCTTTTCTATCCATTTCCTACGATATCATATTTTGATACTAATTTCGAAAACGAATGCTTGATGGCTGTAATTTCTTTACATCTTTACGGACATGTAATTTCTTTCTTTCTCCCATAAAAATATTGATGATACTAACGATATTTTTATTTTTACTTTGAAATATTTGTCTCTGTAAATCATTGTGATGTTGTGTTTTTAACTCTACTGGTTTGTTCAAATTTATTATTCAATTATATTGTTTATCGGATCAATACGATTGAAAATTTCTACAAAATAAAAAAAATTTAATAGAAAAAATATCTTAATTAATACATTAGATATTAATAGACAATTAAGAGACAATATCAACAAATGCCATAGAAAAACATTTTTTAATAATAAGAATTGTAACAAGGAATATGTAAGCCTAATGCTGGATGTCTTTGCCTAATTTTCCTTTATTTTAAAAATAATATATTTATAACGTTTTCGACTATTTCACTATTATCATCTTCAATATATAAAATTATTTGCCATCAACAATTTGATATTCGCCATAATCAGTTACAGATTGATGAGAGAAATGATTGAAAACATTATAAATAATATTATTTTTGAAATAAACGAAAATTAGGCAAAGACATCCAGTATTAAGCTTATATGCTCCTTGTTATGACTCTTATTGTTTATAATTAAAATCTTTGTTGATTATATTTATATTGTATTTTTTAATAAATTATTTTTAATAAAATATTAGTAAGAATAGATCAGATTAATAAGAACATTTAGTTTTATATTAAAATAGTTTTTTTCTCAATCTTATTTGACATATTCTTAAATTATGCCATATTTTTGTACGTCATCTCTATAGCGACTCTACTGTTGCATACAGTACATTGTCTGTTGGATGCATCTGCGCTTGATGTACTGACGAGTCTATCGTGCTTGATGCGCAATGCATTCGGACGAACAGACATTGTAGTACGTTTCCCGATGCTGCAAGAAAGCGCAATTTTTCGATACCAGAAAGAAAGTGCAATTTTGCGATGCTGAAGAGAAAGCTGAATTTTTCGATATTGAAGGGAAAGTCCATTCAACGCTCCGAATGCACTGCCTCTGTGATATTAAATATACAATATTCTCAAATATATGCGATGGATATTATAATATACATATTTATTTATTATGTTTACTTGTTTTATATAAAGTAACATAACGTTGAATTTAAAATTAATTGAAATTATAAAATTTAATGAACTTCAATATAAATTCTCTAATTTGTTCACATATATCACATATAAAGTAAAGGTTGAAATATTTGATATTCGGATTACATGTAGACGTCTAATAGCGATTTCTAATTTTGTATTTGGTTAATAAACGATCCAAGTGCGAACGAGCAATTGCGCGCGCGTGTTTCCGCATAAGGTGATTTCGCTAATTTCGGATTTCCATCGCTGCGAGATCGCGCAAACACGGGCTCGCTTAGTTCGTTTTGTGTAAAACGATAGTATACATACCGTCTTATGAATTACGCTATGGAGATGGAGATGAATTATGAATCGGATATCCGAGAAGAGAACCGGAATTTAGATTGCAAACTTGAATTGTGCAACTGTGGTGTTCTTTGGTGAAGTAAATTATTTAAATTTCAAAAGCTGCATATATGTATAACAAAATTCATCGTTCGTCCGACATATTTTACATACAAAATAATTTAGATAGATTTGGCAACCTTCATACAAATGATTTTAATCATTATTATTAATTGTCGATGTAATAATCTCAAATTATGCAGTAGTTTAAAATTAGGAAAGAGAATAACTATTTCGAAAAATTATTACATATATTAAAATATTGAAAAATTCATTAATTATGAGTATTGTAATTATATAATCGAATGAATATAATTATACGATTATAAAATTAAAATTATGGAGAAGTGACTTAACGTTTTTAAAAAATAAATGAAATTAAAGGAGCTACGAGTCATTGTCAATTATGTAAATAGTTAGTAAAGTGACATTTCTATCTCCGACAAGGTTATTTTCAATATAGATTATTAATAAATTTGAAAATTATTCGCAAATTCACAAAGCTGAAATATTATGCGATTATCGAATGATTGATATGTGTATTAATACGAATATCAGGGTCACAATTAAGACTTCTTCTCTTCTGCTGAATATCTAAGTCAATAGCACAGTTACATACTCGCATGATTATTTGTCCGTTGGATGCATCTGCGCTTAATGTACTGACTAGTCTATCAAACTTTTACAAAGAGAGAGAGAGAGGGAGGGGGGAGGAGAGAGGAGAGGAGAAGAGAGGGAGGGAGGAGAGTGGGGTAGAGGAGGGGGGAGGAGAGGAGAAG
>NW_012130066.1:6651767-6658782 GCF_000143395.1 Atta cephalotes
GAGAGAGAGAGAGAGAGCAAAACTGATGTTTCGCCTGAGTTCTAATATGTGAAAAAAATGGTTCTTTATAGTATTACCTAATATTTCAAAGATGAAAAATTAGTTCAATTTCACAATTTTGTTTTGAAGCGTGTAATATTTGTAGAGTACCTTTCTTTTTCATATGTTGTTTTGACTATTTCTATAAGTTCGGTCATTTATTAACGATGTCTTACTAGGTTGAAAAGCTAGTTCTCATAAGCAACGAGAAGATAACATATCTGGTACAAATAAATTTACAGAGAGGCAGATGTCAAGCATGAAAGCCGTGGAAATTTCGGGATAGCGGAAACTGCCATCTCTTTTTGCTAACCTACCCTTTCGACGATGTTTACCCGCTCCGAATTACCGTCCAGGAATACATTGAAACGCAGACCTTATCCGCCTCGAATTCCATGTGCATACCTGATTTTCTGTAGAGTAGCACGATATATTGTCTACTTGAACGATTCCCGTACGAATAATAGTCCGTTACTGTATAAGAATATAAAGCAAACCGATTTTTCTTGCGAGAAAAGTTTTCGCTATTGAAACGTATATGGTTTTGCGATCTACTTGGAAATTATTTCGAAAGAGAATTTAGTTTACAAGAATTATAAATGAACTGGCCGATACGGATCGTAATTCGAGTCAAACGAGAGAAAAATAAATTTCCTATTTTCTGGAATCATTGAGAAGAGATATTTTTCTGCTTTTCATTTGGGATTCGGGTCTTTCAGATCAGAAGAAAATTAGATAAGAAAAGAATTAGAAATTCTGAGTCTCCATATTTCTTACATCCTGTCTGGAACCTTGTTATATCTTCCAGCAGAAAGAACCGAAAATCGAATTTCACCGGCACGTGGAATTTTATTTGCGATCTTAAAGCAGATGGCTCCGGTGCCAAGTTACAGATCGGGGTAAACAACGATTTGGCTCACTCCGGTTGCATAGGCAGGAGAAATAATAGCGATGAAAAGATCTCTCTCTTTCATATGCTTTCCCATTTCAGCGTCTGGTAAACGAAGGGAATTTTTTCGCCGTTGTTATTCTGCGCTTATGTAACGAGATCGAACCATTTCGCGTTGGAAAAAATGCGTCCTTTTCGATCACGATATCTCCTATCCGAGCGAGTTTGAAAACGATCGACGTAAGTCATCTTCCGCGTGATGCCGGAAATGAACTTTTTGGCAGAAAGCCCAGATAATCAATAATATCCTTTTTAAACGGCACGCGATAAAACATGTTCGTTAACACTTTTCGAACAGGAAGTAAGAGGAACAACAGAAAAATAATTGTTAATTTCGATTAGTTTCCATGAACGAGAAAGAAGAAATAGCATTTTGCTAATTCGCTGATAATGGCAGCGTCTGAGTTTGAAGTAGTTCAAATAAAACGAAATAGTCTTCTTGAAAATGAAATGAAATAGTTTTCTTCAGCCAAATAAACTGTTCCTTTGATGCTTTTCTATAGTAAGTTACATTTATTTATTTTTCCTTGCTCATATTAGCTTTCTTTGTCCATTTCATTGTTGTTTTGTAAAAATGCGCTGTAAAATTATATTTATTAAATAAAACAGCTTATTATGCGAGTACCCTTTCAAAAAGGATATTTCGATAACGAGAAAAAATATAATTAATATTTAATTTTATGATGGACAACATTTATTGCAATTTTTTATAGAATATAAAAATAATATTAAAATTGGATCATTAATTTCTGTTCTTAAATAAGACAGGAGTAACACATAAATTTAAATTTATTTATTCTTAAGTTTTGAATAAATCTTTATTCAATGTTATAACGCATGATGCTAGCATATAATATTTGGCATCGAAATCGATGTCATTTTTTTTTAGATTTATGAATTTTCCATTTAAAAAATATTTCCTCGTTAACAACAAATATAATTGTTTTTATATTAATTTTATTTTATGATAGATCGAAAAGTTTGATAGTATTGGAAACGAATGCATTCTATTCATTTATAGACAGAATATTCGTAATTGGTTCTATTTCCGTATTTAAAGATTATATTTTAAGATATTTAAGTAAATCAACGTCTCATTTACTTATTAAAATCAATCAATTGATTGTCATATGGCGGTGATAGTTCATTTAAGTTTCATCGTAGCAATTAATCGTAAATGTGGCAAACTGTCGCGCAGTGTTCCCTCGTCAAGTTAAAGTCAAACAAATTGAAATATAATACACATATGTCAATAAATCGTGTATGTAAAAAGATAGGTTTTTCTACGGAATGTAGCGGGATGTAAAATGTAACGAGAAGAACCGAGAAGGTATAGTGGCATTTTGTCTGTCATAAAATTAAATATCGATTCTCTTTTCCGAGGAATTTAATTTCACCTCTATCTGACTGTTTAATTACTCATCCTTTATGCTATGAATGCAAATTAAGCCAGGCGCACGCCTCCGCGATCAGGTATGCATCTTTTCGGGAATACCGCTGGGAATATGGGAGATCTGTGTTCTCACGGAATAGCCAGGTGCAGCGCTATTATCCAATATGACCTAATTATGATAGTGGTCCACCAACATAACGCCATGCGTTCGCTATAAACGGATCCGCGTAAACCGGTCCTGCGTACACCAGCACCGCACCCTGGTATAATACCCTTCTCGTAATAACGACCAATTCGCGTTTCCCGTCCACTATCCTCATACCGCGCATTACGTTCCTCATCGGCCGAGAATATAGACGCATATACCGAATCCTATTGATCCGAATCCAAATTGATTGACGTATCGACACCTGTCGCTGCTCCACCACTGACTTTTGCAAAACTTCGCATCGCAATCGGTTACGATTCCCCTCCTCGCGAATCGTGATAAACATGCGCGGTCGACGATTGACAACAAGATGAAAGAAAGCTCGCAGCGTGAACTTTCGATCGCAATCAGCGACGACTGGTATTTCTGACATTTGATGCTAGATTAAATTGCGCCCCGCGGTATAACGGATATTGAGATTATAATAAATAATTTATTTAGACTTTAAAGCTTTCTCGTTTATCATTTATTTTATTACATTTTTTTATATTTTTTACATATTAATGTAGAAAAAATTATAATTAAATTTTTAATGTAGAAAATATTTATTAAAAAAGATTTAAGCATGTAATGTTTAATATTAATGTTAATATGAAAAATGTCAAGATAGATAATCAGTTAATACTCATTTTAAGTTGTAATTGTTACAATAGATGATCAATGTCATTAGTGATTGTTATGCATATTTAATGCATAAATGTTCGTTAATAATTGAAATATATTACATCTGTTTATTCGACAATAAATGAAATATCATTTGAAAGCTATTGTTTATCGAAGATAATCCATCTTTATAATGTTCAAATGTCTTCTTGCAGAAATCAAAGGTGAATAAAGACAGACTAAATTCTGACAATTTTCAAAAATGATTGACGTATCGACATCTGTTATTCGGTTGATATTATCATTGTATCGTGCAACTTTGATTCTTTATCGATTTTTCTGCTATGTACTTTTTTGTTATGTATAGATAGATTTGTTATATATGTTGATATACAAACCGATATTTATTATTAGATCCATTTTTATTATAATTAAATTAATGGAATTAATCGAAATTTAATTTGGATAATATTTATTCATGGATTATATGATAATTTTAGTTAGTAGATTAATTTTAAAAAGAGAAGATTATAAGGATTTTATTTAACTGCTGTTTCGAAATATATAATAAACAATATGTAATAAATAATAAATATATAATATATGATATATAATAGAAGTGTTAAAGGAATAATGTAGCATATTTACAATATCATCAAATATAATGCAGTCTAGTAGTAACATGATTTGGACAATAACGTACGGGACGTAGCTGTAGGCGATCGTACAAATTCAGTGAGAGACAGGTAACAAGAGGGACAAGTGACGGCTGTCATTCTCATTCCTGTGATCCAATATATGATTGATGGATTGACATCTTTAATCGTACTGTTTACTCTGATTGGTTCAGTTTTTAATTACTTATTTCAAGAATAACGATTTTGAGAATTTAATTCAATTTTCCTCACATTTTTAATTAATTCAATAAATTAATACAGAGAAAAATATAGACTATGATAACTACTAAATTAACAACTCTAATTTAAGTACTTGCAATTTTACAAAATAATAATAATAATTTTACAAAGAACTAAAGTAGTACTGAATACTGAATATTTTTATAGTACTCGGTACTATACACACACACACACACACACACACACACACACACACACACACACGCGCGCGCGCGCGCGCGCGCACACACTACTTTAGTTCTTATTACTTTTTAAACTAACTTTTTAAACTAGTTACATGTATTTGAATTTTAGAGTTGTACTTTATAGTTGCCACAACTATTTTTTTTCTCTCAGTGTATAATATAGAATGCAATAATTGATGAAAGAAATTTATCTTTTTCGCGCGAGTCAAGACTTTAACGAATTAGTATTAAGTATTAAGCATTTCGTCAAGAACGAGAATAGTTGTTATAAAATTATAAACTTGCTTTAGAGCGAAACATGATACTTCACAGTTTAAGTGCATTTAATCGTAAAGCAGCCTCTTTCTCTCGATCGAACTTTCTGCCGGTGTTTAAAATTCCATCCGGCAAGGGCGAATATTATCAATAATAAAATCGTAAAGTTTCTAATTAAGTCGCTTACTAATTCTTCGTAAATTGGCAACAATGTTTCATTAACGAAGCACGAATGGTTCGCGATTAATCCGCCACAAGTTGTGCGAACGAGGGAATTAATAGTAAAGAGGGTATTAGCAATAATCAACAGTTTACTAGGGCTATAACAGTCAGTTCCCAGAGGAAACCTCGCGTTACATTTTTATTAGCTGATCAGACATAAAAAGATTAAATCGAACGGAGGAATTAACAAGGTGACAATTAGCCGGGCAATTTCAATGATTGCAATATGCCGGAATGAAACCTTTAAATAATTTCATACGTATAATTTAGCATTATTATGAAAATATCTTATTGAGAAGTTACTTCAAGTGCAGACATATCTGCAAAATTTGGATTTGTGACGACTGTTTTTTTAGGTGAATCTTTTTTTAGTATGTGTTTACAAGTGATTTATATCTTAATCTTATAAAAATAAAAGTTTTAAAAATATTATATATTATTATACATTTATTTACAAAAGTAAAAAGGAAGTTCTGAATGAGTAATCTCATGAAGAATGGAAGAAGCATTCCATTTTGATTGTACATACACATGTATAAATGTAGTTCGCATTTTAATGATTTTTCACTGAAAATAGTTCTGGTTATAATGAAAAGTTTTATAACTAGAATTTTAGTTGTGTGTAGTGAAACTTTAAAACTCGATAAACACGTTTGTGTAAAATATTTGCGGTAATATAATACAAAGAAAGATAAACACAAGTATTTAGTTGAAATTAATTCTCCAGCTTCTGCCTTGTAAATTTCAAAGTTTTTTTCAAAATTTAGATTACGAAAGGTTGGGTAATATCGACTGAAACAAGGATTTAAAATTTAGATTATTGTGGCAACAATACTTATAATTTCAGTTAATAACCTATGCGTAACATCTCTATGTTGAAAATAGAAACAGTATTGTTTGTGAGTTATTATCCATTTTGTTGTGTAGCTGCTGTTTATGTCGGCACGGAGTTAACTTCAATCAATAACATTAAGGATGTATTAGACATATTTTGAGATTAAAAAAATTATAAAAAAATTATAGTTTTATATTAATTGCATTTGAAAGTAGTAAAAAAAATTAGTGATGATTTTCTACATGAATAAAAAATTATTTCAATAAGAAATAGATATGTGCTTTATGAAAATATTAAAATATTAATAATGAAAATATTAAAAAATAATAAATAAATCTGAATTTTTTAATTTAAGTACTTTAAATATACATATATTCAAGATGATTTATAATATAATATAATATTTCAATGCACAGATTAGTTGTCTGTAAATAAACAAAATTTTTATTTATTTATTTATTTATTTATTTACAGAATAATTAAACAATCGAAACGATGAAATTTTTGTAAGTCATCTTAATATAAATTAATTTTAAACGCTTAAAATTAACTTATATTAAAAAATTAAGATTTTTTATGTAAAAATAATTTAATTTTTTATAACAGATAGATTAAATAAATTATAAAAATATATAATATTATTAAATAAAGAAATAATCTTAGTCACAATTTTTATATGTATATAGTTTATTTGAAGTGTGAATATTAAACATATTATATTAAACATATTTCCAAAAATTTATTTTGCAGGATACGACCAATACATCCTTAAATATAAGTTGAATATAGTTTTTAGCTTATACAATATAATTTTCTAAAATTTATTTTGCAGGGTATGACCAATACATCTTTAAATATAAGTCGAATATAGTTTTTAGCTTATACAATATAATTTTCTAAAATTCATTCATTGCGAGTGCTGAAAATCTACAATGCACGTAACGTAATTGTGGATTTTCAGCGCTGGAAGTAAATTTGAAACATAGTCATAAGTAGTACTATTCTATTATAGCATTATTTTTTACGTTATGGATTTAAAATCTTTCTTGTTTTAAGGCTGCTCGTTTCATATGTTATTTTTTTCGTTGCGTGTTATTCGAATGATTGGATAACTTAAGGAAAAATAAAAATAAAGATAAAGAAATAAAAATGCTAGCGAATGCCGCAAAAAATATTAGTGTTTAAAGAGATCAATAAACACAGCGAAAAAAGACTAATTGTTCGTTCTTTGCGAATTTTGATAAAAACTGAATTCATATAATGTCGGGTTTATGAAAACTGTGCCAACATTGAAAGAGCTGGATTTTACAAAAAAAAAAAAAAAAATTAATTAAAAATTTATACATTATTTATATAATATATATATATATATAATATATATATATATATATATATATAGTNTATTAATT
>NW_012130066.1:6658802-6663206 GCF_000143395.1 Atta cephalotes
AAGTGTCGACCAACTATAAGAAAGAGAGTGTTAATTAAAAAANAAAAAAAAAAAAAAAAAAAAATAAAAATTTGTCATTCAAAAATTTATAATATGTTTTATTATAATAATATAATATATATTATAATAATATAATATATATTATAATTATATAATATGTATTAATTAATAATATGTTTAAAAAATATTTCTGTCCAATATCATCCTCCAATTCACAAAAAAATTGTAAATATAATGGCAATTTAAAAATATAAAAATTTTGGCTATTTTTATTTTTGGAAAAATATGATCCAAAGGTATAACAATAATGTTTTATATCATATTTAATATACATTATATTATATAATATACATTAAACTTAGTCCAACAAAATGAAATCTTGAAAATCTAAAATATTTGATACTATCTGACCTTCTCCTATTGTTGGAATTCAAAGCATCGATCAATAACGAGAAATTTTAATATAACTCGAATTTCGATGCGAAGTGTGTGTTAGTCGATGTAATTAGCGCCTTGATAATCGAAGTTTAAAGTTTCCGTTCAACCTTACCGGCCCATTGACACTGGCAACACCGTTACGAAGTCCGCCAAACTAACCCCCACCCTTCTTTCAACATTCAAATAGTGTCGGTGCAAACTTGTCCAAGTTGCGACTGCAGCTCGAGCTAGGTAGAATACGTAATGAGTACGTGGGCTCTTGACTTCGGACTATTATATATCGGACCGGCCCATTATGACTAATCGCTCGGCATGCCTCGCTATCGAGTCGGCTTGGGCGAATATTCGCGTAGTGAATGAAACTTACACACACACACACACACGCGCACGCGCGACAATTATACAGCCATGTGCAAAAGTTAGGCATTTACAATTTATTTTATTGCATTTTACGAATATTAAATATTTCGACGAAAAAAAAAAGGTTTTAAATCTGCGTTTGAATCTTTTGTTTACGATATTTTATTCCCAAGTTATATAAAATTGAAAAATGATATTTTTGCAATATTTTTATTTTACTTTAAAGCATTAGTATTCAATGAAACATTAGCAAACAAAATTTAATATGAAAATATTTGTTAAGTTTTTTCTAAGCTTTAAAATCCTTTTTGAAAAATTTGTACGATAATTTTTTACAAAGATATCTTATCTCTTATTATGTGAAATTTTATTATGTAAAAACATTTTCTAAAATGTTTTTCAAACTAAAAAAACATACGGAAAAAGACAAAAGAGAAAAAATATTTGTTATAATGCGCTTAACTGATTATATAAATTTTTTCAAAATTTTTTAAAAACTTTGTTCGATCAATTTTAAAAAAGTTTTTACATATAAAATTTCACATAATAAAAGATATTTTTCTGAAAAATTATCATATAAATTTTTTTTCAAGAAGCATTTTAAAGCTTAGAAAGCTTACTTTTAGATGTTTTCATATTAAATTTTGCTGATATTTTATTGAACTGTAATGCTTTAAAGTAAGACAAAAATATTGCAAAGATGTTATTTTTCAATTTTATATAACTTAGGAATAAAATATCATAAACAAAAGATTCAAACGCAGATTTAAAATCCTATCTTTACATTTTACAATGCATTCGAAAACCTCTTTGAGATTTTTTTCGCCGAGATATTTAAATTTTCATAAAATACGAGAAAATTGTAAGTCTAATACTTTTGCATATGGCTATATATAACTTGTTATCGTGAATTACATTCGAATAAATGTGAGTTTACTCAGATCTGAAAAATATTTTTGATAAATAGAACGTATATAATAACGAGAAATCGCTTAAAAAACAAAAAAAGAAAACATAAACAGAATTATATTTTTACACTATTATAAGTATATTTTGCTAATCGTCGTAATATTTAACATGTTAATAGAGAGAATCTTACAATCGCCTAGACTATTTAACGTTCAGTTGAAGTACGGATCAAGATCTTACTTTATACTACTTCACGTCGTTCATCTTTTCTCCCACGAGGTCAAAAATTCTTAGATAAGTTCTTGTCACGCGATCATCTCTCGTGAAGTAGCCACTCACTCGGAGTACGATCTAATTTCTAGCTTAATCTCGAAGGCACGGTACGATGATGGGACACGATGTGAATACGAACGATCATACGCACAGTCAGGATGCGAGGGCGAAGGTAGAAAGCGCAAGGGGAGATATTGGTGATTCTCTCTCTATAGCGACATATTAGCGCCACGATTGCCGCCAGCAGCCTCGGCCTAAGTGAATGGCTCTGCCGAGGGCTTTGCTGATTATGGCGTCGCCATTGATCCAGATCGAAATTGGCTTGCCTCTGTCATGGAACGTGCCCAGAGGACCATTAATATCCTCCGCGGGCCAAGAGCAAACGGGCGCGACGCCCATATCGATGACGGAGAGGAAGAGGCCAGCTTAATCGCAAATATAGCCGCAGATCGAGGTGTGAAGCCCTTCTCGGTGCTGTCGGGATATATCAGCTCATTGAGCGATTTAATAATTAACATCCAATCATTTCTCGTATCTATTGAGGATTTCTCTTTAACACCAGAATCGTCGATAGTTCCTTTTTAATTCCAATAAACATCTCACAATTTTTTTATATTAGATATACACAGGGTTGGGTAAGTTAATGTTTTTTTTAACTGAATAAAGTTAATGGCTTTACAAAATTAATAAAGTTAAGTTAAAAGTTGAAGGAATAAAAAATCAACTTAACATAAGTCAATATTGAATTAAGTTAAAAAAAAGTTAATTTTGAAAAAAATTATTTTTTAGATCATAATGTCCTAATTTTTCTTAAAATGAGATTAAATAACTACGATATAGATTATTAAGTAAATTAAATTTTATTCATATGTTATATAAGTATAACACATAAGTATAACGATGTATATAAGTATAACGATGTAACTATATAAATTATATAACTTTAAAAAAACAGCACGTAGAGAAGATACAAGATGATTACTTTTTACAGTGATTACTTTTTAATAAGTCTTAAGTCATAAGAAATTGACCAATTACAATCGAATGCGAGAAGAATATTTGATTGTAATTGGTCAATTTCTTATGACTTAAGGCTTAAAACACCTATTATAGATCCGGACTAAGGCATAAAGGCTTTGGCATAAAGTATAATTGCATAAACCAATCAGAGAGTTGTATTAACATCTTAAGAAATTATTTAAGATGGTCTTAAAATATGAACAGATTACGAATATATGCTCTTAATTTTATTATATCTTATTATTTTTCTAAGATATTAAAAGAGATATAAAATAATTTTTAACTTAAAAAAAAGTTAAAAAGTTAACATTTAAAAGTTACTTAGTTAAGTTAAAATTTAATGCATTTAAAATTAACTAAGTTAAGTTAAAAGTTATTAACTTTTTTTTTTAACTTTTAACATTTTAACTAGTTACTACCCAACCCTGGATATACAGTATAGAATATTGAAAATATGTGAATATAATAGAATGTGAATATAATAATTCTAACGATAGAGGAAAGGAAGACATTATGAAATAGATAGGAGGTTGTTAAATACTATGATATCTTGTATAGTTTACATTCTGAGAATTGTCAATTATTTCTTCATAGTCTTAAATATTATAACATGACCATTGATCAT
This sequence comes from Atta cephalotes, assembly GCF_000143395.1. Taxonomy (NCBI): domain Eukaryota; kingdom Metazoa; phylum Arthropoda; class Insecta; order Hymenoptera; family Formicidae; genus Atta; species Atta cephalotes. The sequence goes on from NW_012130066.1 coordinate 6,662,428, forward strand.
TAGTGTTTACTGCGTTGTAAAAGTAGTCTCTTAATTCAGTTTAACTTGAATGTGGCTTTTAAATGATATAATAATATAACTGAATTAAATTTGAAATGTATGTATCTAACGTGTAAAGTTGTACTACATACTAATTATGCACATTTCAGTTTTGCAAGTAGCAGACAGTTTTACGGATGTGTACTCTTCACATAATTTTGAGAAGTATGTTTATATTAATTTTGTAACTTCAATTTAGTTTAAATGTGCTTTCAAATGATATTTAATTAAATTGAATTAAATTTGGTAACGAAAAGCACGTGTAAAGTTATATTAGATTCTAGGTGGTAGTATATTCCGTATTCTTACTCTTATTCCACAACCATATATATCTACAATTTCTTTTTCAGAGTTTTTAAAATTACGTTCTGTATATCCAAAAAATTTTTATACCATAATTGATATCATTTTGTGGTTAATTTTGTATAAAAAGTAATTATGTCGCATAAATATACTGATATTTCTGATTAATAAAACAAAATAGTATTTCATGCCCCTTACTTTTTTTTTACAAATATAATAAATAAAATAACTTTTAATCGAAGCAAAGATAAAAAATTATAAAATTGACATCTTCGGTAATTCTAACGGAATACCGTCGACAATTTTAAAGTGACAATTCTAAACTTTTAATTACAACTGTTATGTAAAGAGATAAAAAAAAGACTCGAAAAGACCAAAAACGCTTGCTCTCTCTCTCTCTCTCTCTCTCTCTACTACTACTACTACTTACTACTACT